>NC_090331.1:89438386-89773386 GCF_035084215.1 Heptranchias perlo | reverse complement strand
AAATCTCCCCTTAACCTTCTCTGGTCTAAGGAGAACAATCCCAGCTTCTCCAGTCTATCCACGTAACTGAAGTCCCTCAACACCATTCCAGTAAATCTCCTCTGGACCCTCTCCAAGGCCTTCACATCCTTGGAGACTGTTCACTAAGGGGAGGCCTGGAAGCCTGTAGGGTGAATGTGTTGAACAGCTTTACATGATGAAGGAACTGATTGCTCAAAGGAGCTATTAATGTTGGACATCTCTTGTCATTTTATGCCCCTCTTTTAGATGGGCTTCATGTTAGATAGAGATTTCTTTAAAGCCTGCACGGTAAAATGTCTCAGTGTGTACTGATAGGGTTAGTGATAGGACCCTAGTGTTTACAAGGGATGCTTGTGTAACAATACCAAGGAGTGGAGATGCTGGTGATGGACTGGGGTTGACAAATGTAAGGAATCATACAACACCAGGTTATAGTCCAACTGTTTTATTTGAAAATCACAAGCTTTCGGAGGCTTTCTCCTTCGTCAGGTGAGTGAGTGTCGTTCACACTCACTCACCTGACAAAGGAGAAAGCCTCCGAAAGCTTGTGATTTTCAAATAAAACAGTTGGACTATAACCTGGTGTTGTAAGATTCCTTACAATACCAAGGAGGAGTGAGATTGGAAAAGGTATGGGGTCTGGGGTGGAGTTGGGGTTTGATGTAACTGCTTTTGACACAAACTGACATAGACCCGCCATTCCAGTCATTTCAGCCTGCCCCGTTCTTTCTTACTTTGCTTTCATTTTAATCTACTTCATCCACCTCTTTCAGCTTTTCTCCTCCCCACCAGCCCAACATACCATTCCCAGGCTGAGACTTACCAATGCTCCACTGGCCGGCCTCCCTTCTTCAACCCTCGGTAAACTTGAGCTCACCCGAAACTCTGCTGCCTGCATTCTAACTCGCACCAAGTCCCGTTCACCCATCACCCCTGTGCTCACTGACCTACATTGGCTCCCAGTCCGGAAATGCCTCGATTTTAAAATTCTCATCGTTGTGTTCAAATCTCTCCATAACCTCGCCCCTCCCTATCTCTGTTACCTCCTCCAGCCCTACAACCCTACCCCCGCCCTGAGAATTCCGTGCTCCTCGAATTCTGGCCTCTTGCGCATCCCCAATTTTCATCCCATCAGGAACGTTCCTCGCCCTGTAGGCTAAGAGGTTGCTGAAGAGGAGGAGAAAAGCAACATTAGACCTATCCAAGCCGTAACACTTCAGCAGCTGGTTGCTCTCAGTTTCCATAATACATGGCTTTGTGATCAAAGCACAAGTGCCAGAGGAAACTGTTGATGAATTAAGATCGATATTGGGCCTGTATAATCCATGCTAGTGAACCCAAAGAAAAAGACTTGCATTTATATAGCGCCTTTCACAACCTCAGGATGTCCCAAAGCGCTTTACAGCCAATGAAACACTTTTGAAGTGTAGTCACTGTTGTAATGTAGGAAATGTGGCAGCCAATTTGCACAAAGCAAGGTCCCACAAACAGCAATGTGATATTGACCAGATCATTTGTTTTAGTTGTTGGTTGAGGGATAAATATTGACCAGGACGCAGGGGAGAACTCCCTACTCTTCTTTGAAATAGTGCCAAGGGATCTTTTACATCCATCTGAGAAGACAGACAGGGCCTCAGTTTAATGTGTCATCTGAAAGACAGCACCTCTGACTCAGTACTCCCTCAGTACTGCACTGGAGTGTCAGCCTGGATTATGTGCTCAAGTCTCTGGAGTGGGACACGAACCCTTGACCTTCTAACTCAGAGGGTGAGAGGGCGACCCATGGAGCCACAGCTGACACCATATGTGCCAGAGGAAAATGTTGCTGAATTAACATTGAAATTGGCCCTGTACAACCCACTCTCGTGATCCAATGTGCTGACAATGTGCCAAAGCCTCTCATTCCAGGCACGTTTGCTGTGAGACACGCTGACTGTGACAGATCAGCTCTGGAAGGCAGACTGTATGTGAATGTGCTCACCACTCACAGTCCCAGTTAGTTTTAACAGGACCTGGGGTGACAGGCTTTATCTATTCCTGGAAGCCTGGTTTTATGACCTACTTGCCTAGCAGTCCCATGGCAGTACATAGACCTACCCCTCTCTGATATTACAAAGGACACAGAAAGAGAGACACATAGGGACAAGGCCACCAAAGAGACAGAGAGAGACTCAGAAAGAGACAGAGAGGAAGATGGAGAGAGAGAGACAGAGACATACAGGAAAAGAGAGACACACAGAAAGGGGCAGAAGCACAGAAAGAGGCAGAGACAGTCACAGAAAGAGACAGAGACAGAATCACAGAAAGAGACAGAGACAGAATCACAGAAAGAGACAGAGGCACCGAAAGCGAGAAACACAGAACGAGAGAAAGAAACAGAAAGAGACAAAGAAAGAAAGAGAGAGACACAGAAAGGGAAGGAGACTCAAAAACAGGGCAGAGAAAGAGAGAGAGAGAAACAGAATGTGACAGACACAAAGAAAGAAACAGAGAGAAAGACACAGAAAGAGACACACAGAAAGGGGAGAGACACAGAAAGAGACAGAGACACAAAAAGAGACAGAAACAAAGAAAGGGGCAGAGAAACAGAAAGGGATAGAGACACAGACACAGAAAGGGGCAAAGACACAGAATGGGACAGAGACACAGACACAGAAAGGGGCAAAGACACAGAATGGGACAGAGACACAGACACAGAAAGGGGCAAAGACATAGAAAGAGGCAGAGATACAGAAAGAGGCAAAGACACAGAAAGAGACAGGCACAGAAAGAGAGAGAGACAGAAAGAGAGGGACAGAGGCACAGAAAGAGAGAAACACAGAACAAGAGAAAGAAGCAGAAAGAGACAGACAAAGAAAGAGAGAGACACAGAAAGGGTCAGAGACACAGAATGGGGCAGAGAAAGAGAAAGAGATAGAGAGAGAAACAGAAAAGAGCCAGACTCATAGAAAGAGACAGACAGAAAGACAGAGAATGAGACAGACACGGAAAGAGAGACACAGAGAGGGGAGGGACACAGAAAAAGACAGACATAGAAAGAGACAGAGACACAAAAAGAGACAGAAACAAAGAAAGAGGCAGAGACACAGAAAGAGATAAAGGGACTGAAAGGGGAAAAGACACAGAAAGGGGCAGAGATGCAGACAGCGGCAGAGACACAGAAAGAGAGGCACAGAAAGAGACAGAGACAGAGTCACAGAAAGAGAGAGAGACAGAAAGAGAGGAGTCAGAGAGAGACAGAGGCACAGAAAGAGAGAAACACAGAATGAGAGAAAGAGAGAGAGACACAGAAAGGGTCAGAGACACAGAATGGGGCAGAGAAACAGAAAGACAGAGAAAGAGAAACAGAAAGAGACAGATATGGAAAGAGAGACACAGAGAGGGAGGGACACAGAAAAAGACAGACATAGAAAGGGGCAGAGACACAGAAAGGGGCAGAGACACAGAATGGGACAGAGACGCAGAAAGAGAGAGGGATGGGAAGGGGCAGAGATACAGACAGAGGCAGAGACACACAAAGAGGAGAGACACAGAAAGAGACAAAGGGACAGAAAGAGACAGAGACAGAAAGAGAGAGAAACAGAAAGAGAGAGAAACAGAAAGAGACAGACACACAGAAAGAAACAGAGACTGAAAGAGAGAGACACAGAAAGAGACAGAACCAAAGAAAAGGGCAGAGACACAGAAAGAGACAGAGACATAGAAAGAAACAAAGACACAGAAAGGAGCAGAGACAGAGAAAGAGACAAAGGGACAGAAAGAGAGAGACACACAGAAAGGGGCAGAGACACAGAAAGGGACGGGGGGACAGAAAGAGACAGAGGGGCAGAAAGAGACAGAGGGACAGAAAGAGACAGAGTCACAGGAAGGGACAGAGACACAGAGAGTGGCAAAGGGACAGAAATCAGCAGAGACACAGAAAGAGGCAGAGACAAAGAAAGGAGCAGAGATGTAGAAAGACACTGAGACACAGAAAGGAGCAGAGACATAGAAGAGGCCAGGGACACAGAAAGAGGCAGAGGGACAGAAAGGGGCAGAGGGATAGAAATAGGTAGAGGGACAGAAAGGGGCCGAGACACAGAAAGAGGCAGAGACAGATTCACAGAAAGAGACAGGCACAGAAAGAGAGGGACAGAAAGAGAGGGAGACAGAGAGAGACAGAGGCACAGAAAGCGAGAAACCCAGAACGAGAGAAAAAAACTGAAAGAGACAAAGAAAGAGAGAGACACAGAAAGGGACGGAGACTCAAAAACAGGGCAGAGAAAGAGAAAGAGAGAAAGAAACAGAAAAAGGCAGACACACAGAAAGAGACAGAGAGAAAGACACAGAAAGAGACAGACACAGTAAGAGAGAGACACAGAGAGGGGAAGGACACAGAAAGTGACAGAGACATAGAAAGAGACAGAGACTCAGAAAGAGAGAGACTGAAAGAGAGGGAGTGAGAGAGAAACAGAGGCACAGAAAGAGAGAGAGAGACAGAGGGACAGAAAGAGACAGAGACACAGAAAGGGGGGAGACACGAAAGGAGAAAAAGGGACAGAAAGGCAGAGGGACAGAAAGTGACAGAGACAGAGAAAGGCAAAGACACAGGAAGAGCCAGAGGGACAGACAGGGGCAGAGTAAGAGACATGGGGACAGAAAGGGGCAGGGGACAGAGAGAGACACACAGGAAGGGGCAGAGACACAGAAAGGGGCAGAGACACAGAAAGGGGCAGAGACACAGAAAGAGAGAGAGAAAAACAGAAAAAGACACATAGAAAGAGACAGGCAGAAAGACAGAGAAATCAGACTGAAATGGAAAGGGAGAAACACAGAAAGGGGAGAGACACCGAAAGAGACAGAGACATAGAAAGAGACAGAAACAAAGAAAGGGGCAGAGACGTAAGAAGGGGCGAAGACACAAAAAGAGACACAGACACAGAAAGGGGCAAAGACACAGAAAGGGACAGGGACAGAAAGAGACAGAGGGACAGAAAGAGACAGAGGGACAGAAAGGGGCAGAGACACAGAAAGGGGCAGAGGGGGGAAAATCGGATAAGGGTCCATTCTGGGCGATAGTAGCACACCCAATGGACCCTACACAGGCAGCACGTGAACTTTGTGCTGCCTAATACTTACCATGAAATCTCCGTGCAGCCAGCGCAGCCGTCCCTGCACGGAGAACGAGGAAGTTGGAAATGGGGCATGGACCGTGCACGTCATCAGCTGCCTGCACTACTTAAAGGTACAGGCACATTTCCAATGGCAGATACACAGCCAAGGAGGAGAAGGGAGAATGGCATCACGAGTAGCTGCACCAGCAAGAGAGTGGGTTCCACGATTCTCCGACAATGCTCTGGAGACCCCGGTGAAAGGTGTGGACCAGAGGAGGGCAGCCATGTACCTGCAGGGTGGCCGGAAACCTTCCAGACTACAGCTGCGCAGGCATTGGCAGGCCATGGCACAGGAGGTGAATGTGAGGAGCATTGCAGCACGCACGTGGGTGCAGTGCCGCAAGAAATGTAATGATTTGACACGAGTGGTCAAGGTGAGTGAATGCAAGTGTCAAGTGGCACATCTGACCAACTGCACCAATACTCCATGCACGACACCTCCTGTCACCCACCCACCCACCACCAAACACTGCCCATCCATACACAATGCTGCATCTCACCCGCACATAATACCACACTTGCAAGCCACACAACCACCACTCAAGTCACACAAACTGGCAGCTATTCGACCATGACAGGTACATCACCCACACACCTTGCAGGACACTCACTGATACACTGTCCTCTCTCTTGGAAGGTGGTGTATAACACCCGCCAGCAGGAGGGACCTGCGGGTGGACGGGCTCGTCTACACGCCCTCACCCCCCTAGAGGAGACAGTGCTTCGGATCATTGGGCGGGCCGTCGCTGCAGCCGTTACAATGTGACGCGCTGGAGGTCCCGGTCAAGGGGGTCTCTGCATATCTAATGATCCTTCTCCTTTTCCACATCTCCCTCCTCCCATAATCTTTTCTGACTCACGTGCTGCAGATGCTGTCAGCACACACGTCTTACTTGCTCCTCTCCCCATTCCACAACTCAACCTGTTTCCCTTTGTCATTGTAGGTACTCAAGAACACTTGGCGGCACCCTCCGAGGAGGAGGAGGAGGGGGAGGAGGAGGATACTGAAGCCACACCGTCACTTACTCTGACATTTGCTTCCACCAGCTCAGAGACTGACACCGCGCGTCCTTTAGAGGTTGAGTTAGAGGAGGGATCTGCACATGGTGAGACACCGGGCACAAGTGCACAGGAGCTGGGGGAACGGATACCACAGGTGCCAGCTCGCCGGAGGGCGAGGTCGTTCACTAGTTCTGCTGCAGGGGAGTCAGATGAGGACTTCGATGGATACAGAAGACGGCTGATGGGCGTACACCAACAAATGCTTGGGACCCTGGATAGCCTGCCGGAAAGCCTACGCACAATGAGAAGGGGCATGGAGGAGTCCAGCTCCAACTTGGCGCAGGGCTTTGTGCAGAGCTTGGAGCCCATCCTTTCCAACATGGAATGGGTGGTCACCTCCATCAGCGCACCTGTGGAACCCACCATGATGCAGCGTCTGATGACTGATGTCACAGCATCCATTGCAGCACAAACATCTGCCGTCCAAGGTCTGACTGCTGCATTGGAAGCTCAGACTGCTGCTATCGTGGCTCTGGGGACCACTGTGGAACGGGGCTTCCAGGGCATCACAGCACTCCAGCAATCCGTTCTCCAGCCGATCACCAGGATTGCTGAGGCGCCGCCCCGGGAGAGTGGCAGTGGCGCCATGGCAGTCGGACCTGCTGTCCTATCTCAGGACGACAGCATTCCTGCTCCCACCCCTGCCACTCCGCCAGTGCCACTGTTGTTGCCTGTCAGCCAGACTGCTGCAGCCCACGCTGAGATGGTGCAGTCTGAAGCCAGGCTCTCCAGGCCCAGAGCTGCTCAAGGTCGCCCTCCAAGGCCATCTGGACGTTCCTCCATTGAAAGCCAGCAGCCTCCCACCACCCATGCTCCAGTCACTGAGGAAGCACCTCGTAGGAGCACTAGGACAGGTAAAGGCACACGGACAACAGGCATTAAGGGAATGCACAAGGGTGAATAGTTCTGTTATGTTTGCATATTTTCATTTATTGATCCATAAATGAGAGTTTGATTTTGCATTTGGTGGTGGTTTTTATTCATGTAATGAGCTGAGAGGGACACCAATGTGTAATCTGATGGAGGGTGATTTGATTGTCTTGTGGGAGGGGAAAGGTGGGGAATGTAGGACTGTTGGTGAGTTGGGGGATATAGTTCCAATTATTGATAGCGGGCACGGATCAGGCGAGCACGCAGAGCCCTTGCAGACAAGGCGTGTGGTTCCTGCTGCACCCTTGCGTCTTCCTCCAACTCCTCTTCTGGCTCCACCCCCTCCTCCTGCTCCTCCTCAGCCTTTTCCTCCTCAGCCTCCTCCTCCACCTCTGGCTCAGGATCTTCTGCAGTCATTGGTGGCAGAGACTGGTCCCTCATGATGGCGAAGTTGTGCAGCATGCAGCAGATCACCACGAATCTGCCCACCCGCTCAGGGGAGTACTGCAGGGCTCCTCCAGACAGGTCCAGGCAGCGGGTGCATTGTTTGAGGAAGCCTATGGTGTGCTCCATGATGTTGCGTGTAGCAGCATGGCTCTCATTATAGGCCTGCTGTGCACGTGTGCGTGGATTCCTGACCGGTGTCATGAGCCACGGCGTGAGGGGATAGCCCTTGTCGCCCAGTAGCCAGCCTTTGACTTGCCAAGCCGGGTGAAAGATAGCTGGCACGTTGGACTGCCGCATGACTAAGCGTAGCGACCTCCAAGATGCGATGCGTGTGGTCGTACACCCGCTGCACATTGAGGGAGTGGAAGCCCCTTCGGTTGATGAAGACAGACGAGTCGATGTGCAGGGCACGCAGGGCAATATGTGGGCAGTCCATGGCACCCTGCACCGTGGGGAAGCCAGCAATGTGGGCGAACCCCCGTGCTCACTCGTTCTGCTTGTCTCTGTGGAGAGGGAAGGTGATGAACCTGTTCCTCATGTGGTACAGTGCGTCTGTGACCTCCCTTATGCAGCTGTGCTCTGCATACTGCGAGATGTTGCACATGTCGCCAGCAGAGGCCTGAAATGCTCCTGAGCCGTAGAAATTCAGCACCACGGTGACCTTCACAGCCACAGGCAATGCTGTCCTCGCCCTGCTCTGAGGCTGCAGTTGTGGCCACACCAGTTGACAGATCTCGGTCACGGCTTCCTTGGTGAACCTCAGGCGTCGGATGCAATCCTCCTCAGTCATGTTGAAGTAAGAGAATTGGTCCCGGAAGGCCCTCATTGGATAGAGCCCCCTGCTCAGTGCCCTGCGCCTCCTCGTCCTCCGTCTCCTCGCAGCTTGACCTGCTGGGCGTGGCCTCTCTGCATGCTCCCAGTCATGCTCATTGCCCAGCGGGAGAACCTAACAGACCGCCCATGGTTGGCAGGAGTGTTGTTCCACCAGGGTTGCAACTGTAAGGCAATACCTGCCAAAGCACTCTCAAAAGTAGTGTAGGAACTCTCAATAAGAATAGGGAGCCAGAGACACAGAAAGGGGCAGTGGGACATAAAGAGACAGAGGAATAGAATGGTGTAGAGGGTGTAAGTGGTTTGCCTTGGTGGTTCGAATCACCTCCCCCTTACACAGTTCTAGACGACGGGAATTAGTGAACAGAATTGACTCACGGACAAGTTTTTCAGACTCAATCGTACAGTGTTTATTAAGGTTACCACACACCGCTGTCTTCAATATATCAAAACAAAACGGTGGCGTAAGACAATACAGTACACTACGTCATTACCTGGAGTAGAGTATACGCTATACCCACCCACTAAACCCTATGGCTTGGTTGGGAACACACAACACCCCTTCACACAATACCAGTGGTCTTAAGGATGTGGACTTGGACAATGCTCACCCCGATTGTCCCTTGACTTTCCCACTGCTTCCCCTTGTAGAAAACATGTCTCCTGGTTCCGTACTGCAGACACAGTATTCAAGTCTCCGTTTGAGGGTCGCCCATACAGTTGAAGAGCGAGGCTCTGCTTCTCGTGGTGCTTTCTTCTCTCCGCCCCAGGCAGAGTGCTCGGCGAGGAAGCTAGAGAGCGAAAAGTCCCAAAACTGCCTCCTCTTGTAGTCCCCAAAGTTCCAAACTTCTTCGCGCCAAAAAAACGAAAGGTTCCTTTTCCTGCGGTGCTGTTTTCGCAGCCTGCTGTTTTTGTGGAGTCAGTAATCTCACAGTGATGTCCTTTTGTTTCCAATCAGTCTGGGATTTTGATGGCCCTCCTTTGTTTGGTTTCCCGCCCTTTGGGGTTTCCTCATCTAGGCAATGGTGGTAATGGCTGATAATGGGTGGTTTAACATCGATTAACAATGGTGCCTCCATCTCCTGCCAATTACCGTATGCATTGCCCTTCCTGGCTCATTGTTCCCAGAGAAACTCTGTCTGCTCAGACATTTCCCTTAATTGGCTTAGGGGTCTGGTAGGAATCCCTTGTCCATTACACACACCTGGGCCACATCTACTTTTCAAACAGGCTGCTGTTTTTTTTACGATGTGGAGATGCCGGTGATGGACTGGGGTTGACAATTGTAAACAATTTTACAACACCAAGTTATAGTCCAGCAATTTTATTTTAAATTCACAAGCTTTCGGAGATTTTCTCCTTCCTCAGGCAAATGTTTTTTTTACAGCAGAAAAATCTTAAAACACAAAATCCACAAAATGTCTGTTTGTAAATCCCTGGGGCCTGCGCCGATGCTTACAAGGGACAGAGAGAAACAGAGAGACAGAAAGGGGCAGAGACACAGAGAGAGACAAAGGGACAGAAAGGGGCAGAGACACAGAAAGAGACAAAGGGACAGAAAGGGGTAGAGACACAGAAAGAGGTAGAGACAGAAAGGGGCAGAGACACAGAAAGAGACAGAGACAGAAAGGGGCAGAGACAGAAAGAGACAAAGGGACAGAAAGGGGCAGAGACACAGAAAGCAACAGAGACACAGAAAGGGGCAGAGACAAAGAATAGGACAGCGGGACATAAAGAGACAGAGGAACAGAATGGTGTAGAGGGACAGAAAGAAACAGAGGGTCAGAAAGGGGCAGAAACACAGAAAGAGACAGAGATACAGAAAGGGGCAGAGACACAGAAAGGGGCAGAGACACAGAAAGGGGCAGAGACACAGAAAGGGGCAGAGACACAGAAAGGGGCAGACACAGAAAGGGGCAGAGACACAGAAAGGGGCAGAGACACAGAAAGGGGCAGAGACACAGAAAGGGGCAGAGACACAGAAAGGGGCAGAGACACAGAAAGGGGCAGAGACACAGAAAGGGGCAGAGACACAGAAAGGGGCAGAGACACAGAAAGGGGCAGACACAGAAAGGGGCAGACACAGAAAGGGGCAGAGACACAGAAAGGGGCAGAGACACAGAAAGGGGCAGAGACACAGCAAGGGGCAGAGGGACAGCAAGGGGCAGAGGGACAGGAAGGAGCAGGGACACAGAAAGTGACAGGACAGAGAAAAGCAGAGACGCTGAAAGAGACAGTGTGACATAAAGAGACGAAGGGACTGAATGGAGGAGAGGGACAGAAAGGGGCAGAGACACAGAAAGAGACAGAGATACAGAAAGGGGCAGAGACACAGAAAGAGACAGAGACACAGAAAGGGGCAGAGACACAGAAAGGGGCAGAGACACAGAAAGGGGCAGAGACACAGAAAGGGGCAGAGACACAGAAAGGGGCAGAGACACAGAAAGGGGCAGAGACACAGAAAGGGGCAGAGACACAGAAAGGGGCAGAGACACAGAAAGGGGCAGAGGGACAGAAAGTGGCAGAGGGACAGAAAGTGGCAGAGGGACAGAAAGTGGCAGAGGGACAGGAAGTGGCAGAGGGACAGAAAGTGGCAGAGGGACAGAAAGTGGCAGAGGGACAGGAAGGAGCAGGGACACGGAAAGTGACAGGACAGAGAAAAGCAGAGACGCTGAAAGAGACAGTGTGACATAAAGAGACGAAGGGACTGAATGGAGGAGAGGGACAGAAAGGGGCAGAGACACAGAAAGAGGCAGAGACACAGAAAGAGGCAGAGACACAGAAAGAGGCAGAGACACAGAAAGAGGCAGAGACACAGAAAGAGAGAAAGGGGCAGAGGGACAGAAAGAGATAGATACACGGAAAGGGGCAATGGCAAAGGATGGGACAGTGGGACTTAAAGAGGCAGAGGGACAGAATGGGGAGAGACAGCGAGGGGCAGAGACACAGAATGAGGCAGAGGCACAGAATGAGGTAGAGGGAGAGAAAGGGACAGAGACACAGGAGACAGAGCTAAATTGAGAGACATAGGTACAGAAAGGAGCAGCGGGACAGAAAGAGACAATGGGAAAAAGAGAGACACACCCTCGAAAGGGGCAGAGACACTAAATGGGGCAGAGACACAGAAAGGGGCAGAGACACAGAAAGAGACAGAGACAGAAAGGGGCAGAGACACAGAAAGGGGCAGAGACACAGAAAGGGGCAGAGACACAGAAAGGGGCAGAGACACAGAAAGAGACAGAGACAGAAAGGGGCAGAGACACAGAAAGGGGCAGAGACACAGAAAGGGGCAGAGACACAGAAAGGGGCAGAGACACAGAAAGGGGCAGAGACACAGAAAGGGGCAGAGACACAGAAAGGGGCAGAGACACAGAAAGAGACAGAGGAACAGAATGGTGTAGAGGGACAGAAAGAAACAGAGGGTCAGAAAGGGGCAGAAACACAGAAAGAGACAAAGGGACAGAAAGGGGCAGAGACACAGAAAGAGACAGAGACACAGAAAGAGACAGAAACAGAAAGGGGCAGAGACACAGAAAGAGACAGAGACAGAAAGAGACAAAGGGACAGAAAGGGGCAGAGAAACAGAAAGAGACAGAGACAGAAAGGGGTAGAGACACAGAAAGAGACAGAGACACAGAAAGGGGCAGACACACAGAAAGAGACAGAGATACAGAAAGGGGCAGAGGGACAGGAAGGGGCAGAGGGACAGGAAGGGGCAGAGGGACAGGAAGGGGCAGAGGGACAGGAAGGGGCAGAGACACATAAAGAGACAGAGGAACAGAATGGTGTAGAGGGACAGAAAGAAACAGAGGGTCAGAAAGGGGCAGAAACACAGAAAGAGGCAAAGGGACAAAAAAGGGCAGAGACACAGAAAGAGACAGAGACACAGAATGGAGCACGTGCTAGTGAGTATAGGAACAGGAGAATAGACAGGATGAATGCGTGGCTGCAAGGATGGTGTAGGAGGGAGGGATTTAGATTCCTGGGACATTGGATCGGTTCTGGGGAAGGTGGGACCTGCACTAGCGGGACGGGTTACACCCGAGCAGGACCGGGACCAATGTCCTCGCGGGGGTGTTTGCTGGTGCTGTTGGGGAAGGTTTAAACTAGAGCGGCAGGGGGATGGGAACCTGAGCGGGGAGTCAGAAGGGAATAAAGTTGAGAGCAGCAAGAGAGGAGAAGACCCAGGGGAAATTTACAATACAAATAGTACAAACAGTTGTTCAAGAACAAGTGAAAGGGAAAAGCATAGAGCAGTGGAAAGAAAGTGTACTTTAGGCACTACAGATAAAGTGAAAACGAGAAGGCATAAGGCAATTAACCCAGCATCAAAGCTGAAGGTCAGGCTAGGGTGTGTGGCCCAACTAAGAGTTCTATATACAAATGCACGGAGTATAAGGAATAAATTAAATGAACTACAGGTTCAAATTCAAATTGGAGGGTATGACATGATAGCTATTACTGAGACATGGCTACAGGATGGTCAGGATTAGGAACTAAATATAACGGGTTATAAGGTCTACAGGAGAGATAGGGAAAATGGAAGAGGGGGAGGACTGGCATTAGTGATTAGAGATTAAATCACTTCAATGATAAAGGGGGATATAATGAGAGGTAAGCAGCCAACAGAGACCTTATGGGTTGAATTGAGAAATAGGAAAGGATCTAAGACTATGGTGGGAATTGTGTATAGGACCCCTGGCAGCAGCTCTGAAGTGCTAGATTGTATAAATGCAGAGATTAGACAAGCGTGTAACAAAGGCATAGTGGTCTTAATGGGAGACTTTAACCTTCACATAGATTGGGAAAAGCAGACTAGCAACTGTCAGAAAGGTAGTGAATTTCTTGAGTGTGTCCGGGATAGTTTTCTACAGCAGTATGCCCTAGAGGCAACAAGGGGGCAAGCCATACTAGATTTAGTAATGAGTAATGAACCAGATTTAGTAATGAACATCTATCCAATAGCGATCAAAACATGATCAAGTTCAATGTAGTGTTTGAAAGGGAAAAAATGAATCAGCTGCTAAGATTCTAGACTTGGGTAAGGCCGACTTCAATGGGATGAGACAGAGACTGTCCACAGTAAACTGGGCAAATCTGTTAATGGGTAAAACGACTGATGATCAGTGGGAAATGTTTAAAGAAACATTTAACGTGATACAGAATCAGTTTATACCCCTGAGGGGCAAGAACTCTAATTACCAAAAAAAACAGCCATGGACAACTAAAGAGGTAAGGGACAGTATAAGACATAGGGAAAGGGCATACAAAAAGGCAAAAATGGCACAGATCCTGGCGAATGGGAAAGATACAAAGATCAACAAAGGGTCACAAAACAGATAATAAGAGCTACAAAAAGAGAGTATGAAAAGAAACTTGCAAGGGATATCAAAACCAATACGAAGAACTTTTATAGTTATATTAGAAAAAAGAGAGTGGTCAGGAGCAGTGTTGGCCCCTTAAAAACTGAAAGTGGGGATATTGTCATTGACAATAGGGAAATGGCGGACATGTTGAACAATTACTCTGTGTCAGTATTTACAGTAGAAAAAGAGGATAGCATGCCGGAAATCCCAAGAAAACTAATATTGAACCGGGGACAGGGACTCAATAAAATTAACATAAGTAAAGCAACAGTAATGAAGAAAATAATAGCACTAAAGAGTGACAAATCCCCAGGACCAGATGGTTTCCATCCCAGGGTTTTAAAGGAAGTAGGTGAGCACATTGCAGACGCCCTAACTATAATCTTTCAAAGTTCTCTAGATTCAGGAACTGTCTCTCTAGATTGGAAAATTGCACATGTCACTCTGCTTTTTAAGAAAGGAGAGAGAGGGAAACCAGGGAATTATAGACCAGTTAGCCTAACATCTGTTGTGGGGAAAATGCTGGAGTCTATAATTAAGGATAGGGTGACTGAACACCTCGAGAATTTTCAGTTAATCAGGGAGAGCCAGCATGGATTTGTGAAAGGTAGGTCGTGCCTGACAAACCTGATTGAATTTTTTGAAGAGATGACTAAAGTAGTGGACAGGGGAATGTCAATGGATGTTATTTATATGGACTTCCAGAAGGCATTTGATAAGGTCCCACATAAGAGACTGTTAGCTAAGATAGAAGCCCATGGAATCGAGGGAAAAGTACAGACTTGGTTAGGAATTTGGCTGAGCGAAAGGCGACAGAGAGTAGGGATAATGGGTAGGTACTCACATTGGCAGGATGTGACTAGTGGAGTCCTGCAGGGATCTGTCTTGGGGCCTCAATTATTCACAATATTTATTAACGACTTAGATGAAGCCATAGGAAGTCTCATATCTAAGTTTGCCGATGACACAAAGATTGGTGGCATTGTAAGCAGTGAAGATGAAAACATAAAATTACAAAGCGATATTGATAGATTCGGTGAATGGGCAAAACTGTGGCAAATGGAATTCAATGTAGACAAATGTGAAGTCATCCACTTTGGATCAAAAAAGGATAGAACAGGGTACTTTCTAAATGGTAAAAAGTTAAGAACAGTGGATGTTCAAAGGGACTTAGGGGTTCAGGTACATAGATCATTGAAGTGTCATGAACAGGTGCAGAAAATAATCAATAAGGCTAATGGAATGCTGGCCTTTATATCTAGAGGACTAGAGTACAAGGGGGCAGAAGTTATGCTGCAGCTATACAAAACCCTGGTTAGACCGCATCTAGAGTACTGAGTAGTTCTGGGCACCGCACCTTCGGAAGGACATATTGGCCTTGGAGGGAGTGCAGCGTAGGTTTACTGGAATGATACCCGACTTCAAGGGTTAAGTTACGAAGAGAGATTACACACATTGGGGTTGTATTCTCTAGAGTTTAGAAGGTTAAGGGGTGATCTGATCGAAGTTTATAAGATATTAAGGGGAACAGATAGGGTGGATAGAGAGAAACTATTTCCGCTGGTTGGGGATTCTAGAATTAGGGGGCACAGTCTAAAAATTAGAACCAGACCTTTCAGGAGCGAGATTAGAAAACATTTCTACACACAAAGGGTGGTAAAAGTTTGGAACTCTCTTCCGCAAACGGCAATTGATACTAGCTCAATTGCTAAATTTAAATCTGAGATAGATAGCTTTTTGGCAACCAAAGGTATTAAGGGATATGGGCCAAAAGCAGGTATATGGAGTTAGATCACAGATCAGCCATGATCTTATCAAATGGTGGAGCAGGCACGAGGGGCTGAATGGCCTACTCCTGTTCCTATGTTCCTGTGTTCTTATGAGCAGAGACACAGAGTGAGGCAGAGACACAGAATGAGGCAGAGATACTGAAAGGGGCAGAGATACTGAAAGGGGCAGAGACAAAGAATGGGACAGTGGGACATAAAGAGACAGAGGAACAGAGATACAGAAAGGGGCAGACAGACAGAAAGGGGCAGAGACAGAGAAAGACAGAGGGACAGAAAGAGACAGAGACACAGAATGAGGCAGAGTCACAGACAGAGACAGATACACAGAAAGTGGAAGGGACACAGAATGAGGCAGAGACAGAGAATGGGGCAGAGACACGGAAAGGGGCAGAGACACGGAAAGGGGCAGAGACACGGAAAGGGGCAGAGACACGGAAAGGGGCAGAGACAAAGAATAGGACATAAAGAGACAGAGGGACAGAAAGGGGCAGAGGGACAGAAAGGGGCAGAGGGACAGAAAGGGGCAGAGGGACAGAAAGGGGCAGAGACACAGAAAGGGGCAGAGACACAGAAAGAGACGAAGGGATAGAAAGGGGCAAAGACACAGAAAGAGACATAGACGCAGGAAGAAGCAGAGGGACAGGAAGGAGCAAGGACACAGAAAGGGGCAGGGGGACAGAAAGGGGCAGGGGGATATAAAGAGACAAAGGGACAGAAAGAGACAGATGCAGAGAAAGAGACAGATGCAGAGAAAGGGGCAGAGACACAGAAAGGGGCAGAGACACAGAAAGGGGCAGAGACACAGAAAGGGGCAGAGACACAGAAAGGGGCAGAGACACAGAAAGGGGCAGAAGGACAGCAAGAGATAGAGACACAGAATCCCCCACCATCAACATCCTGGGGGTCACCATTGACCAGAAACTTAACTGGACCAGCCATATAAATAGTGTGGCTACGAGAGCAGGTCAGAGGCTGGGTATTCTGCGGCGAGTGACTCACCTCCTGACTCCCCAAAGCCTTTCCACCATCTACAAGGCACAAGTCAGGAGTGTGATGGAATACTCTCCACTTGCCTGGATGAGTGCAGCTCCAACAACACTCAAGAAGCTCGACACCATCCAAGATAAAGCAGCCCGCTTGATTGGCACCCCATCCACCACACTAAACATTCACTCCCTTCATCACCTGCGCACTGTGGCTGCAGTGTGTACTATCCACAGGATGCACTGCAGCAACTCGCCAAGGCTTCTTCGACAGCACCTCCCAAACCCGCGACCTCTACCACCTAGAAGGACAAGAGCAGCAGGCACATGGGAACAACACCACCTGCACGTTCCCCTCCAAGTCACACACCATCCCGACTTGGAAATATATCGCCGTTCCTTCATTGTCGCTGGGTCAAAATCCTGGAACTCCCTTCCTAACAGCACTGTGGGAGAACCGTCACCACACGGACTGCAGCGGTTCAAGAAGGCGGCTCACCACCACCTTCTCGAGGGCAATTAGGGATGGGCAATAAATGCTGGCCTCGCCAGCGACGCCCACATCCCATGAACGAATAAAAAAAAAGACGCAGAAAAAGGCTGAGGGACAGAATGGAGCAGAAACACAGAAAGAGACAGAGGGACATAGAAACATAGAAAATAGGAGCAAGAGTAGGCCATTTGGCCTTTCGTCCTGCCCTGCCATTCAAAATGATCATAGCCGATCGTCTAACTCAGTACCCATATCCCTTGATCCCTTTAGCATTAAGAAATATATCTATCTCCTTCTTGAATACATCTAATGACTTGGCCTCCACTGCCTTCTGTGGTAGAGAATTCCACAGGTTCACCACCCTCTGAATGAAGAAATTTCTCTTCATCTTGGTTCTGAATGGCATACCCCGTATCCTGAGACTTTGACCCCTGATTCTGGACTCCCCAGCCATCGGGAACATCCTCCCTGCATCTAGTCTGCCTAGTCCTGTTAGAATTTTATATGTTTCGATGAGATCACCTCTCGTTCTTCTAAACTCTAGTGAATATATGATGTGGAGATGCCGGTGATGGACTGGGGTGGACAAATGTAAGGAATCTTACAACAGTTTTATTTGAAAATCACAAGCTTTTGGAGCTTTCCTCCTTCGTCAGGTGTGTGAAGGTTTCCATCAAAGCACCGCATATATAGTCACAGAACAATGCCTGGTGATTACAGATAATCTTTCCAACTGCCTGTTATCACACCTCTGCATGGATGGTGTTCAGACAGGGGAACATTACACCCAAGACCACTGAATACACAAGCGGTCAGATTACAAAGACAGAGAGAGAGAGAGAGAAAGAATGGCCAGTTGTATTAAAAACAGATAACTTATTTATCCCCCCCTGGTGGGGTTACATGTTGCGTGACATGAATGAGCAGAAATTGATAGCCAAGTTCCGCACCCATGAGGATGGCCTCAACCGGGATCTTGGGTTCATGTCACGCAACATGTAACCCCACCAGGGGGGAAAAATAAGTTATCTGATTTTAATACAACTGGCCATTCTTTGTCTCTCTCTCTCTCTCTCTGTCTTTGTAATCTGACCGCTTGTGTATTCAGTGGTCTTGGGTGTAATGTTCCCCTGTCTGAACACCATCCATGCAGAGGTGTGATAACAGGCAGTTGGAAAGATTATCTGTAATCACCAGGCATTGTTCTGTGACTACATGTGCGGTGCTTTGATGGAAACCTTCACACACCTGACGAAGGAGATAATCTCCGAAAGCTTGTCATTTTCAAATAAAACTGTTGGACTATAACCTGGTGTTGTAAGATTCCTTACTAGTGAATATAGGCCTAGTCGACCCAATCTCTCCTCATACGTCAGTCCTGCCATCCAGGAATCAGTCTGGTAAACCTTTGTTGCACTCCCTCCATGGCAAGGACATCCTTCCTCAGATAAGGAGACCAAAATGGCACACAATACTCCAGATGTGGTCTCACCAAGGCCCTGTATAACTGCAGTAAGACATCCTTGCTCCTATACTCAAATCCTCTTGCAATGAAGGCCAACATACCATTCGCCTTCTTAACTGCCTGCTGCACCTGAATGCTTGCTTTCAGCGACTGGTGTACAAGGACGCCCTGGTCTCGTTGCACCTCCCCTTTTCCCAATCTATCACCATTCAGATAATAATCTGCCTTTCTGTTTTTACAGCCAAAATTGATAACCTCACATTTATCCAAGTTATACTACGTCTGCCATGTTCTTGCCCACTCACCCAACTTGTCTAAATCACATTGGAGCCTCTTTGCATCCTCCTCACAGCTCACATTCCACCCATCTTTGTGTCGTCTGCAAACTTGGAAATGTTACATTCAGTTCCCTCATCCAAATCATTGCTATATATTGTGAATAGCTGGGGCCCAAGCACTGATCCCTGCGGTACCCCACTAGTCACTGCCTGCCACCCGGAAAAAGACCTGTTTATTCCAACTCTCTGTTTCCTGTCTGTCAACCAATTCTCAATCCATGCCAGTATATTCCCCCCAATCCCATGTGCTTTAATTTTGCATACTAACCTCTTGCGTGGGACCTAATCAAAAGCCTTCTGAAAATCCAAATACACCACATCCACTGGTTCTCCCCTATCTATTCTACTAGTTACATCCTCAAAAAACTCCAGTAGATTTGTTAAGCATGATTTCCCTTTCATAAACCCATGCTGACTTTGTCCAATCCTGTTAATACCTTCCAAGTGTTCTGTTATCACATCCTTTATAATAGACTCTAGCATTTTCCCCACTACTGATGTTAGGCTAACTAGTCTGTAATTCCCTGTTTTTTCTCTCCCTTCTTTTCTAAATAGTAGGGTTACATTTGCCACCCTCCAATCTGTAGGAACTGTTCCAGAGTCTATAGAATTTTGGAAGATGATCACCAATGCATCCACTATTTCCAGGGCCACTTCCTTTAGTACTCTGGGATGTAGATTATCAGGCCCTGGGGATTTGTCAGCCTTTAGCTCCATTAATTTCCCTAGCACTATTTTTTTACTAATACTGTTTCCTTCAGTTCCACCCTCTCACTAGACCCTTGGTTCCCTAACATTTCTGGGAGGTTATTTGTGTCCTCCATTGTGAAGGCAGAACCAAAGTATGTGTTTAATTGTTCTGCCATTTCTTTGTTCCCCATTATAATTTCCCCCATTTCTGACTGTAAGGGACCTACATTTGTCCTCACTAATCTTTTTCTCTTGACATATTTATAGAAGCTTTTACAGTCAGTTTTTATGTTCCCTGTTAGTTTACTCTCATACTCTATTTTTTCCCTCTTAATTAACCTCTTTGTCCTCCTTTACTGAATTCTAAACTGTTCCCAATCCTCAGGCTTACCGCTTTTTCTGGCAATTTTATATGTCTCCTCTTTGGATCTAATACTATCCCTAATTTCTTTTGTAAGCCACGGTTGAGCCACTTTTCCTGTTTTATTTTTGCACCAGACAGGAATGAATAATTGTTGTAATTCCTGCACACGTTCTTTAAATATTAGCCATTGCCGATCCACCGTCATCCCTTTTAGTAAAGTTCCCCAATCTATCATGGCCAACTCGCACCTCATACTTTCGTAATTTCCTTTATTTAGATTCAGGACCCTAGTTTCGGATTCAACTACTTCACTCTCCATCTTAATGAGGAATTCTATCAGAAAGAGACAGAGACACAGAAAGGGACAGAGGGACAGAAAGAGACAGAGGGACAGAAAGGGACAGAGGGACAGAAAGAGACAGAGGGACAGAAAGGGACAGAGGGACAGAAAGAGACAGAGACACAGAAAAGGGCAAAGGCAAAGAATGGGACAATGGGACAGAATGAGACAGAGGGACAGAATGAGACAGAGGGACAGAATGAGAAGAAGGGACAGAAAGAGGCAGAGACACTAAATGGGGTACTGACACAGAAAGAGGCAGAGACAAAGAACAAGGCAGAGACACAGAAAGGAGCAGAGGGACAGAAAGAGGCAGAGGGACAGAAAGAGGCAGAGACACAGAAAGAGGCAGAGACACAGAAAGAGGCAGAGACACAGAAAGAGGGGCAGAGACACAGAAAGTGGCAGATGGACAGAAAGGTGCAGTGGGACATAAAGAGATAGAGAAACAGAATGGTGAAGAGAGACAGAAAGAAACAGAGGCACAGAAAGGGGCAAAGGGACAGAATGGGACAGTGGGACATAAGGAGACAGAGAGACTGAATGGGAGAGAGGGACACAAAGGGGCAGAAACACAGAAAAAGGCAGAGGGACAGAAAAAGGCAGAGGGACAGAAAAAGGCAGAGGGACAGAAAAAGGCAGAGGGACAGAAAAAGGTAGAGGCAAAGTATGGGACAGTGGGCCATAGAGACAGAGGGACAGAATGAGGCAGTGTGACAGAATAAGGCAGAGACACAGAAAGGGGCAGAGACACAGAAAGAGAAGGCGGCTCACCACCACCTTCTTAAGGGCAATTAGGGATGGGCAATAAATGCTGGCCTCGCCAGCGATGCCCACATCCCATGAATGAATAAAAAAAACTAAATGGGGCAGAGACATAGATAGAAACAGCGACACAGAAAGTGGCAGATGGACTGAAAGGGGCAGAGACACAGAAAGAGGCAGTGGGACATAAAGAGACAGAGGAACAGAATGGTGTAGAGGGACAGAAAGAGGCAGAAAAACAGAGAAAGGGGCAGAGGGACAGAGAAAGGGGCAGAGGGACAGAGAAAGGGGCAGAGGGACAGAGAAAGGGGCAGAGGGACAGAGAAAGGGGCAGAGGGATAGAGAAAGGGGCAGAGAGACAGAGAAAGGGGCAGAGGGACAGAGAAAGGGGCAGAGGGACAGAGAAAGGGGCAGAGACAGAAAAGGGCAAAGACAGAGAAAGGGGCAAAGATAGAGAAAGGGGCAAAGATAGAGAAAGGGGCAAAGATAGAGAAAGGGGCAGAGACAGAGAAAGGGGCAGAGACAGAGAAAGGGGCAGAGACAGAGAAAGGGGCAGAGACAGAGAAAGGGGCAGAGACAGAGAAAGGGGCAGAGGGACAGAAAGGGGCAGAGGGACAGAAAGGGGCAGAGGGACAGAAAGGGGCAGAGGGACAGAAAGGGGCAGAGGGACAGAGAAAGGGGCAGAGACAGAGAAAGGGGCAGAGACAGAGAAAGGGGCAGAGACAGAGAAAGGGGCAGAGACAGAGAAAGGGGCAGAGACAGAGAAAGGGGCAGAGACAGAGAAAGGGGCAGAGGGACAGAAAGGGGCAGAGGGACAGAAAGGGGCAGAGGGACAGAAAGGGGCAGAGGGAGAGAAAAGGGCAAAGACAGAGAAAGGGGCAGAGACAGAGAAAGGGGCAGAGACAGAGAAAGGGGCAGAGACAGAGAAAGGGGCAGAGACAGAGAAAGGGGCAGAGGGACAGAAAGGGGCAGAGGGACAGAAAGGGGCAGAGGGACAGAAAGGGGCAGAGGGACAGAAAGGGGCAGAGGGACAGAAAGGGGCAGAGGGACAGAAAGGGGCAAAGACAGAGAAAGGGGAAGAGGGACAGAAAGGGGCAGAGGGACAGAAAGGGGCAGAGGGACAGAAAGGGGCAGAGGGAGAGAAAGGGGCAAAGACAGAGAAAGGGGCAGAGACAGAGAAAGGGGCAGAGACAGAGAAAGGGGCAGAGACAGAGAAAGGGGCAGAGGGACAGAAAGGGGCAGAGGGACAGAAAGGGGCAGAGGGACAGAAAGGGGCAGAGACGGAGAAAGGGGCAGAGACGGAGAAAGGGGCAGAGACGGAGAAAGGGGCAGAGACGGAGAAAGGGGCAGAGGGAGAGAAAGGGGCAGAGGGAGAGAAAGGGGCAGAGGGAGAGAAAGGGGCAGATGGAGAGAAAGGGGCAAAGACAGAGAAAGGGGCAGAGACAGAGAAAGGGGCAGAGACAGAGAAAGGGGCAGAGGGACAGAGAAAGGGGCAGAGGGACAGAGAAAGGGGCAGAGGGACAGAGAAAGGGGCAGAGACAGAAAAGGGCAAAGACAGAGAAAGGGGCAAAGATAGAGAAAGGGGCAGAGACAGAGAAAGGGGCAGAGACAGAGAAAGGGGCAGAGACAGAGAAAGGGGCAGAGACAGAGAAAGGGGCAGAGACAGAGAAAGGGGCAGAGACAGAGAAAGGGGCAGAGACAGAGAAAGGGGCAGAGACAGAGAAAGGGGCAGAGGGACAGAAAGGGGCAGAGGGACAGAAAGGGGCAGAGGGACAGAAAGGGGCAGAGGGACAGAAAGGGGCAGAGGGACAGAAAAGGGCAGAGGGACAGAAAAGGGCAAAGACAGAGAAAGGGGCAGAGACAGAGAAAGGGGCAGAGACAGAGAAAGGGGCAGAGACAGAGAAAGGGGCAGAGACAGAGAAAGGGGCAGAGACAGAGAAAGGGGCAGAGGGACAGAAAGGGGCAGAGGGACAGAAAGGGGCAGAGGGACAGAAAGGGGCAGAGGGAGAGAAAAGGGCAAAGACAGAGAAAGGGGCAGAGACAGAGAAAGGGGCAGAGACAGAGAAAGGGGCAGAGACAGAGAAAGGGGCAGAGGGACAGAAAGGGGCAGAGGGACAGAAAGGGGCAGAGGGACAGAAAGGGGCAGAGGGACAGAAAGGGGCAGAGGGACAGAAAGGGGCAGAGGGACAGAAAGGGGCAGAGGGACAGAAAGGGGCAGAGGGACAGAAAGGGGCAAAGACAGAGAAAGGGGCAGAGGGACAGAAAGGGGCAGAGGGACAGAAAGGGGCAGAGGGACAGAAAGGGGCAGAGGGAGAGAAAGGGGCAGAGGGAGAGAAAGGGGCAAAGACAGAGAAAGGGGCAGAGACAGAGAAAGGGGCAGAGACAGAGAAAGGGGCAGAGACAGAGAAAGGGGCAGAGACAGAGAAAGGGGCAGAGGGACAGAAAGGGGCAGAGGGACAGAAAGGGGCAGAGGGACAGAAAGGGGCAGAGACGGAGAAAGGGGCAGAGACGGAGAAAGGGGCAGAGACGGAGAAAGGGGCAGAGATGGAGAAAGGGGCAGAGGGAGAGAAAGGGGCAGAGGGAGAGAAAGGGGCAGAGGGAGAGAAAGGGGCAGAGGGAGAGAAAGGGGCAGATGGAGAGAAAGGGGCAAAGACAGAGAAAGGGGCAGAGACAGAGAAAGGGGCAAAGACAGAGAAAGGGGCAGAGACAGAGAAAGGGGCAGAGACAGAGAAAGGGGCAGAGACAGAGAAAGGGGCAGAGACAGAGAAAGGGGCAGAGACAGAGAAAGAGGCAATGGGACAGAAAGGGGCAATGGGACAGAAAGGGGCAATGGGACAGAAAGGGGCAGTGGGACAGAAAGGGGCAGAGGGACAGAAAGGGGCAGAGGGACAGAAAGGGGCAGTGGGACAGAAAGGGGCAGTGGGACAGAAAGGGGCAGAGGGACAGAAAGGGGCAATGACACTAAATAGGGCAGAGACGTAGAAAGAGACAGAGACACAGGAAGGAGCAGAGGGACAGAAAGTGACAGTGGGAAATTGAGAGACACGCAAAAAGGGGCAGAAACACAAAAGGGACAGAGGAACATAAAGATACAGACACAGAAAGAGGTAGAAGGACATAAAGGGGCAGAGGGTCAAAAGAGAGCAGAGAGACAAAAAGAGACAGAGGGACAGAAAGTGACAGTGGGAAATTGAGAGACACAGAAAAAGGGGCAGAGACACAGAGACACAGAAAGAGAGACACAGAAAGAGAGACACATAAAGCAACGGAGGCACAGCAAGAGTCAGAGACACAGAAAGAAACAGGGGGACAGAAAGTAGCAGAGAGACAGAAAGAGACAGAGACACAGAAAGAGGCAGAGTAACACATTGGGGCAGAGGGACAGAAAGGGGCAGACACACAGGAAGTGACAGAGACGCAGAATGAGACAGAGACGCAGAATGAGACAGAGACGCAGAATGAGACAGAGACACAGAAAGGGACAGAGTGAAGTGGTAACAGGGCACTTAGGAAATCATAATATGATTCGACAGAGTCAACATGGTTTTATGAAAGGGAAATCATGTTTGACACATTTCTTAGTGTTTTTTGAGGATGTAACTAATAGGGTAGATAAAGGGGAACCTGTGGATGTAGTATATTTGGATTTTCAAAAGGCATTCGATAAGGTTTTTTTGATTCGGTCATGGGATGTGGGCGTCGCTGGTGAGGCCAGCATTTATTGCCCATTCCTAATTCACCTTGAGAAGGTGGTGGTGAGCCGCCTTCTTGAACTGCTGCAGTCCGTGTGGTGAAGGTTCTCCCACAGTGCTGTTAGGAAGGGAGTTCCAGGATTTTGACCCAGTGACGATGAAGAAACAGCGATATATTTCCAAGTCGGGATGGTGTGTGACTTGGAGGGGAACGTGCAGGTGGTGTTGTTCCCATGCATCTGCTGCTCTTGTCCTTCTAGGTGGTAGAGATCGCGAGTTTGGGAGGTGCTGTCAAAGAAGCCTTGGCGAGTTGCTGCAGTGCATCCTGTGGATGGTACACACTGCAGCCAAGTGAAGGGAGTGAATGTTTGTGGTGGTGGATGGGGTGCCAATTAAGCGGGCTGCTTTGTCCTGGATGGTATCGAGCTTCTTGAGTGTTGTTGGAGCTGCACTCATCCAAGCAAGTGGAGAGTATTCCATCACACTCCTGACTTGTGCCTTGTAGATGGTGGAAAGGCTTTGGGGAGTCAGGAGGGGAGTCACTCGCCGCAGAATACCCAGCCTCTGACCTGCTCTTGTAGCCACAGTATTTATATGGCTGGTCCAGTTAAGTTTCTGGTCGATGGTGACCCCCAGGATGTTGATGGTGGGGGATTCGGCGATGGTAATGCCATTGAATGTCAAGGGGAGGTGGTTAGATTCTCTCTTTTTGGAGATGGTCATTGCCTGGCACTTGTCTGGTGCGAATGTTACTTGCCACTTATCAGTGGATGTTGTCCAGGTCTTGCTGCATGCGGGCTCGGACTGCTTCATTATTTGAGAGGTTGCGAATGGAACTGAACACTGTGCAATCATCAGCGAACATCCCCATTTCTGACCTTATGATGGAGGGAAGGTCATTGATGAAGCAGCTGAAGATGGTTGGGCCTAGGACACTGCCCTGGGGAACTCATGCAGCAATGCCCTGGGGCTGAGATGATTGGCCTCCAACAACCACTACCATCTTCCTTTGTGCTAGGTATGACTCTAGCCACTGGAGAGTTTTCCCCCTGATTCCCATTGACTTCAATTTTATTAGGGCTCCTTGGTGCCACACTCGGTCAAATGCTGCCTTGATGTCAAGGGCAGTCACTCTCACCTCACCTCTGGAATTCAGCTCTTTTGTCCATGTTTGGACCAAGGCTGTAATGAGGTCTGGAGCCGAGTGGTCCTGGTGGAACCCAAACTGAGTATCGGTGAGCAGGTTATTGGTGAGTAAGTGCCGCTTGATAGCACTGTCGACAACACCTTCCATCACTTTGCTGATGATTGAGAGTAGACTGATGGGGCGGTAATTGGCCGGATTGGATTTGTCCTGCTTTTTGTGGCCAGGACATACCTGGGCAATTTTCCACATTGTCAGGTAGATGCCAGTGTTGTAGATGTACTGGAACAGCTTGGCTAGAGGCAAAGCTAGTTCTGGAGCACAAGTCTTCAGCACTGCAGCTGGGATGTTGCTGGGGCCCATAGCCTTTGCTGTATCCAGTGCACTCAGCCGTTTCTTGATATCACGTGGAGTGAATCGAATTGGCTGAAGACTGGCTTCCGTGATGGTGGGGATATCGGGAGTAGGCCGAGATGAATCATCCATTCGGCACTTCTGGCTGAAGATGGTTGAAAACGCTTCAGCCTTGTCTTTTGCACTCATGTGCTGGACTCCGCCATCATTGAGGATGGGGATGTTTACAGAGCCTCCTCCTGACATTAGTTGTTTAATTGTCCACCACCATTCACGACTGGATGTGGCAGGACTGCAGAGCTTTGATCTGATCCGTTGGTTGTGGAATCGCTTAGCTCTGTCCATAGCATGTTGCTTCTGCTGTTTAGCATGCATGTAGTCCTGAGTTGTAGCTTTACCAGGTTGGCATCCACCTGAGAGAGCAGACGGAGCCTCATCTGAAAGTCAACAAGAGAAAACATGGAACCGGATCGCAGCAAGAGTCAGCTTCTTCAGAAGAAGAGGGGAGAAAACATGGAACCGGATCCCAGCAAGAGTCAGCACCTTCAGGAGAAGAGGGGAGAAAATATGGAATCGGATGCTGTCAAGAGTCACCTCCTTCAGAAGAGGGGAGAAAATATGGATCTGGATCGCAGCAAGAGTCAGCTCCTTCAGAAGAAGAGGGGAGAAAACATGGAACTGGATTCCATCATGAGTCAACTCCTTCAGGAGAAGAGGGGAGAAAACATGGAACTGGATTCCATCATGAGTCAACTCCTTCAGGAGAAGAGGGGAGAAAACATGGAACTGGATTCCATCATGAGTCAACTCCTTCAGGAGAAGAGAGGAGAAAACATGGAACTGGATTCCATCATGAGTCAACTCCTTCAGGAGAAGAGGGGAGAAAACATGGAACTGGATTCCATCATGAGTCAACTCCTTCAGGAGAAGAGGGGAGAAAACATGGAACTGGATTCCATCATGAGTCAACTCCTTCAGGAGAAGAGAGGAGAAAACATGGAACTGGATGCTGTCAAGAGTCAACTCCTTCAGGAGAAGAGGGGAGAAAGTTAGAAAAATAATTTTTAAAAAGGTAACTGCAGCTCAAGTCTTGGTGGTGCTGTCGGATTGGTTGAGTGAGAAGCGAGTAGTAATTAGACCTGGGTCTGTGGTGCGTGGGAGAAATACAGTAATTAATGTGAAAGAACAGCCTCAGGAGAAACACTCGGCCCGATTAATGCCATGGCATTAAAATAAATGCAGGTGATAGCAAGAAGAAAGTAACCTGGGAAGTATCACAACACCCAGATTTAAGTTCTCTGTGTCTACTAGTGTTAATATATTTTAAAACTACGCACTTTAAGTGTTGCTACTCAAAGAACTTTATCTCAAGGGGGCTGGAATACAAAACGGGTTGCAGTTATATAGAGCTCAGGTTAGACCCCATTTAGCGTACTGTGTTCAGTTCTGGGCACCGCACCTCAGGAAGGATATATTGGCCTTGGAGGGGGAGCAGCGCAGATTCACCAGAATGATACCGGGGCTAAAAGGGTTAAATGATGAGGACAGGTTGCATAGACTAGGCTTGTATTCCCTTGAGTATAGAAAATTAAGGGGTGATCTAATTGAGGTGTTTTAAAATGATTAAAGGATTTCATAGGGTAGAGAGAGAGAAACTCTTTCCTCTGGTGGGGGAGTCCAGAACAAGGGGACATAACCTTAAAATTAGAGCTAGGCCGTTCAGGGGTGATGTCAGGAATCACTTCTTCACACAAAGGGGAGTGGAAATTTGGAACTCTCTCCCCCAAAAAAGCTGTTGAGGCTGGGGGTCAATTGAAAATTTCAAAACTGAGATTGATAGATTTTTGTTAGGCAAGGGTATTAAGGGACATGGAACCAAGGTTCGTAAATGGAGTTAAGCTGCAGATCAGCCATGATCTAATTGAATGACGGAACTGGCTCAGGGGGCTGAATGGCCTCCTCCTGTTCCTTTGTTCACTGAAATGCCCGTTCGTGTAGCACCCAAGGAGTAAGCATTCATCTAGATAGGGACCAGGCTCAGAAACTCACCCCTCAACAAGTCCTCTGCTCGGTGCTCCCAGCGACAAGCATCATTACAGAATGACTCAGTGGGTATCACTCTCGCCACTGAGTCAGAGGGTCATGGGTTCAAGCCCCACTCCAGAGACTTAAGCACAAAATCTGGGCAATCAAGGGATATGGGCATAGGGTGGGAAAGTGGAGTTGAGGTAGAAGATCAGCCATGATCTGACTGAATGGTGGAGCAGGTTCATGGGGCTGTTTGGCGTACTCCTGCTCCTATTTCTTAGGATCTAGGCTGACACTCCAACTCCAACAGTCCCTCAACCAACATCACTAAAACAGATGATCTGGTCATTATCACATTGCTGTTTGTGGGACCTTGCTATGCACAAACTGGCTGCAGCGTTTCCTACACTACAACAGTGGCTACATTTCAAAAAAACGTACTTCATTGGCCATAAAGCACTTTGGGATGTCCTGAGGGCGTGAAAAGCACTATATAAATGCAAGTCTTTCTTTTTTTTCTGAAAAGTCACTTGGCAAATGGACCTAGGGAATGCCGAAACGGTCGGAAAACCTCGTCCAAATTTCCGATGAGCACTTCCACTGGGCAACGCTCCCCAACGGGAGCACAAAACCATCGAGTTACCCCAATGGAACGCTCGCCTGATTCCATCCATCTCCACTGACTTCAAAAGTTACAAAGCTCCTTGTCTTAGCGGAAACAAGGCAGACCGCTCACTCACCGAGACCTCCCGGACACACTCCGGGACAAAATGAAAGGCACTTAGTCACCCAAATTTGCAAACGTTAATCTCTTAATTGCTCCTTGAAAAGAGTCCATTTCAAAGCTCATTATACATTAACTGTGAGAGCCCGGCCAGTTAAAATGTCATTCTCACACCTCTTAGTACTGCAAGCTCTCTCAGTACTGTCCCACTAGCACATGTTTCTCAAATCCTTATTTCCCCTCGTTAATCCCTATATAAATATAAACCAGCTTACTTAAATGTCTTTCTTTGCATGAACAACATATTTGCATAAACATTTGGCTTTTCAATTAATTGCTGTGGGTTAATTTGCATATTTAATCACTATTTATCTTCCTGATTTAAGCCATGCCAGTCACAATCCCGTCCTTTCTTCCCTAAATTACACTCCTGCCTGTTCCAATGTCATACACATGCCTGATATTGGCAGTCACACTCCTGCCTGTTATATAGTCACTCTTCTGCCTGTCCCACAGTCACATTCCTGCCTGTTCCCCAGTCACACTCATGCCTGTCCCACAGACACATTCCTGCCTGTTACTGCCAGTTACACTCCTGCATGTTCCACAGTCACACTCCTGCCTGTTAATGACAATTACACTTCAACCTGTTCCCCAGTCGCACTCGTGCGTGTTAATGCCAGTCACAATTCTACCTGCTCCTTAGACACACTCCTGCCTGTTCCACAGTCACATTCCTGAATGTTCCACTATCACACTATTACCTATTCCATCATCACAATCCTGCCTGTTCCACAGTCACACTCCTACTTCTCCATGGTCAGGTTCCTGCCTGTTCCACCGTCACGCTCCTGTCTGTTCCACCATCACACTATTACCAGTTCCACAGTCACATCGCAGTCTGTTCCACAGTCAGGCTGCTGCCTGTTCCACAGTCACACTATTACCAGTTCCACAGTCACACTCCTGCCTGTTCCACAGTTACACTATTACCAGTTCCACAGTCACACTCCTGCCTGTTCCACAGTTACACTATTACCAGTTCCACAGTCACACTCCTGCCTGTTCCACAGTCACACTATTACCAGTTCCACAGTCACACTCCTGCCTGTTCCACAGTCACACTATTACCAGTTCCACAGTCACACTCCTGCCTGTTCCACAGTTACACTATTACCAGTTCCACAGTCACACTCCTGCCTGTTCCACAGTTACACTATTACCAGTTCCACAGTCACACTCCTGCCTGTTCCACAGTCACACTATTACCAGTTCCACAGTCACATCGCAGTCTGTTCCACAGTCAGGCTGCTGCCTGTTCCACAGTCACACTATTACCAGTTCCACAGTCACACTCCTGCCTGTTCCACAGTCACACTATTACCAGTTCCACAGTCACATCGCAGTCTGTTCCACAGTCAGGCTGCTGCCTGTTCCACAGTCACACTATTACCAGTTCCACAGTCACACTCCTGCCTGTTCCACAGTCACACTATTACCAGTTCCACAGTCACATCGCTGCCTGTTCCACAGTCACACTATTACCAGTTCAACAGTCACAATCCTGCCTGTTCCACCATCACACTCCTGTCTGTTAAACCATCACACATCTGCCTGTTATACAGTCACACACCTGCCTGTTCAACAGTTACACACCTGGCCATTCCACCATCATACTCTTACCTGCTACTGCCAGTCACACTCCTGCCTGTTCTACCATCACAATCCCACCTGTTACACAGTCACACACATGCCTGATCCCCCAGTCACACACATGCCTGATCCCCCAGTCACACACATGCCTGATCCCCCAGTCACACACATGCCTGATCCCCCAGTCACACACATGCCTGATCCCCCAGTCACACTCCTACCTGTTATACAGCCATACTCCTACCTTATTGCAGTGGAAGATGAGGATAGCATGCCGGACACCCCAAGGAAACTAACTTTGAATCAGGGACGGGGACTCACCATAATTAACATGAGCAAATTGACAGTAATGAAGAAAATAATGACACTAAAGAGTGACAAATCCCCAGGACCAGATGGTTTCCATCCCAGGGTTTTAAAGGAAGTAGGTGAGAATATTGCAGATGCCCTAACTATAATCTTTCAAAGTTCACTTGATTCAGGAACCGTTCCTTTAGATTGGAAAATTGCACGTCATTCCACTATTTAAGAAAGGTGAGAGAGGGAAACCAGGGAATTATAGACCAGTTAGCCTAACATCTATTGTCGGGAAATTACTAGAGTCTTTAATTAAGGATAGAATGACTGAACACCTTGAAAATTTTCAGCCGATCAGAGAGAGCCAGCATGGATTTGTAAAGGGTAGGTCATGCCCGATGAACCTGATTGAATCTTTTGAAGAGGTGATTAAAGTAATGGACAGGGGAATGTCTATGGATGTTGTTTATATGGACTTCCAGAAGGCATTCGATAAAGTCCTTCATAAGAGACTGTTAGCTAAAGGTGAAGCTCATGGAATGGAGGGAATTATTGACCTGGTTAGGAAATTGGCTGAGAGGCAGGAGACAGAGAGTAGGGATAATGGGCAGGTACTCAAATAGGCAGGATGTGACTAGTGGTGTCCCACAGGGATCTGTGATGGGGCCTCAACTATTGACTGTATTTATTAACGACTTAGATGACGGGATAGAGAGCCACATATCTGAGTTTGCCGATGACACAAAGATAGGCAGCATTGTAAGCATTGTTAGATAGAAGCATAAAATTACAGAAATATTAATAGATTAAGTGAATGGGCAAAACTGTGACAAATGGATTTCAGTGTCGGCAAGTGTGAGTTCATCTACTTTGGACCTAAAAAGGATAGATCAGGGTACTTTCTAAATGATGAAAAGCTTGAAAAAGTGGAGGTCCAAAGAGACTTAGGGGGTCCATGCACATAGATCATTAAAATGTCATGGAAAGTTCATAAAATAATCAATAAGGCTAATGGAATGCTGGCCTATATATCTAGAGGACTGGAATACAAGGAGGCAGAAGTTATGCTACACTATTACAAAGCCCTGTTAGACCGTACCTGGAGTACATCTGGAGTACTCGTGCCTATTCCCCCAGTCACATTCCTACCTGATCCACAATCACACACCACCCTGTTCCAGTCACACTCCTACCTGTCACTGCCAGTCATACTCTTGCCTGCTTTACAGTCACACTCCTGCCTGTTGCACAGTCACACTCCTGCCTGTTCCATATTCCCGCCTGTTATTGCACACTGCGGGGGAGCTGCAGTGTGTAGTGCTGGGAGCAGACCAGGTATTGCAAATCCCTTCTCAGAGAAAAAGCATGGAAAGATTCCAGGCTAATTGGAATGACTGCACAGGACAGGAGCCACGCTGGCATAATGCAGACCAGCCCCTTGTTGACTAAGTTTAATGAGCTTATCAGCAGGGGACATGAAGTAATATTTGTCTGTGGTTTTGACAGATTACCAGCATAAATCACAAGCAAAAAATATGAAAGCCATAAACTTATTTTTATCCTGAGGTAATATTTTCGAGTTGGAACACAGAATTTGCTGGCACACAGTGTGCAAAAAATCGAGCAATTTGTGGTGAGGAAGAGATAGATTTTAAGGAGCGTCTTAAAGGAAGAGAGAGAGGTGGAGAGGCGGAGAGGTTGAAGGAGAGAATTCAAGAGCTTAGAACCTGGACAGCTGAAGGCACGGCCGCCAATGGCGGGGTGATGAAAATTGAGGATGCACAAGAGGCCAGAATTGGAGGAGGGCAGAGATCTCGGAGGGTTGTAGGGCTGGAGGAGGTCACAGAGATAGGGAGGGGCGAGGCCACGGCGGGATTTGAAAACAAGGATGAGAATTTTAAAATCGAGGTGAATCCAGACCGGGAGCCAATGTAGGTCAGTGAGCACAGGGGTGATGGATGAACGAGTTAAGATACAGGCAGCAGAGTTTTGGATGAATCGCCACAAACTGCTGGACGATTTGCGCCGCTCCCCCATTAGCCTCACAATAACCAGAGCTCGTCGTTAATCTTCCCGTGAGTGTCAAGAAATTACTGCTTTACACTGTAAATACGAATTAAACTTGCCAGAGTAGATAGGGCTGGCATTTAATGGCATAAGGACCTTGTTAATGGGGTCACTTATGTTTCCAATGGCCTTCCACTTTGAAACCAGATAGCAATTAAATGATAATTGTTCTGCACATGCCACATAAAGCACGCAACCAGGCTGCAAGTTAAACTGATTTGTTTAACTGATTAAACTGCTTTGTTAAATTGATCTGTTGTGGATTCTGGCTGGGAGTAAAGTCGATGCTAAATTCATTTCAGCTTGTCAGGATTAAGAGTATTCCCCCCCACCCCCCTCAAAGTATGTGGGTCCACTAATTTGTAAGTAACCAACTATCACCATGCTGATTCCACAAGAAACATATGAATTAAAAAACTAAAGTGTAACATGCTTGGGAGGAACAGGTGACTTAGGTCCTGTGGTTCCCAAAGCTCTCCATCACTGGGGCCTTCCCTCGCCTCGTGTCTGGGTCTGTTGTACATTAATTGATAGAGATTGATTGCTATGATTAGTCAACAACTCCATTATCATTGTGTCCTGTGACTACCAGGATGGTAGAGGGCGAAATAGATGGGCCGTGGTCTTTTGTCTAGCAATTCCTATGTTCCTATGTTTCCTGCAATCGTAGGCATAGCAACAGAATCTTCAACAGCTGTGGTACCATCTCCCGCTTTTCTTTTAAGTACATTACAGATCATTCCATCCATACTTCCTCTCTTGTGTGCGTGTTTTTGTCTCTTCCCCCCCGCTCCTCTTTGTTCTGATTCCATATACATGCTAGTCCATTTTTTTCAGTTCCGATGGAGGGTTCGACCTGAAGCCTTAACTTGTCTCGATTTTAAAATTCTCATCCTTGTTTTTGAATCCTTCTGTGGCCTCGCCCCTCCTTTCTCTGTGACCTCCTCCAGACCTACAACCCTTCAGGATCTCTGCGCTCCTCCAATTCTGGCCTCTTGCACATCCCTGACTTCCTTTGCCCGACCAATGGCAGCCGTGCCTTCAGCTGCCTAGGCCCTAAGCTCCGGAATTCCCTCCTTAAGCCTCTCTGTTTCTTGACCTCTCTCTCCTTCTTTAAGACGCTCCTTAAAACCTACCTCTAAACCCCTCAGATAATGAAGCAGTCCGTGCCCGCATGCAGCAAGAACTGGACAACATCCAGGCTTGGGCTCATAAGAGGCAAGTAACATTCACGCCAGACAAGTGCCAGGCAATGACCATCTCCAACAAGAGAGAGTCTAACCACCTCCCCTCGACATTTAACAGCATTACCATCGCCGAATCCCCCACCATCAACATACTGGGGGTCATCATTGATCAGAAACTTAACTGGACCTGCCATATAAATACTGTGGCTACAAGAGCAGGTCAGAGGCTGGGTATTCTGTGGCGAGTGACTCACCTCCTGACTCCCCAAAGCCTTTCCACCATCTTCAAGGCACAAGTCAGGAGTGTGATGGAATACTCTCCATTTGCAAGAAGCTCAACACCATCCAGGACAAAGCAGTCCACTTGATTGGCACTCCATCCACCACCTTAAACATTCACTCCCTCCACCACCGGCGCACTGTGGCTGCAGTGTGTACCATCTATAAGATGCACTGCAGCAACTCGCCAAGGCTTCTTCGACAGCAACTCCCAAACCCGCGACCTCGACCACTAGAAGGACAAGGGCAGCAGGCACATGGGAACAACACCACCTGCACATTCCCCTCCAAGTCACACACCATCCCGACTTGGAAATATATCGCCATTCCTTCATCGTCCGCTGGGTCAAAATCCTGGAATTCCCTACCTAACAGCACTGTGGGAGAACCTTCACCACACGGACTGCAGCGGTTCAAGAAGGCGGCTCACCACCACCTTCTCAAGGGCAATTAGGGATGGGCAATAAATGCCGGCCTTGCCAGCGACGCCCACATCCCATGAATAAATAAAAAAAATTGTCCTAATATCTCCTTATGTGGCTCAGTGTCGAATTTTGTTTCACAATCGCTCCTGTGCAGGTCCTTGGGATACTTTACTGTGTTAAAGGTGCTATAGAAATGCAAGTTGTTGTTGCCTGTCTGCTCCACAGAGACTGACTGACCTACTGTGTCCAGCATTTTCTGTTTTTTCTAGTGCTTTAATTCTGTCAGTGTATAGTTGGTAACACCCTCCCTCTGCCACAGCCCATCCAAGTGTCATCTCCAAATGAGTCATAAGCAACTGGATGTGATGGGGAACTGATTACTGTTAGTGCCAGTGAGGGTCAAAACAGCATAACATTACCTCATACACAACAGTGACTGGTGCACTGAGGAATGTGCCTATTGGAGAGCATGCAGCAAGGACTAGTTACAACAACCTCCTTATTACACATCCCTCTGGCAACTGACTACTTTCCCATGCTGCTGGCTGAAGTTTCGAATAAACTCTCTTTAGTTCTGCCTCCCCTCTCCTTCTAATGCAACGTATGTCTTTGTAATAAAAACAGACAGTGCTGGAGAAGCTCAGCAGGTCAGGCAGCATCTGTGGAGAAAGAAACAGAGTTAACGTTTCAGGTCGATGACCTTTCGTCAGAACTGGAAGATGTTAAAAGAGTTAAAGTTTTTAAGCAAGTACAGAGTCAGGGAAAGGGGGGGAGGGGAGGGGAGGGGAGGAAAGAACAAAATGAAAGCGTAGAGGGCAAGAGAGATTAAATGAGAAAAGGGATGAGGGTGCAAGGCAAGGGAGGTGTTAATGGGTCAGATTGGTCAGGAGTAGCTGTAAATGGCAGCAGCAAAACCATCACCAGCGCTTGCTGACCGAGAAAATGGGAGCAGTGGTTATGATCTGAAGTTATTGAAATTAATGTTGAGTCCGAAAGGTTGTAAAGTGCCTAAACGAAAGATGAGGTGCTGTTCCTCAACTTCCGTTGACATTCATTGGAACAGTGTAAGAGACTGAGGACAGAGAGGTCAGAGTGGGAGTGGGACAGGGAATTAAAATGGCAAGTGATCGGCAGGCCAGGGTCAGGCTTGCGGACTGAGCGGAGATGTTCAGCAAAGCGATCATCCAATCTGTGTTTGGTCTCCCCAGTGTAGAGGGGACGGCATAGTGAGCAGCGAATACAGTATACTAAATTGAAAGAAGTACAAGTAAATCGCTGTTTCATCTGGAAGGGTGGGAAGGGAGGAGGTGAAAGGGCAAGTGTTGCATCTCCTGAGCTCGCACAGGAAGGTGCCGTGGGGAGGAGGGCGGATGTTGGGGGTGATGAAGAGTGGACCAGGGTGTCGCAGAGAGAGCGGTCCCTTCGGAATGCTGAAAGGGGAGGGGAGGGGAAGATGTGTTTGGTGGTGGGATGCACTGAAGGTGGCGGAAATGGCGGAGGATGATACATTGAATGTGGAGGCTGGTGGGGTGGAAGGTGGACCCTATCATGGTTCTGGGAGGGAGGGGAAGGGGTGAGGGCAGAAGTGCGCAAAATAGAATGGACACAGTCGAGGGTCCTGTCAGCTACAGTGGAAGGGAATGTTCGGTTGAGGAAAAAGGGAGACATATCGGAAGCACTGGTGTGGAAGGTGGCGTCATCAGAATAGATGCAACGGAGACGGAGAAACTGGGAGAATGGAATAGAGTCCTTACAGGAAGCGAAGTGGGAGGAAGTATAATCAAGGTAGCAGTGGGAGTTGGTGGGCTTAATAGATATTGGTTGACAGCCTATCCCTAGAAATGGAAATAGAGGAAGGGAAGGGAAGAGTCGGAGATGGACCATGTGAAGGTGAGAGAAGGATGGAAATTGGAAGCAAAGTTGATTAAATTTTCCTGTTCGGGGTCAGAACAGGAAGCTGCACCGATACAATCATCAATGTACCGTAGAGAGATGAGAGAGGGGACCTGAGTAGGACTGGAACAACGAATGTACCACGTATCCCACAAAAAGGCAGGCATAGCTGGGACCCATACGGGTTCCCATAGTGACACCTTTTATTTGGAGGAAGTGAGTGGAGTCAAAGGTGAAGTTGTTCAACGTAAGAACAAGATCAGCCAGGCAGAGGAGGGCGGTGGTGGATGGGGACTGGTTGGGCCTCTGTTCAAGGAAGAAGAGGGGGGCCCGCAGGCTGACCTGGTGGGGGATGGAGGTGTAGAGGGACTGGACGTCCATGGTGAAAGGGAGACGGTTAGGGCCGGGAAAGTGGAAACTGTTAAAGTGGTTGGGGGCATCAGAAGAGTCGCAGATGTAGGTTGGGCGAGGCTAGACAAGGATGTCTTTGTAAAACTGCCTGCACCTTATTTGTTTTTAATTATAAAAAGAGAAAAAGAAAAAGTAAATATAAATGAAAAAGACAGAGACAGAAAGACAAAACAGAAAGAAAGCACCTTTCATGACCTCAGGATGCCCCAAAGTACTTTACATCCAATGACGTACTTTTTTTTCAGGTGTTGTCACTGTTATAACGTAGGAAACGCAGCAGCCAATTTGCGCACAGCAAGGTCCCACAAACAGCAATGTGATAATGACCAGATAATCTGTATTACATGTTGCTTGAGGGATAAATGTTGGCCAGGACATTAGGGAGGACGCTCGTGATCAAGTTCTCTCCAGTGTCCTTGCCAACACCCTCTCAGTGCTGCACTGGAGTGCCAGCCTAGATTATGTGCTCAAGTCTCCTTGAGTGGGACTATGTACCCATGGCCTTCTGACTCAGAGGTGAGAGTGCTACCACTGAGCTACAGCCAACACTGAACTGGAAATGTAGGTTTACAGTTCCAAAAGACAAAACGTTAAGTGGTTCTGCAGACATTAATTACATAAATATGTAGTGTACAGCATCAATATACAGCACGAGTTATAGAAACAGTGTAGAGCTCCCTCTACTATGCTCTACTGATGGGGAGAAATTCCAACTTCAGAACTGTGCCTTCCACTGCACCAGTTTGGTAGTTCAGTTCCTTGTATAAAATGTCATGGACAGATACTGAAAATAATCAAAAAGGCTAATGGAATGCTGGCCTTTATATCTAGAGGACTAGAATACAAGGGGGTAGAAGTTATGCTAAAGTTATACAAAGCCCTGGTCAGACCACACTTGGAGTATTGTGTTCAGTTCTGGGCACCGCAACTTAGGAAGGATATATTGGTCTTGGAGGGAGTGCAGCGTAGATTTAGTAGAATGATACCTGGACTCCAAGGGTTAAATTACGAGGAGAGATTACACAAACTAGGGTTGTTTTCCTTGGAATTTAGAAGATTAAGGGGTGATTTGATCGAAGTTTTCAAGATATTAAGGGGAATTGATAGGGTAGATAGAGAGAAACTATTTCTGCTGATTGGGGAGTCTAGGACTAGGGGACATAGCCTAAAAATTAGAGCCAGGACTTTCAGGAGTGAAGTTAGGAAACACTTCTACACACAAAGGGTGGTAGAAGTTTGGAACACTCTTCTGCAAACGGCAGTTGATGCCAGCTCAATTGTGAACTTTAAACCTGAGATTGATAGATTTCTGTTAACCAAAGGTTAAGGGATATTGGGCTAAGGCAGGTGTATGGAGTTAGATCATAGATCAGCCATGATCTCATTGAATGGCAGAACAGGCTCGAGGGGCTAAATGGCCTACTCCTGTTCCTATGTATTAGCTCGACTTGTAGCCTCGCTGGCCAACACTGTCAATTTCTTGTTAAGCAGTGCCACGTTTTATTGGGAGCTGTGTGTTCTGAACACTCGACCATTAGGGAATTAGGCTTTCACACAGAGCAAATTTAGTTTACTTAGGGCCCAAAGAGTTGTCAGAGAGACGTGAGTCTCTCAGTCTGAGCTACATTGGAAAGCAGGTCCCAGAGACAAAAGGGGCAGTGTCATAACCCTCTGTCCCAGAGGAATATATCAAAAGAAGCCATCCATCTGTACCCTTGATCTCCAATCTCTTGGTTTGTTTGTCCTTCGCTCTCAAAACCCTCTGTGTATTAAGATGGTACTAGTGTCTTGCAAGGCCAGTTGCCATAGCAATTAAGGATTACAGTCCCATTGGGTCTCTAATAGATTCCATATACAGTTTGGATTAAGCCTGGAAAATTCGACTCACTGGGGTAAATTACAAATTTGGGAAGTTAAAAGGAAAGAGATTCGCCAGCTTATAAATAAGTGTAATTATCTCTCTATCTCCAATCCTTCAGTGTGCTTACCTCTCTATTTATGATCCTTCAGTCAGAGCTGCCACTTATGAAAAAGTGGCACAATACTGAATGAAGTTATTGTCACAAAATTCACAATATACTTTTCATGTGAAAAAGGATACGTTGGAGTGTTTAATGGTTACATGGTGATGCTGGAGTTTTACAAACCTTTGAAATTCCTGCTGTAGTTCATGATGTGATCTGAACCCCTCGATTAGATTCCAGCCTGTAACTCACTCCTGGGTATCCATTATTCTATATATAAACCACCCGAACCCCTCGATTAGATTCCAGCCTGTAACTCACTCCCCGGGTATCCATTATTCTATATATAAACCACCCGAACCCCTCGATTAGATTCCAGCCTGTAACTCACTCCCCGGGTATCCATTATTCTATATATAAACCACCCGAACCCCTCGATTAGATTCCAGCCTGTAACTCACTCCCCGGGTATCCATTATTCTATATATAAACCACCCGAACCCCTCGATTAGATTCCAGCCTGTAACTCACTCCCCGGGTATCCATTATTCTATATATAAACCACCCGAACCCCTCGATTAGATTCCAGCCTGTAACTCACTCCCCGGGTATCCATTATTCTAAATATAAACCACCTGAACCCCTCCATTTGATTCCAGTCTGCAACTCACTCCCAGCTATCCATTATTCTATATATAAACTATCTGAACCCCTCGATTAGATTCCAGCCTGTAACTCACTCCCGGGTATCCATTATTCTATATATAAACCACCTGAGCCCCTCGATTAGATTCCAGCCTGTAACTCACTCCCAGGTATCCATTATTCTATACATAAACCACCTGAACCCCTCGATTAGATTCCAGCCTGTAACTCCCTCCCAGGTTTCCATTATTCCATGTATAAACCACCTGCACCCCTCAATTAGATTCCAGCCTGTAACTCACTCCCAGGTATCCATTATTCTATATATAAACCACCCGAACCCCTCGATTACATTCCAGCCTGTAACTCATTCCCAGGGTATCTATTATTCTATATATAAACCACCTGAATCCCTCGATTAGATTCCAGCCTGTAACTCACTCCCGGGTATCCATTATTCTATATATAAACCACCCGAACCCCTCGATTAGATTCCAGCCTGTAACTCACTCCCAGGAATCCATTATTCTATATATAAACCACCTGAACCCCTCGATTGGATTCCAGCCTGTAACTCACTCCCGGGTATCCATTATTCTATATATAAACCACCCGAACTCCTCGATTAGATGCTAGCCTGTAACTCACTCCCGGGTATCCATTATTCTATATATAAACCACCGGAACCACTCGATTAGATTCCAGCCTGTAACTCACTCCCGGGTATCCATTATTCTATATATAAACCATCTGAACCCCTCGATTGGATTCCAGCCTGTAACTCACTCTCGGGTATCCATTATTCTATATATAAACCACCTGAACCCCTCGATTAGATTCCAGCCTGTAACTCACTCCCGGGTATCCATTATTCTATATATAAACCACCTGAATCCCTCGATTAGATTCCAGCCTGTAACTCACTCCCGGGTATCCATTATTCTATATATAAACCATCTGAACCCCTCGATTAGATTCCAGCCTGTAACTCACTCCCAGCTATCCATTATTCTATATATAAACCACCTGAGCCCCTCGATTAGATTCCAGCCTGTAACTCACTCCCAGGTATCCATTATTCTATATATAAACCACCTGAACCCCTCGATTAGATTCCAGCCTGTAACTCACTCCCGGGTATCCATTATTCTATATATAAACCACCCGAACCCCTCGATTAGATTCCAGCCTGTAACTCCCTCCCAGGTATCCATTATTCTATATATAAACCACCTGAACCCCTCGATTAGATTCCAGCCTGCAACTCACTCCCAGGTATCCATTATTCTATATAAAACATCCGAACCCCTCGATTAGATTCCAGCCTGTAACTCACTCCTGGGTATCCATTATTCTATATATCAACCACCTGCACCCCTCAATTAGATTCCAGCCTGTAACTCACTCCCAGGTATCCATTATTCTATACATAAACCACCCGAACCCCTCGATTAGATTCCATCCTGTAACTCACTCCTGGGTGTCCATTATTCTATATATAAACCACCTGAATCCCTCGATTAGATTCCAGCCTGTAACTCACTCCCGGGTATCAATTATTCTACATATACACCACCCAAACCCCTCGATTAGATTCCAGCCTGTAACTCACTCCCAGGTATCCATTATTCTATATATAAACCACCCGAACCCCTCGATTAGATTCCAGCCTGTAACTCATTCCCAGGGTATCTATTATTCTATATATAAACCACCTGAATCCCTCGATTAGATTCCAGCCTGTAACTCACTCCTGGGTATCCATTATTCTATATATAAAACATCCGAACCCCTCGATTAGATTCCAGCCTGTAACTCACTCCTGGGTATCCATTATTCTATATATCAACCACCTGCACCCCTCAATTAGATTCCAGCCTGTAACTCACTCCCAGGTATCCATTATTCTATATATAAACTATCTGAACCCCTCGATTAGATTCCAGCCTGTAACTCACTCCCGGGTATCCATTATTCTATATATCAACCACCTGCACCCCTCAATTAGATTCCAGCCTGTAACTCACTCCCAGGTATCCATTATTCTATATATAAACTATCTGAACCCCTCGATTAGATTCCAGCCTGTAACTCACTCCCAGGTATCCTTTATTCTATATATAAACCACCAGAACCCCTCGATTAGATTCCAGCCTGTAACTCACTCCTGGGTATCCATTATTCCATATATAAACCACCTGAACCCCTCGATTAGATTCCAGCCTGTAACTCACTCCCGGGTATCCATTATTCTATATATAAACCACCCAAACCCCTCGATTAGATTCCAGCCTGTAACTCACTCCCAGGTATCCATTATTCTCTCTATAAACCACCCGAACCCCTCGATTAGATTCCATCCTGTAACTCACTCCTGGGTGTCCATTATTCTATATATAAACCACCTGAATCCCTCGATTAGATTCCAGCCTGTAACTCACTCCCGGGTATCAATTATTCTACATATAAACCACCCAAACCCCTCGATTAGATTCCACCCTGTAACTCACTCCCAGGTATCCATTATTCTATACATAAACCACCTGAACCCCTCGATTAGATTCCAGCCTGTAACTCCCTCCCAGGTATCCATTATTCCATGTATAAACCACCTGCACCCCTCAATTAGATTCCAGCCTGTAACTCACTCCCAGGTATCCATTATTCTATATATAAACCACCCGAACCCCTCGATTACATTCCAGCCTGTAACTCATTCCCAGGGTATCTATTATTCTATATATAAACCACCTGAATCCCTCGATTAGATTCCAGCCTGTAACTCACTCCCGGGTATCCATTATTCTATATATAAACCACCCGAACCCCTCGATTAGATTCTAGCCTGTAACTCACTCCCAGCTATCCATTATTCTATATATAAACCACCTGAGCCCCTCGATTAGATTCCAGCCTGTAACTCACTCCCAGGTATCCATTATTCTATATATAAACCATCTGAAGCCCTCGATTAGATTCCAGCCTGTAACTCACTCCCGGGTATCCATTATTCTATATATAAACCACCCGAACCCCTCGATTAGATTCCAGCCTGTAACTCACTCCCAGGTATACATTATTCTATATATAAACCACCTGAACCCCTCGATTAGATTCCAGCCTGTAACTCACTCCCAGGTATCCATTATTCTATACATAAACCACCCGAACCCCTCGATGAGATTCCAGCCTGTAACTCCCTCCCAGGTATCCATTATTCTATATATAAACCACCTGAACCCCTCGATTAGATTCCAGCCTGTAACTCACTCCCAGGTATCCATTATTCTATGTATAAACCACCTGCACCCCTCAATTAGATTCCAGCCTGTAACTCACTCTCGGGTATCCATTATTCTATATATCAACCACCCGAACCCCTCGATTAGATTCCAGCCTGTAACTCATTCCCAGGGTATCTATTATTCTATATATAAACCACCTGAATCCCTCGATTAGATTCCAGCCTGTAACTCACTCCTGGGTGTCCATTATTCTATATATAAACCACCCGAACCCCTCGATTAGATTCCAGCCTGTAACTCATTCCCAGGGTATCTATTATTCTATATATAAACCACCTGAATCCCTCGATTAGATTCCAGCCTGTAACTCACTCCTGGGTGTCCATTATTCTATATATAAACCACCCGAACCCCTCGATTAGATTCCAGCCTGTAACTCATTCCCAGGGTATCTATTATTCTATATATAAACCACCTGAATCCCTCGATTAGATTCCAGCCTGTAACTCACTCCTGGGTGTCCATTATTCTATATATAAACCACCTGAACCCCTCAATTAGATTCCAGCCTGTAACTCACTCCCGGGTATCCATTATTCTATATATAAACCACCCGAACCCCTCGATTAGATTCCAGCCTGTCACTCACTCCCAGGTATCCATTATTCTATATATAAACCACCTGAACCCCTCGATTAGATTCCAGCCTGTAACTCACTCCCAGGTATCCATTATTCTATATATAAACCACCCGAACCCCTCGATTAGATTCCAGCCTGTAACTCACTCCCAGGTATCCATTATTCTATTTATAAACCATCTGAACCCCTCGATTGGATTCCAGCCTGTCACTCACTATCGGGTATCCATTATTCTAAATATAAACCACCTGAACCCCTCGATTAGATTCCAGCCTGGAACTCACTCCCAGGTATCCATTATTCTATATATAAACCACCTGCACCCCACAATTAGATTCCAGCCTGTCACTCACTCCTGGGTATCCATTATTCGACATATAAACCACCCGAACCCCTCGATTAGATTCCAGCCTGTAACTCACTCCTGGGTGTCCATTATTCTATATATAAACCACCTGAATCCCTCGATTAGATTCCAGCCTGTAACTCACTCCCGGTTATCCATTATTCTATATATAAACCACCCAAACCCCTCGATTAGATTCCAGCCTGTAACTCACTCCCGGGTATCCATTATTCTATATTTCAACCACCCGAACGCTCGATTAGATTCCAGCCTGTAACTCACTCCTGGGTATCCATTATTCTATATATAAACCATCCGAACCCCTCGATTAGATTCCAGCCTGTAACTCACTCCTGGGTATCCATTATTCTATATATAAACCACCTGCACCCCTCAATTAGATTCCAGCCTGTAACTCACTCCCAGGTATCCATTATTCTATATATAAACTATCTGAACCCCTCGATTAGATTCCAGCCTGTAACTCACTCCCGGGTATCCATTATTCTATATATAAACCACCTGAACCCCTTGATTAGATTCCAGCCTGTCACTCACTCCCGGGTATCCATTATTCTATATATAAACCACCTGAACCCCTCGATTAGATTCCAGCCTGTAACTCACTCCCCGGGTATCCATTATTCTATATATAAACCACCTGAACCCCTCGATTAGATTCCAGCCTGTAACTCACTCCCCGGGTATCCATTATTCTATATATAAACCACCTGAACCCCTCGATTAGATTCCAGCCTGTAACTCACTCCCGGGTATCCATTATTCTATATATAAACCACCCAAACCCCTCGATTAGATTCCAGCCTGTAACTCACTCCCGGGTATCCATTATTCTATATTTCAACCACCCGAACCCCTCGATTAGATTCCAGCCTGTAACTCACTCCCAGGTATCCATTATTCTATATATAAACTATCTGAACCCCTTGATTAGATTCCAGCCTGTCACTCACTCCCGGGTATCCATTATTCTATATATAAACCACCTGAACCCCTCGATTAGATTCCAGCCTGTAACTCACTCCCCGGGTATCCATTATTCTATATATAAACCACCAGAACCCCTCGATTAGATTCCAGCCTGTAACTCACTCCCGGGTATCCATTATTCTATATATAAACCACCCGAACCCCTCGATTAGATTCCAGCCTGTAACTCACTCCCGGGTATCCATTATTCTATATATAAACCACCCAAACCCCTCGATTAGATTCCAGCCTGTAACTCACTCCCAGGTATCCATTATTCTATATATAAACCACCCGAACCCCTCGATTAGATTCCAGCCTGTAACTCACTCCTGGGTGTCCATTATTCTATATATAAACCACCTGAATCCCTCGATTAGATTCCAGCCTGTAACTCACTCCCGGGTATCAATTATTCTACATATAAACCACCCAAACCCCTCAATTAGATTCCAGCCTGTAACTCACTCCCAGGTATCCATTATTCTATATATAAACCACCCGAACCCCTCGATTAGATTCCAGCCTGTAACTCACTCCTGGGTGTCCATTATTCTATATATAAACCACCTGAACCCCTCAATTAGATTCCAGGCTGTAACTCACTCCCAGGGTATCCATTATTCGATATATAAACCACCTGAACCCCCCGATTAGATTCCAGCCTGTAACTCACTCCCGGGTATCCATTATTCTATATACAAACCAATTACATTGTGTAAACATTTTCAGTTGTCCATTATTCTATTTATAAGCCATCTGAGTAATTTAATTAGATTAAAGTCCAATATTCTGCCTCAACATCCATTATTCTTTGAAAGGAAGTGTCCTATTTCTTTTGTTAATTTTTCTCCCAACAAATACCTGCTTATGATAAGTATATCAGCAGGTCCCAAGGTAATTTCTTGAGGTTATTTTAACATCATTGTAATTGATTATATAACTGTGAATGTTTGTCATTTCAGTCAGCACACAGTTTGAAACAGTTATATTATTAACACTCTTTGATTAAGCAGTAAGATTAGAGGATAGCCATTCAAATCAGAACAGAACGCTTACCCAGTCACTCCCAGTGCAGAGAAATCCAATGGGACCACCGCTCCCCAGTCAATACCAGTGCAGAGAAATCCAATGGGACCACCGTTCCCCAGTCAATACCAATGCATAGAATTCCAATAGGACACCACTTCCCCAGTCAATACCAGTGCAGAGAAATCCAATGGGACACCTCTTCCCCAGTCACTCCCAGTGTAGAGAATTCCAATTGGACACCACTTCCCCAGTTAATCCCAATGTATAGAATTCCAATGGACACCTCTTCCCCAGTCAATCCCAATGTATAGAATTCCAATGGGACACCCCTTCCTCAGTCAATCCTAGTGTATAGAATTCCAATGGAACAGCCCTTCCCCGGTCACTCTCAGTGTATAGAATTCCAATGGGCCCACCATCCCCCAGTCATTCCCAGTGTTTTTTTTTATTCGTTCATGGGATGGGGGCGTCGCTGACAAGGCCGGCATTTATTGCCCATCCCTATTTGCCACTGAGAAGGAGGTGGTGAGCCGCCTTCTTGAACCACTGCAGTCCATGTGGTGAAGGTTCTCCCACAGTGCTGTTAGGAAGGGAGTTCCAGGATTTTGACCCAGCGGTGATGAAGGAACGGCGATATATTTCCAAGTCGGGATGGTGTGTGACTTGGAGGGGAACGTGCAGGTGGTGTTGTTCCCATGTGCCTGCTGCCCTTGTCCTTCTAGGTGGTAGAGGTCGCGGGTTTGGGAGGTGCTGTCGAAGAAGCCTTGGCGAGTTGCTGCAGTGCATCCTGTGGATGGTACACACTGCAGCCACAGTGCGCCGGTGGTGAAGGGAGTGAATGTTTAGGCTGGTGGATGGGGTGCCAATCAAGCGGGCTGCTTTGTCCTGGATGGTGTTGAGCTTCGTGAGTGTTGTTTCCGCTGAACTCATCCAGGCAAGTGGAGAGTATTCCATCACACTCCTGACTTGTGCCTTGTAGATGGTGGAAAGGCTTTGGGGAGTCAGGAGGTGAGTCACTTGCCGCAGAATACCCAGCCTCTGACCTGCTTTTGTAGCCACAGTATTTATATGGCTGGTCCAGTTAAGTTTCTGGTTAATGGTGACCCCCAGGATGTTGATGGTGGGGGATTCGGTGATGGTAATGCCGTTGAATGTCAAGGAGAGGTGGTTAGACTCTCTCTTGTTGGACATGGTCATTGCCTGGCACTTGTCTGGCGCGAATGTTACTTGCCACTTATGAGCTCAAGTCTGGATGTTGTCCAGGTCTTGCTGCATGCGGGCACGGACTGCTTCATTATCTGAGGGGTTGCGAATGGAACTGAACACTGTGCAATCATCAGCGAACATCCCCATTTCTGACCTTATGATGGAGGGAAGGTCATTGATGAAGCAGCTGAAGATGGTTGGGCCTAGGACACTGCCCTGAGGAACTCCTGCAGCAATGTCCTGGGGCTGAGATGATTGGCCTCCAACAACCACTGCCATCTTCCTTTGTGCTAGGTATGTCTCCAGCCACTGGAAAGTTTGCCCCCTGATTCCCCCTGACTTCAATTTTACTGGGGCTCCTTGGTGCCACACTCGGTCAAATGCTGCCTTGATGTCAAGGGCAGTCACTCTCACCTCACCTCTGGAATTCAGCTCTTTTGTCCATGTTTGGACCAAGGCTGTAATGAGGTCTGGAGCCGAGTGGTCCTGGCGGAACCCAAACTGAGCATTGGTAAGCAGGTTATTGGTGAGTAAGTGCCGCTTGATAGCACTGTCGACGACACCTTCCATCACTTTGCTGATGATTGAGAGTAGACTGATGGGGCGGTAATTGGCCGGATTGGATTTCTCCTGCTTTTTGTGGACAGGACATATCTGGGCAATTTTCCACATTGTTGGGTAGATGCCAGTGTTGTAGCTGTACTAGAACAGCTTGGCTAGAGGCGCAGCTAGTTCTGGAGCACAAGTCTTCAGCACTGCAGCCGGGATGTTGTCGGGGCCCATAGTCTTTGCTGTATCCAGAGCACTCAGCCGTTTCTCGATATCATGTGGAGTGAATCGAATTGCCTGAAGACTGGCTTCTGTGATGGTGGGGATATCAGGAAGAGGCCGAGATGGATCATCCACTCGGCATTTCTGGCTGAAGATGGTTGCAAACGCTTCAGCCTTGTCTTTTGCACTCACGTGCTGGATGCTGCCATCATTGACGATGGGGATGTTTGCAGAGCCTCCTCCTCCCGTTAGTTGTTTAATTGTCCATCACCATTCACGACTGGATGTGGCAGGACTGCAGAGCTTTGATCTGATCCGTTGGTTGTGGAATCGCTTAGCTTTGTCTATAGCATGTTGCTTCCACTGTTTAGCATGCATGTAGTCCTGAGTTGTTGCTTTACCAGGTTGGCACCTCATTTTTAGGTATGCCTGGTGCTGCTCCTGGCATGCTCTTCTACACTCCTCATTGAAATCAGGGTTGATCCCCTGGCTTGTTGGTAATGGTAGAGTGAGGAATATGCCAGGCCATGAATTGTGCTGGAATACAATTCTGCTGCTGCTGATGGCCCACAGCACCTCATGGAAGCCCTGTTTTGTGTTGCCAGTGTATAGAATTCCAATGGGCCCATCGTTCCCCAGTCACTCCCCGTATATAGAATTCTCATAGGCCAACCCCTTCCCAGTCAATCCCCATATATAGAATCCCAATAGACCAATTCTCCCGTACTTCCCCATGTATATAATTACAATGGACAAACCCTTCTTCAGTCATTCCCCATGTATAGAATTCAAATGGGCTAATCTTTCCCAGTCATTCCCCACGTATATAATTCCAGTGGGCCAACACTTCCGCAGTCATTAAAAGTGTATATAAATCCTATTCACTCGCAGTGTATAGTATTCCAATGGACCAACCTCTTTTTGTTCAGTCACATTGTACTAAATGTCCCAATAAACCAACGCCTTTGTATTCACTCACATAAGTTCAGTGACCCAATTAGCAGGAAGTAGGGAGTCTAAGGAATTCTACAAATGACGAGTTGTGTGGCAAAGCTGAGCTAACTTGTGTTTTTACTCTTTATCCTCCCCCTCCTCCCCCTCAATTATCGCGGTGATGGACTTTGTTGCAGCTGCTATTGGAGGAAACCATCTTTGGAGGTTTGATCCTGGTAAGTTTCAATTGGCAACTTCCACAACAGACCTCCTGGAGAACTTTAAGTATAAGTGGGTTAAATTTGGGAGAAAAATCTCCTTTCTAGATGCTGAGAAGATTGGTCCCCTTCTGTCCTTCTCGCAGCTGTATATATTTGTTAGTTGGCACTAAAAGAATGTGATGATGTCAGGCCAGAGGAGATTTACCAGAATGGGACCAGGAGTGAGGGACTTCAGTTACATGGAGAGACTGGAGAAGCTGGGGTTGTTAGAGCAGAGAGGGTTAAAGGGAGATTTAATAGAGGCGTTCAAAATCATGAAGGGTTTTGATAGAGTAAATAAGGAGAAACTGTTTCCAGTGGCAGAAGGGTCAGTAACCAGAGGACACAGATAGAAGATAATTGGCAAAAGAACTAGAGGAGAGATGAGGAATTTTTTTTTATGCAGCGAGTTGTGATGATCTGGAATACACTGCCTGAAAGGGCGGTGGAAGCAGATCCAATAGTATCTTTCAAAGGGAATTGGATAAATACCTGAAGGGAAAAAAATTACAAGGCTATGGGGAAAGGGCAGGGGAGTGGGACTAATCGCATCGTTCTTTCAAAGCACAGGCACGATGGGCCGAACGGCCTCCTTCTGTGCTGTAAGATTCTATGATGTAGGGGTAAAAATTATCCTGGGCCCATTCTCGAGCCCAGGCTGGGTGCTGCGTAGACTCGATGGCAGCTGTGGAAGATAAGTACCAGTGCGGTGGGGGGTGGTGAGGTGGGGTGAGTGTGCTGATTGAGGAGTTGGGCACACAGAGGGCCGTGGAAGAGTTCTGAGCAGTCGAGGTCCTTCAACAGGCCTTGGCTCTCTAATTAACATATGCAAGGGGCCTAATGCCTGTTTTAGGCGGCCACCCTGCACACCTGAAAAATGGGCCCAACCGATTTAGCAGCGGCCTGAACACACAGGCAGATTGGGCGCGGGCTACATTTGTCAGCGTTATTCCTGTTTTGCGTCCCAAAAACACCAGCACAACGCATACCAATTTCTACACCAGTGTTGTCCAATAGAAATCATTGACTGGTCACAGATGTGGCTGAGGCGAGACCACTTTAGCCACATGCATTAAAACGCCTTGTACACAATACGGCTAAATGTACTTCACACCATTTACTGAACAAACATCTACCACCATTCAGTGTGAAACTTTGCAGTCTTTCTCTTTCACACAAGTTTGGAATTCTGGCATGAATTTATCGACACCAAACCTTTAGGTTTCTGTTCAGCAGTTGCAAGGGTACTTTGACTTCATCAGGGTCATTGCCGGGATAGAGAGCAGGGGTGGGTCGCACAGTGAGACGTGCCGTCCAGACCTGCACCCTCCCCGCTCTCCGTCCAGACCCGCCCCCGCTCTCCGTCCAGACCCGCCCCCGCTCTCCATCCAGACCACCCCCAGCTCTCCATCCAGACCTGCACCACCCCCCGCTCTCCGTCCAGACCCGCCCCCACTCTCCATCCAGACCCCCCCCAGCTCTCCATCCAGACCTGCAGCCCCCCCCCCCGCCGCTCTCCGTCCAGACCCGCCCCCACTCTCCATCCAGATCCCCCCCGATCTCCGTCCAGACCCCCCGCTCTCCATCCAGACCCCCTCCCCACGCTCTCTATCCACACCCGCCCCGGTCTCCATCCATACCCCCTCCCCCTGCTCTCCATCCACACCCAACCCCCGCACTCCATCCAGACCCACCCCCTCCGCTCTCCATCCAGACCCGCCCCCTCCGCTCTCTATCCAGACCCGCCCCCCATTCTCCATCCAGACCCACCCCCTCCGCTCTCTATCCAGACCCACCCCCCATTCTCCATCCAGACCCGCCCCCTCCACTCTCTATCCAGACCCACCCCCCATTCTCCATCCAGACCCACCCCCTCCGCTCTCCATCCAGACCCACCCCCTCCGCTCTCCATCCAGACCCACCCCCTCCACTCTCCATCCAGACCCGCCCCCATTCTCCATCCAGACCCACCCCCTCCGCTCTCCATCCAGACCCGCCCCCTCCGCTCTCCATCCAGACCCACCCCCTCCGCTCTCCATCCAGACCCACCCCCCCCGCTCTCCATCCAGACCCACCCCCTCCGCTCTCCATCCAGACCCACCCCCTCCACTCTCCATCCAGACCCACCCCCTCCGCTCTCCATCGAGACCCACCCCCTCCGCTCTCCATCGAGACCCACCCCCTCCGCTCTCCATCGAGACCCACCCCTACTCTCCATCCAGACCCACCCCCTCCGCTCTCCATCCAGACCCACCCCCTCCGCTCTCTATCCAGACCCACCCCTACTCTCCATCCAGACCCACCCCCTCCGCTCTCCATCCAGACCCACCCCCTCCGCTCTCCATCCAGACCCACCCCCTCCGCTCTCCATCCAGACCCACCCCCTCCGCTCTCTATCCAGACCCACCCCTACTCTCCATCCAGACCCACCCCCTCCGCTCTCCATCCAGACCCACCCCCTCCGCTCTCCATCGAGACCCGCCCCCACCGCTCTCCATCCAGACCCACCCCCTCCGCTCTCCATCCAGACCCACCCCCTCCGCTCTCTATCCAGACCCACCCCCTCCGCTCTCTATCCAGACCCACCCCCTCCGCTCTCCATCCAGACCCACCCCCTCCGCTCTCCTTCCAGACCCACCCCCTCCGCTCTCTATCCAGACCCACCCCCTCCGCTCTCTATCCAGACCCACCCACTCCGCTCTCCATCCAGACCCACCCCCTCCGCTCTCTATCCAGACCCGCCTCCTCCACTCTCCATCGAGACCCACCCCCTCCGCTCTCTATCCAGACCCACCCCCCCCGCTCTCCATCCAGACCCACCCCCTCCGCTCTCCATCGAGACCCGCCCCCTCCGCTCTCCATCCAGACCCACCCCCGCTTCCCATCCAGACCCACCCACTCCGCTCTCCATCCAGTCCCACCCCCCACCCCGCTCACCATCCAGACCCACCCCCATTCTCCATCCAGACCCACCCCGCTCTCCATCCAGTCCCACCCCCCACCCCGCTCACCATCCAGACCCACCCCCATTCTCTATCCAGACCCACCCCCTCCGCTCACCATCCAGACCCGCCCCCGCTCACCATCCAGACCCGCCCCCATTCTCCATCCAGACCCGCCCCCATTCTCCATCCAGACCCACCCCCTGGCTCTCCATCCAGACCGAGGTTGGATGCTGGTTGCCCGTTGCCATGACGTGCCCTGTTGGATCTGCTTGATATTGCTTGGCCTGGAGCGGTTATTCCGATTGGTCTAGCTCCCCTTTCCACACAATGTTGCTGCCGTTTCCATGGTGCTAAAGTCCGGAATTTTCACCGGTGTTGCACACCATTTTAGCTGATAACCAATAAGCAGTCACAGAGGAAGTAAAGCTCTCAATGAGCACAGAGTCTGTTTCTCGTCTTACCATTTTACCAAGAAAGGCACAAAAAGGTTCAAGTTCACCTGCAGACGCCGTGCGAGTGTTGCGATCACACGCCCAACAACAGAGTCTACTATTCATTGTTTATTTAATAATCAGAAATACAATTAGCCACATCTGGATTCCCAACTAGCCACATGTGGCTAGTGACTAAGATATTAAAGAAAGAAGACTTACTTTTCTATAGTGCCTTTCACGACCTCGGGATGTCCCAAAGCATTTTACAGCCAATGCTGTGCTTTTTTAAAGTGTAGTCACTGTTGTAATGCAGGAAACGTAATGTATTAGACCACATTGTTTTATAGCAAAGTGGTGTAGCTTGTCTGTAACTCAGGAGGGGTTGTGTATGAAACAGAAGTACATGTTTGATTCAAATTGTCATGTTAATGGTTTACAGAACGGAGCCTGCTGAAACAGGCCTCACTGTTTCGACTGTTTCCCATTTTGGGCTGGACTGTGGATTGGCCCTGACTGAGACAGGTGAATGGGGGAACACTATAGGATTGTCAGCCCTCCACGATTGTCCTAGAGTCCTGAGGAATTAAAGATTAATCACCAGGATATTGCTGCGAGCAAAAACCCGGGAGAAAAATCATAGGGACATTAAGAAAAATTGTGCGTGATTCTTTTCATTTTCTTTGATCATTTATTACTTATAAAAATATTGGAGACCGGGTGAAAAAGGCTGTTTGACTGACAACCGAGCATCACCCAATCAGGTAATTAAGATTCCCTTTGCTTTCCATTTGGTGTGGGAATTCGGTGCCCCTGTCGGACGACCAATGGCGTGAATGTGGGGGCGGAGCGGTTGGAGGGACGAGGTCACATGATAAAACTTCCAGGAATAAGTCCAACCAGAGATGGCAACCCTCTGACATAGGTCAGTCCTCAGCTGTTGCTCATAGCAACATCTGTGTCCAACATAGCAGTGACTGGGTCTCTGTGGCAGCTCTGTGCCTCTGTTTTATAAAGTACACTGAGCTCCCCAATTCCTCCTCAACAACAACAACTTGCATCCATATAGCACGTTCAACATAATAAAACATCCCAAGGCGCTTCACAGGAGTGTTATCAGACAAAATTTGACACCGAGCCACATAAGGAGATATTAAGACAAGTGACCAAAAGCTTGGTCAAAGAGGTAGGTTTTAAGGAGCAGCTTAAACAAGGAGAAAGAGGTAGAGAGACAGAGAGGTTTAGGGAGGGAATTCCAGAGCTTAGGGCCTAGGCAGTTGAAGGCACGGCCGCCAATGGTGGAGTGTTGGAAAATCAGGGATGCACAAGAGGCCAAAATTGGAGGAGCGCAGAGTTCTCAGAGGGTTATAGGGCTGGAGGAGGTTACAGAGATAGGGAGGGGCGAGGCCATGGAGGGATTTGAATACAAGGACAAGAATTTTAAAATCGAGGCATTGCTGGACCAGGAGCCAATGTAGATCAGCGAGCACAGGGGTAATGGGTGAACGGGAGTTACAGTGAGTTAGAATATGGGCAGCAAAGTTTTGGATGAGCTGAAGATTATTCAGGGTGGAAGATGGGAGACCGGCCAAGGAACATAAGAATATAAGAAATAGGATCAGGAGTAGGCCATACGGCCCCTTAAGCCTGCTCCGCCATTCCTAAAGATCATGAATGATCTTTGACCTCAACTCCACTTTCTTGCCTGATCCCCATATCCCTTCATTCCCTTAGAGTCCAAAAATCTATTGATCTCAGCCTTGAATGTATTCAATGACTCAGCATCTACAGCCCTCTGGGGTAGAGAATTCCAAATATTCACAACCCTCTGAGTGAAGAAATTCCTCCTCATCTCTGTCTTAAATGGCCGACTGATTATCCTGTGATTATGCCCTCTAGTTCTAGACTCTCCAGTCAGGGGAAACAATCTCTCAGCATCCACCCTGTCAAGCCCCCTCAGAATCTTATATGTTTCAATGAGATCACCTCTAATTCTTCTAAACTTCAGAGAGTATAGGCCCATTCTACTCAATCTCTCCTCATAGGACAACCCTCTCATCCCAGGAATCAATCTAGTGAACCTTTGTTGCACCCCCTCTAAGGCAAGTATATCCTTCCTTAGATAAGGAGACCAAAACTGTACACAGTACTCCAGGTGAGGTCTCACCAAAGCCCAGTACAACTGTAGTAAGACTTCCTTACTCTTGTACTCCAACCCCCTTGCAATAAAGGCCAACGTGCCATTTGCCTTCCTAATTGCTTGCTGTACCTGCATGCTAACTTTTTGTGTTTCTTGTTTGAGGACATCCAAGTCTCTCTGAACACCAAGGAGACCTCCCATCACCAATTTCTCATCTTTCCTCTTAAACCTTCACCAAAAATGATGGCTGAATCTGGAGTGCAGTTCCACAGGCAGTGAAGGCCCTCTGGTACAGTGCCCAAGTGGCCATGCTACATGCGTGAGCCTATACAATGACTATTAACAGGCTTTTCGACCAAGGAAGACCTAATCTGATTTTATACTTACTCAATGTTCATGCGCTCGCACTTTGCAACTGGACAGCCATCGCGTCAGCAGCAAGGACTATGGCTGAGGCTTCACCTCTTGAGCACGAGGGTCAAATGTAGTAACCCTCCCCCACCAACACTGTCCCAGATGAGGTCACCTAAGAACACACTAGAGAGTGCATTCAGCCACTGAGTCATTCAGAGAGCTGAGTTTAATGGTTTAACTAAAGAGAAATAAAGATAATGGGTTTTGTCTTTCCTTGTCCATAAAGCAATACTAGAATGGTACCAGGGATGAGGCACTTCAGTTACATGGAGAGACTGGAGAAGCTAGAATTTTTCTCCTTAAAGCAGAGAAGGCTATGGGGAGATTTAATAGAGGTGGTCAAGATTATGTGGGGTTTTGATCGAGTAGATAGGGAGAAACTGTTTCCACTGTCAGGAAGGTCGATAACCAAAGGACACAGATTTAAGATAACTGGCAAACGAGAAGAAATTTGTTATGATCTGGAATGCACTGCCTGAAAGGGTGGTGGAAGCAGATTCAATAGTAACTTTCAAAAGGGAATTGGATAAATACTCGAAGGGGGAAAATTTGCAGGGCTATGGGGAAAGAGCAGGGGAGTGAGACTAATTGGATAGCTCTTTCAAAGAGCCAGCACAGGCACGATGGGCCAAATGTGCTGTACCATTCTATGAAAGCCCTGAACAAGCCATGTTCTTGGCTAGACTGTGGTCTACGGACCAGGTGGGAGGTGGGGAGTGGTGGGGAGCAGGGGGGGGGGGGGGAGGGGGTTTCAAATTGGTACCAGGGGAGAGGGCATGTCATTTTCTTTGTGTTGAGTGGTAGTATCCCATCTTTGTCTTGTAAGTTACTCTCTCTAATTGGCCACAATACAAACACACGAGGCTGAGAAAGGAGACACTGTTTGTGCAGTCATCTATCTCCGTGTTTAATCATCTGTGTGAGTGCTGTCAGCTCATTTACAGGAAAGTGAAGGCGCTGGGAGCTGCTCTTGTCTACTTACACATTCTCATGAATCACTGAAGCTGTTTTTACCGGGATTGATCACATTAGTTAAAAAGGTTCCCACTGTAACAACACCAGCATGAATATAAATGGAGTGTTTAGCAATTGACTGCTGCTTCCACTGTACACAGCTATTTCCTGCAGTGAAAGAGGGGAGGTTTTTTTTATTTGTTCATGGGATGTGGGCGTCGCTGGCAAGGCCGGCATTTATTGCCCATCCCTAATTGCCCTTGAGAAGGTGGTGGTGAGCCGCCTTCTTGAACCGCTGCAGTCCGTGAGTCTCGTCATTATGGGCTTTAAGGACATTGCTTAAGAATCCAGCAGAGGAAGGCTAGTCTAGCCGGTAATACCGTTACTGATTTGGTCAGGGTCGACAGATTGGGAGCACATCGAAGCAGATTATGGAGCACAATCACCACATGGACTTCAGCAGTTCAAGGAGACAGCTCACCACCACCTTCTCGGAAAAACTAGGGTGGACAATAAGCAAAGCATTGGCACCATCTTGAACATCCTGAGAACAAATTTTTAAAAATGGAAGGTTCGGGGATGGAGGGACACACACACTGAATGATTAAGGATAGAGGAACACCCTAACAACTTCTCAAAACTGGAAAGCATCTTTCTGTCCGGCCCGCCAGTGGAATTTTCCAGGCCTGATCCAAACTGAAATGGTTTGAGCCATGATGGCAATGTGGGAAACAGACCCTAATGGTTTTAATACTGAGTATATCCTGCTTAATCAGATAATAAGCATTAGTCCCCACATTAAGCCATTAACTGTAATCCAGATATAATGGGACTGTAATGCTTTTCGCTTTCACAACATGCCCCGCAAGACATTTTTATCTTTTTAATGCACGAACAAAGGTTCAGTGATATGATTGGTAAAATATTTGTGATTTTTGCAAGACAGGCCAAAATGGGGCTCCACCAACCCACAGTGCAGTTGCTCTTGTGCCAGTACTTCATAGGCTGGTCAGTGCCACATTATCCATTACATTGAATTTACAGCACAGAAACAGGCCATTCGGCCCAACTGGTCAATGCCTGTGTTTCTGCTCCAGATGAGCCTCCTCCCATCTCACCTTATCAACATATCCTTCCATTCCTTTCTCCCTCATATACTTATCGAGCTCCCCCTTAAATGTATCTATGCTATTTGCCTCAACCACTCCACATGGTAGTGAGTTCCACATTCTAACCACTCTCTGAGTAAAGGAGTGTCTCCTCAATTCCCTATTGGATTTATTGGTGACTTATATTTATGGCCACTAGTTTTGTTCTCCCCCACAAGCAGAAACATTTTCTCTACGTCTACCCTATCGAACCCCTTCATAATTTTAAAGACCTCTATCAGGCCACCCCTCAGCCTTCTCTCTTCTAGAGAAAAAAGCCCCAGCCTGGTCAGCCTTTCCTGATGGCCATAACCTCTTAGTCTGGTATCATCCTAGCAAATCTTTTTTGCACCTTCTGCAGTGCCTCGAGATCCTTTTTGGAGTATGGAAACCAGAACTGTGCACATTCCAACATGTGCCCCTCCTCCGAATTTGGATAGGCTAACAGGCACAGGAAACGCCTGCCCAGATAGTCTGTCTTGGGCTGGGGAGTACAAAATCTGACCAGGCACTGGCTCTTAAAGGTCTACATCTCACCATTAAAGGGGAGATTGTGTTGGGGGCAGAAAAGCGGGTTAATTGTTCACTGTGGCCTTGCGGAGACATGCAGGTAACATTGCTCTCCTTGATACTAAAGAGTTGGAGGTTCTGCTGCAAGGGAGTGCCGATCAATCAGACCGTACTGTCCTGTCAAGTTTCTTGGGTGTGGTTGTGGTTGCATTCATCGCATTCCCGACTTGAGCTTGTAATTGGTGGGAGAGGCTTCCAAGGTTCAGGAGGTGAGCCACTGGTCCCAGAGTACCCAGCCTCTGTCCAGCTCTTGTAGCCACAGTGTTGAGATGGTTGGTCCAGTCAAGTTTCTGGTCAATGGTGACCTCCAGGCTGTTGATGGTGGGGGACTCAGCAATGGTAGTGCTGTTGAAGGTCGGAGGGGAGGAGGGGGTGGTTGGTCGTTTTTCTCATTTGGCATCGATGTGGTGCAAATATTACATGGCACTTGTTAGCCCAAGCATGGGTGCTGTCCAAGTCCTGCTCCAGGCTGGCATGGGCTATTTCACTATAAGAGAGCCCGTATCCTAACTTGCACCAAGTCCCGTTAACCCGTCACCCCTGTGCTTGCTGACCTATATTGGCTCCCAGTCCAGCAACGGCTCAATTTTAAAATTCTCATCCTTGTTCTCAAATCTCTCCATGGCCTCGCCCCTCCCTATCTCTGTAACCTCTTCCAGACCTACAACCCTCCGAGATCTCTGCGCTCCTCCGATTCTGGCCTCTTGCGTATCCCTGATTTTCATCGCCCCACTATTGGCGGCCGTGCCTTCAGCTGCCTCGGCCTCAAGCTCTGGAATATTCTCTATAAACCACTCTGCCTCTCCACCTCTCTCTCCTTCTTTAAGATGCACCTTAAACCCTATCTCTTCGACCAAGCTTTTGGTCACCTGTCCTAATATTTCTTCTTGTGGCTCGGTGTCAATTTTTGTCTGATAACGCTCCTGTGAAGCGCCTTGGGATGTTAAAGGTGCTATATAAATGCAAGTTGTGGTTGTTGTTGAATGGAGCTGAACACAGTAGAATCATCAATGAATAACCTGGTGAGATGGGATGAGAGAGAGTGCAGGGCCATTGGCTGAGACTGAAGTTGATGAGGTGACTGCGCAGGGAGATGTGCTGCAGGTTCAGGGGATGCATGCGCACTTTTTGAGATCAGAAAGTTTAATAAAAAAATGGGACTCAGACCTTCAAAGATCAGGATGTGACCTGCTGAAATAGGCACTCTGTGAAAAAGTCTAGACTGTACCAATACAAGGCAGCATTTACTAATGAGGTTACATCGAGTTACATCAAAACTACAGCACAGAAACAGGCCATTCGACCCCTCCCTCCTTACTTCACCTAACCCTATCAGGATATCCTTTTATTCCTCTCTCCTTCATGTGTTTATCTAGCTTCCCCTTAAATGCATCAATGTTATTCGCCTCAACTACTCCTTGTGGTAGCGAGTTCCACATTCTAACCACTCTCTGGGTAAAAAAGTTTCTCCTGAGTTCCCTATTGGATTTATTAGCGACTATTTTATATTTATGACTCCTAGTTTTGGACTCCCCCACATGTGGAAACATTTTCTCTACGTCTACCCTATCGAACCCCATCATTATCTTAAAGATCTCTATCAGGTCATCCCTCAGCCTTCTCTTTTCTAGAGAAAAGAGTCCCAGCCTGTTCAGCCTTTCCTGATAAGGATATCCTCTCAGTTCTGGTATCATCCTTGTGAACATTTTTTGCACCCTCTCCAATGCCTCTATATCCTTTTTATAATATGGAGACCAGCACCGTGCACAATACTCCAAATGTGATCCAACCAAGGTTCTATACAAGTTTAACATAACTTCTTTGCTTTTCAATTCTATCCCTCTAGAAATGTGCCCTAGTGCTTGATTTGCCTTTTTTATGGCCTTATTAACCTGCAACGCTACTTTTAGTGATTTGTGTATCTGTACCCCGAGATCCCTTTGCTCCTTTATCCCGTTTAAACTCTTATTATCCAAGCAGTATGTGGCCTCCTTATTCTTCCTACCAAAATGCACCACCTCACACTTGCCTATATTGAAAATCATTTGCCAATTACACACCCTTTCTGCAAATTTATTAATGTCCCCCTGCATTTGGGGCATTCTTCCTTTGTATTAACTCCACCCCCCAATTTGGTGTTGTCCACAAATTTTGAAATTGTACTTCCCATTCCCGAATCCAAATGGTGAACAACAGTGGTCCCAGCACCGATCCCTGTGGAACATCACTTCCCACCTTTTGCCAGACTGAATAGCCATCCTTGACGCCTACTCTCTGTGTTCTGTTTTGTAGCCAGCTTGCTATTCGTTCTGCTACCTGTCCCCTAACTCCACATGCTCTGACCTTAACCATGAGTCTACAATGCAGTACCTTATCAAAGGCCTTTTGAAAATCCAAATATATTATATCTACTACATTACCCTTGTCTACTCTTTCTGTTACTTCTTCAAAGAATTCAATAAAGTTGGTCAAGCATGACCTTCCCTTTTGAAATCTGTGCTGACTATTCTTTATTATATTTTTGTTCTCTAGATGTCTTTAAATTATATCTTTGAGTAAAGATTCCAGTATCTTTCCTATCACTGACACTAAGCTAACTGGTCTATAGTTCCCTGGACTGGTTCTCTCTCCCTTTTTAAATATAGGAATCACATTAGCTGTCCACCAGTCCTCTGGCACTATTCCCTTTTCTAATGAATTTTTATATCTATGTAATAGTCCCTCTGCTATCTCCGCCCAAACTTCTTTTAATATTCGCAATCCATCCAGATCAGAGGTCTTATCCTCCCTAAGTTTGATTAGTTTATCAATTACCTCCCCCATTTCTATCTTAAACATTTTAATATCTTTTTCGACCTCTCCTGACGTCCTGCCCATCTTGTTATTCTCCCTGGTAAATATTGAGGCAAAGTAACTAGTCAATATTGCTGCCATTTTGCTGTCGTTACCTGTGAGTTTATCGTGTGTATCCCTTAGTGGCCCTATCCCTACTCTGATTTTTCTTTTGTTATTTATGTGTCTGTAGAATACTTTACTGTTCCTTTTTATATTCCTTGATAATTTAATCTCATAGTTCCTCTTTGCTTTCCTAATTATTTTATTGACTTATTTCCTAACCTCAATGTATTCCCTTTTATCATCCTCTCCTTTATTGTCTATATATTTAGAGTGGGCCTTTTTCTTTAGGTTCAATTTTATCCGTATCTCTTTATTCATCCACGGTGTTTCATTATTGGCTGGTTTGTTCTTGCTTAGTAGAGGAATATATTTCTCCTGAACTCTGTTGATCACCGTTTAATATATGACCCACTGCTCTTCTGTTTCTTTGTCTGTCAAAATAATTTTCCAGTTTACCTTCCCTCAGTCCATTCTTATCCCCTCAAAATAAGCTTCTTTCCAATCAATTACTTTGGTCTTTGTTTTACTTACATCTTTCTCAATCATTATTTTAAACCTTATTATGTTATGATCGCTATTGCCTAGGTGTTCCCCTACACTTACTTCTCTTATCTGTTCTGGTTCATTTCCCATTACTAGATCCAGCAGTGATTCCTCTCTTGTTGGGCTTCTCACAAACTGGGTGAGTCCTGAACACACTATAAAAACTCCATTCCCCTTTCCCTACCTCCTCTTGCCAGTTTATTTGGGGGTAGTTGAAATCTCCCATGATTATTATTCGATGTTTTTTACTCATTTCATAGATTTGTCGACATATTTCATCCTCCACTTCCCTTCCACTATGAGGTGGTCTGTAGAATATCCCTATTAATGTGATTTTTTTTTTATTCGTTCATGGAATGTGGGCGTCACTGGCAAGACCAGCATTTATTGCCCATCCCTAATTGCCCTTGAGAAGGTGGTGGTGAGCCGCCTTCTTGAACCGCTGCAGTCCGTTTGGTGAAGGTTCTCCCACAGTGCTGTTAGGAAGGGAGTTCCAGGATTTTGACCCAGCGACGATGAAGGAACGGCGATATATTTCCAAGTCGGGATGGTGTGTGACTTGGAGGGGAACATGCAGGTGGTGTTGTTCCCATGTGCCTGCTGCCCTTGTCCTTCTAGGTGGTAGAGGTCGCGGGTTTGGGAGGTGCTGTCGAAGAAGCCTTGGCGAGTTGCTGCAGTGCATCCTGTGGATGGTACACACTGCAGGCACAGTGCGCCGGTGGTGAAGGGAGTGAATGTTTAGGGTGGTGGATGGGGTGCCAATCAAGTGGGCTGCTTTGTCCTGGATGGTGTCAAGCTTCTTGAGTGTTGTTGGAGCTGCACTCATCCAAGCAAGTGGAGAGTATTCCATCACACTCCTGACTTGTGTCTTGTAGATGGTGGAAAGGCTCTGGGGAGTCAGGTGGTGAGTCACTCACCACAGAATACCCAGCCTCTGACCTGCTCTCGTAGCCACAGTATTTATATGGCTGGTCCAGTTCAGTTTTTGGTCAATGGTGACCCCCAGAATGTTGATGGTGGGGGATTCAGGCATGGTAATGCCGTTGAATGTCAAGGAGAGGTGGTTAGACTCTGTCTTGTTGGAGATGGTCATTGCCTGGCACTTGTCTGGCGCGAATGTTATTTGCTACTTATCAGTCCCAGCCTGGATGTTGTCCAGGTCTTGCTGCATGCGGGCACGGACTGCTTCATTATTTGAGGGGTTGCGAATGGAACTGAACACTGTGCAATCATCAGCAAACATCCCCATTTCTGACCTTATGATGGAGGGAAGGTCTTTGATGAAGCAACTGAAGATGGTTGGGCCTAGGACACTACCCTGAGGAACTCCTGCAGAAATGTCCTGGGACTGAGATGATTGGCCTCCAACAACCACTACCATCTTCCTTTGTGCAGGTATGACTCCAGCCACTGGATAGTTTTCCCCGATTCCCATTGACTTCAATTTTACTAGGGCTCCTTGGTGCCACACTCGGTCAAATGCTGCCTTGATGTCAAGGGCAGTCACTCTCACCTCACCTCTGGAATTCAGCTCTTTTGTCCATGTTTGGACCAAGGCTGTAATGAGGTCTGGAGATGAGTGGTCCTGGCGGAACCCAAACTGAGCATCAGTGAGCAGGTTTTTGGTGAGTAAGTGCCGCTTGATAGCACTGTCGACGACACCTTCCATCACTTTGCTGATGATTGAGAGTAGACTGATGGGGTGGGGGGGCGGCGGTGGTGGTAATTGGCTGGATTGGATTTCTCCTGCTTTTTGTGGACAGACATACCTGGGCAATTTTCCACATTGTTGGGTAGATGCTGTACTATTAACGTGATCGGCTTGTCTCCCTGTCTTAGACTATTAGATACAAGTACTCACTGTACCTTCCGTCTCACCTCCTGAGGCTTCAGCTTTTGCTTGATGATCAGGTGCACTTATGACAGCCTGAACTGAGGCCTGGGCCCTCGTTGCTATGGGTTACATGTTACTGCTCCAGAGCTCTGTTCATTGGGCCCAACCTGGAATTGCATTTTGACCCTTCAGTTGGTCTTCTCGTCCTTCATTCCTGATTCAATTATCTCACATATTTTGTGAAACTTTTTAGAAAGAAAGAACTTGTATTTACATAGCGCCTTTCACGACCTCAGGACGTGCTTTACAGCCAATGGAGTACTTTTTGAAGCATGTAGTAGTGTAATGTAGAGAAACACAGCAGCCAATTTGTGCACAGAGAGGTCCCACAAACAGCAATGAGATAAATTAAACAAGCTATATTTTTAAAGTTTTGTCACCTCTGCTTGGTTCTCCCGACCCATTGTACAAACTGTGACTCTAAAATTCTGTGGGGCTTCTGCAGGAACACCCAGGGAAACAGTGTAGATATTTTTGGCCATTCACACCATTTCCCTGGGGTTCCTGCCGGTCTGCCACTGGTGAGTTATGGTGAGCGATTGGTAGAACCCCGATGGAATTTCAGGACCTATTTCTTTACAGAGAGGATGCCCAGGCAACTTGCTTTTGCCAATACCATTCCCACAGCTTACTGGGAAGTGGTAGACAATGGCTCTCCAGTCTTCCCTCCCTCCCTCCCTGATAGGATGCATATGACTTGCATTTATGAACTCTCCTTGCCAGGGTGGCTGAGATTGGGAACTCACCATGTGGTGAACCATAGATCTGACCTTGCCTCCTCTTACTTCATAATATAAAAGTCTCAGCAGCCATCAAGTCAACATGTCAAAGATTGTCGGCGCCTCTTTCCCTCGCTCCCTTCCCACCAAAGTCAACTGTAGTACGCGGCCCCTTCCTTCATTGAAATCACTGATCATTAACGGTGTTTGTTCACCCCACTGCTCCCCATAAAAGTAGTGCATCAAAACTAAAACTCAACCTGTGATCAACCACCTACCATAAGAGCATCAACACTTCAACTACATGGCAGTGCCACAGAGTGTGAGCAGGAGGCTAAGGGGAATACAGATAGTCCCTCCCTATGTAACCTCCCTATCTCTGTAACTGCCTCCCTATCTCTGTAACCCCCTCCCTATCTCTGTAACCTCCTCCCTATCTCTGTAACCTCCTCCCTATCTCTGTAACCTTCTCCCTATCTCTGTAAACTCCTCCCTATCTCTGTAACCCCCTCCCTATCTCTGTAACCTCCTCCCTATCTCTGTAACCTCCTCCCTATCTCTGTAACCTCCTCCCTATCTATATAACCTTCTCCGTATCTCTGTAACCCCCTCCCTATCTCTGTAACCTCCTCCCTATTTCTGTAACGCCCTCCCTATCTCTGTAACCTCCTCCCTATCTCTGTAACCCCCTCCCTATCTCTGTAACCTCCTCCCTATTTCTGTAACCCCCTCCCTATCTCTGTAACGCCCTCCCTATCTCTGTAACCTCCTCCCTATCTCTGTAACCCCCTCCCTATCTCTGTAACCTCTTCCAACCCTACAACCCTCTGGAATCTCTGCGCTCCTCCAATTCGGGCCTCTTGCACATCCCCGATTTCCTTCATCCCCCCATTGGCGGCCGTGCCTTCAGCTGTCTAGGCCCTAAGGTCTAGAATTCCCTACCTAAACCTCTCTATCTCTCTCTCCTCCTTTAAGATGCTCCTTAAAACCTACCTCTTTGACCAAGACCTGTCCTAATATCTCTTTATGTGGCTCGGTGTCAAATTTTTCTGATAATCGCCCCTGTGAAGCGTCTTGGGACGTTTTACTACGTTAAAGGGACGATATAAATGGAAGTTGTTGTTGTTGTAATCACATCGCGACAGGGACGCAGGGAGGGAGTGCAATTCAAACTGGTCTGCCCTGACAAATTCCCTAGTACCCTGTTGCATAGCATTGACAGAAGCAAAGAGTAATGGGTGGATGTAAATGAGTTTTAAGCACCAATACATAATGGCATTATCTCAGTTCTAATATCTACAAAGATTTTGAATTATTCAAACTATACACTTTAACACTGGCATGTTATCAAGACCGAGCCTACCCACACAGTGTGATTCCTCTCTGACTGCTATTTATAATTTTTTTTAAATGATATTCTTTCTTTCATTCTCTTTGCCAGGAGGCAGATTACAGTTGTATCCAATAAATTAGCAGCAGGTACAGCCCTTGGTGCCTTCAGCTCAGGCCCGGTTCTGATCTATCACAAACTCCGTTGCCCTCAGCCTGCTCAGCAGGAGAACTGGCTTCAAACACTTGGCCTCAACCTCTGTCAGCGTTCGGTTTTAGTCGTGAACTTCCCACATTATCAGTTACCACTAGAAACGCTGCTTTGTGGATCATGCACCCATGGGTGGAATTCCACCCAGACAGGAACATTAGGAACAGGAGGAGGCCATTCAGCCCCTCGAGCCTGCTCCACCATTCATTTAGTTCATGGCTGATCTGTACCTCAAATCCATTTACTCTGCCTTTGCTCCATATCCCTTCACACCCTTGCCTAAACTCAGATGTGTTTGCCCTGTTGAATTCCGATGAAATGAGACAGTTGCCAGAGACGTTCCTGCAAGATCAGTCATTTTTTCACAGTGGATTAGGAAGACAAAGAAAGAAAGAACTTGCATTTATATAGCGCCATTCACAATCTCAGGACGTCCCACAGTGCTTTACAGCCAATTAAGTGCTTTTGAAGTGTAGTCACTGTTGTAATGCCGGAAACACAAACAGCCAATTTGCGCACAGCAAGGTCCCACAAACAGCAACGAGATAATGACCAGATATTTAGTGATATTGGTCGAGGGATAAATATTGACCAGGACACCGGGGAGAACTCCCCTGCTCTTCTTCGAAATAGTGCCGTGGGATCTTTTACGTCCACCTGAGAGGGCAGGTGGGGCCTCAGTTTAACGGCTCATCTAAAAGGCGGCACTTCCGACAGTACAGCACTCCCTCAGTACTGCACTGGAGTGTCAGTCTAGATTTTGCACTCAAGACCTTGGAGTGGGACTTGGACCCACAACCTTCTGATTCAGCAAGAGAGTGCTACCATTGAGCCACGACTGACGTCTGTGCTGCGTGGCCAACTGTTTGGTTTTTTTTCAGTACGTCGAGACAAATAAATGGACCTGCCAGTGCTCTGGAGCAGTTCATCTTTCACCTCCTCACTGCGGTTGGATGAGAACATAAGAATATAAGAAATAGGAGCAGGAGTAGGCCATCTGGCCCCTCGAGCCTGCTCCGCCATTCAATCAGATCACGGTTGATCTTTGCCCTCAACTCAACTTTCCAGCCTGATCCCCATATCCCTTGATTCCCCTAGTGTTCAAAAATCTATTGATCTCAGTCTTGAATATACTCAACGACTCATCTCGGTCCTAAATGGCCAACCTCTTATCTTGAGACTATGACCCCTAGTTTTAGACTCTTCTGCCAGGGGAAACAGCCTCTCAGCATCCACCCTGTCAAGCCCTCTATAAGAATTTTATACATTTCAATGAGATCATTTCTCATTCTTCTAAACTCCAGAGAGTATCGGCCCATTCTACTTAATCTCTCCTCATAGGACAACCCTCTCATCCCAGGAATCAATCCAGTGAACCTTTGTTGCACCCCCTCTAAGGCAAGTATATCCTTCCTTAGGTAAGGAGACCAAAACTGTACACAGTACTCCAGGTGTGGTCTCACCAGAGCCTTGTGCCTTAACACTGTCATCAAACCCTGGTGACCAAAGAGATTTTCTAATGGCTTCTGCAACTTTTACAGGCACGGGCAAGGCAGTCAAGAGCCAAGGGGGGAGAAGTTAGAAGGGGGTTATTCCCACATGGAGGATATTGAGGCAGAGACTATGGCCGGGAATTACCTCGGAACCTGCTTCCACTCTTCGTCGGAAGAATGGAGGCAGTGTGGAAGCAGCCCCGAAGGAAATACCCAGCCTGTAATGCCGTTTAAAAGGGCTGTAATGCCTGTAATTTCTATGATTTTAAAGGAAGCGGCAACTGTTTATTAATAAGGAATTTCCTACAAGTGCGCTTGGCTCTCGGTCGCTAACAGTCCAAGGGCCTCGTTTTAACTGTAATGCGTTTGAGGAACGAGAAATCAAGAGATAGAGGAGCGAAAACTCCCACCCAAGTTACTCAGCGGATGGAAACCAATGAGTTCTTCTGCCGAGACCAGGACATCTTGGGCTGCTGTGCTTTGGAGCCGCTGGGAAGGACCGTTGCCGTGGTGATGACACAGTGAAAACCCAAGAGGAAAGCACACTGATGAGAGGCAGCCTACGTTTACATCCAATCCATTAAGGGAGAAACTTCACCTCAGACTCAACAACAACACCAACAACTTGCATTTATACAGTGCCTTTAACGTAGTGAAACTTCCCAAGGCACTTCAGGGAGTGTTATGAGACTAAATTTAGACACCGAGCCACATAAGCAGATATTAGGACAGGTCACCGAAAGCTTAGTCAAAAAGGTAGGTTTTAAGGCGTCACTTAAAGAAGGAGATAGAGGTGGAGAGGTTTAGGGAGGGAATTCCAGAGCTTAGGGCTGAGGCAGCTGAAGGCACGGCCGCCAATGGTGGGACGATGGAAATCGGGGCTGTGCAAGAGGCCAGAATTGGAGGAGCGCAGCGATCTCAGAGCACTGTAGGGCTGGAGGAGGTCACAGAGATAGGGAGGGGCAAGGCCATGGAGGGATTTGAACTGGGATGAGAATTTTAAAATCGAGGCATTGCTGGACCGGGAGCCAATGCAGGTCAGCGAGCACAGGGGTGAAGGGCGAACGGGACTCAGTGCGAGTTAGGATACAGGCAGCAGAGTTTTGGATGAGTTCAAGTTTACGGAGGATGGCAGGTGTGGAATGGAGCTGATGGGGTTTCAGCAATCCGGGGTTTGCGTCCAAGGCCCAAGCCCATGGCCCAAGACCCAAGGCCCAAGGCCCGTGGCTGAGAATAATCTTGGGAGTTCTGTAACAAAATAGTGTTCCTGCCAGTTTGGAAAGATTGAATTCCTGTCCTAGAATGCAATGTGTGTCGTATAATTACGTAGGATTTTCACCTTTGAGTCAGCGTGAGCTCTGGGGGAGGGAGGAAGAGACAAAAGAGAGCCAACACGACGAGCAGATGGATAGAGATAGCAGAGTACGAGAGTTAAAGATGTCTGACTGGCTTGCTCCCAGTGGATTGCTGTATTTGTTTCCCTCCTGTCCTGTCTTGTTCAACAAACAGTACATGTTATTCAAGAGAGAGAAAGAGAAAGAGAGAGAGAGTGAGAGAGAGAGCACAATGTCCCATGAATATTTAATGCGTGTTGTTGATCAAAGCATAATGGATGACTAATCCATCATCTGTAACACTGGCAGGGGGACCAGCATCCGGCAACATTGTCGCACTAAGGAACTACCCACACCAAATCTCAGGATGCTCTCATTAATCAGCAGATGGTTAGCAACATCAAATCACTGTCTCACATCCAATTACAAACATTGTAATTGAAAACTATCGGTGCGCTACCCAAACTGCACCCAGTCTATTAAATCTGAAGCACAGCTCTGTTGAGTGAATAGCCTGTTTGGGACAATTTGTTTTCCGCTTAATCAGATATCACTCTTTTGAGGGATTCTTTCTGAATCCTCAGCCAATTTTCATCCTACGAGCCATTCTAATCACATTAGCAATTCTATTCCCATAAGCAGGGCAGGTTGACTCTGGTTTATAAAAGGTCGCATTGGCTGGTGGAGCAGTTCAAATTAAAGATTTCCCTTTGTATGGAATGGTGAATGGGTCAATTTGTGGGTCCATAAAGGACCTGTTTATAATTTCGCTGCATGCACAATAAATCAAAAGCAAAAATACTGCAGATGCTGGAAATCTGAAATAAAAACAGAAAATGTTGGAAACGCTCAGCAGGTCAGACAGCATCTACGGAGAGAGAAACAGAGTTAACGTTTCAGATCGATGACCTTTCATCAGAACTGAATAAATCATCCACCTCTGTTTCTCAAGAGGGAGCTTTAGTGGGTAAAGGACATTTTGCAAGGTTCCCGTCTCACTGGGAGGAACTTACACGCTGCCAGCACTTAACGCAAAATCACAGGCAGGTGAGATCTCGTGGCAGCCTCTTGTAAAATTAACCCTTGAAGCTGCATTTTATACAGCACCTTTAATATAGAGAAAAGGCCCAAGGCGCTTCATAGAGGTGTAATCAAAAAATAGACAGAGTCAAAGAAGGAGATATTAAAAGGCGTGACCCAAAGCTTGGTCAAAGAGGTGGGTTTTAAGGAGGGTCTTAAAGGAAGAGAATGAGGTGGAAAGGCGGAGAGGTTTAAGGGAGGGTATTCGAGAGGGTGGGGCTAAGACGGCTGAAGACACGGCCGCCAATGGTGGGGTGAAGTGGGTGTGGGGCATGCACAAGAGGCCAGGATCAGAAGAATTTAGAGTCTGGGCTGGAGGAGGTTACAGAGACACGGAGGGGTGAGGCCACGAATGGATTTAAACACGAGGATGAGAATTTTAAATTTGAGGCACTGGGGGACTGGGAGCCATTGTGGGTCAGCGAGGCAAGTGGGACTATTTCATACCTTATCTGGCACTGGATGGAAGCAATTGCAAAAAAGTCCCATTCCTCAACATCCCTTGGCATCTGATGACAAATATCACTGAGAAAAGAAAGAGGGGAAAAAATAGTTTTAAAACAGGGTCCTGGTGCAGAGGGAATGACGGGACAGGGTCTCACGATCCTCTCATCAAGATTAACAACTCTTATAAGACAAATTTTAAAAAGTTAAAGAAAAGACTAGCTCCAAATGAATGAAAACTCAATTTAATTTAAGTGGAGAAAATGGACAGCTGAGTCATGCAATTCGCTGTTAAGGATTTAGTAAAGGACTATGGCACGAGGCAGCACTCAGGTGCCAGCAGGCTTCTGTTAATGGATTACTGACCACATTAACGTTTGGAGAGGGTTGGTGCATTATGTTTCCCTTAAACAGCTGAGGACAAAAAAACCCTCTTTAAACGGATCAATATTCTATTTATAACAGGCCCTCTCTGGTACAGTCTGAAGAGACCAGTACTCCCCTTTCATGTTCTGCTAAAGATAAGTTCACTATAACTGAACCTGTTGTTAGTCCAGCCCTTGAGAAGTAAATGAGGGGTCCTAAGAAAGAAAGAACTTGCATTTATATAGTGCCATTCACAACCTCAGGACGTTTCAAAGTGCTTTACAGCTAATTAAATACTTTTGAAGTGCCATCACTGTTGTGATGTAGAAAACGCAGCAGCCAATTTGCACACAGCAAGGTCCCACAAACAGCAATGTAATAATGACCAGATAATCTGTTTTAGTGATTTTGATCAAGTGATAATTATTGGCCAGGACACTAGGGAGAACTCCCCTGCTCTTCTTTGAAATAGTCCAATGGGATCTTTTACATCCACCTGAGAGAGAGTTTGGTTTAACATCTCATCTGAAAGACAGCACCTCTAGACAATGTAGCACTCCCTCAGTACTACACTGAAGGGTCAGCCTGGATTTATATGCTTAAGTCTTGTAGAATGGGTCTTGAACCCATGACCTTCTGACCCAAAGGCAAGAGTGCTACCCACTGAGCCAACGCTCGCACCTAAGATCACTAGGGCTGAAATAAAAGATTAAAACAAGATAATATGTACTATATTTCTTTTTTGTAAAGGGGGTACTCTGCCAGGGATGGAGGGAGTGTTCAGTGGTTAGGGCATCAGCTTAGCATTGCCCTGAGCTGTAACCAACAGTGGCCATTGTGACCTTACCTTAGAGTGATAAAGTACGAGTCTTACCTTCAGGACCATGACCCCATTTTAAAGAGGGAGTCTCAACCTTTAGCACTCCTTTTAAACAGATAACCTCACTATCAGAATCTGAACAGTCTGTTTCATCAATGTGGCTGCTTTTATGATTTTGAAGAGGAGAACTTTCTGATTTAGCATTGTCACTTCCCACATCCTATGTAAAGGTATTTTAAAGCCAGCCTGTCAATCTGGCTGCGTGTCGCACGGGAAACCCAGAAGACATAAAGGGCCTCCAATGAAGTTGCGATCGGGTGGAGAGAGGTTAGAAATTTTTCCCCGGGTTTCCCCGCCTCCCCCCCCCCTGCTGAGATCCCGCCGCCATGTCCATAGAGTCACAAGGCTGAACTCCAGCATCAGACGGTTGAATTGTGAGGAAAGACTGGAGAAACTGGGGCTATTCAGCTTTGGAAGGAGGCAGTTGAGAAGGGATGTTATGTCGGATATAGAAAAGGTAAATGAGGAGCACTACTTCAAAGCAAATGAACGAGGGGGCATTGCTTAAAACTGATGAAAGGACAAGTTAGAACAGATATTCAGAAGAACGTCTTCACCAAAGATTGGTCAGTACTTTGAATCATCTTCTGCGTGGCGAAGAGGCAAAAATCTCAGATTCATTGACGGTCCAATTGGATGATGTAATGGGAGTTTTACTGCTTTAGTAGATGAACCAAGATGGGGCAAATGGATTTTTTCATACGTACTTCTATTGTGCCCTTTTGAACCACAGGGTCCAACCTATACCCAGCTGCATTATATAATGTAACAGAATACTGGTATCCAGCTGTGCATCTGTGTGAAGCCAGCATTCTGAGGCATTTTATGGAATGAAATATGAATCGTCAGACAGCTTGTCAGAGGCTGTCTGTTAGAAATAAAAATAGAGCTCCCCCTACCGCTGAACCATGGAATGGTCCGATCCAGCTTCACACCTTGGTTTTGGGGACAGGGAGTTTCCCAATTCCAGCTCTGACATTGGGGTGGAAGAGGAGGAAGATAAAACCATCAGGCCCCTTTCCCCAGGATACCCTCACCTGCTAATCCTTAAGACTAGATGTCAGCTGCTGAGTCAGAAGGTCATTGGTTCAAATCCCACTCCAGAGACTTGAGCACATAATCCAGGCTGACACGCTAGTGCAGTACTGAGGGAGTGCCGCACTGTTGGAGGTGCTGTTTTTTGGATGAGACACTAAACCGAGGCCACGTCTGTCCTCTCAGGCGGACGTGAAAAATCCCTTGGCACTACTTCAAAGAGGAGAAGGGGAGGTTCTCCCTAGTGTTCTGGCCCATACTTATCTCTCAACCAACATCACTAAAACAGATCATCTGGTCATTTTCTCATTGCTGTTTGTGGGACCTTGATGCAAATTCCTACATTACAACAATGACTACACCTCAAAAGTATTTCATTAGCTGTAAAGCACTTTGGGATGTCCTGAGGTCATGAAAGGCGCTGTATAAATGCAAGTTCTTTCTTTAGATTATCCATTTGCCATTATTTCAACACTTGCATTAGTAATGCAACTGGGAAATCTAGACTTCAGCTCCCATATCAAGATTGACATTTGCAGAGTCATCCACACAAGTGATGTGGACAGACCAAAAACATTCTAAGAGGGTGGGTGAGGGGTTGGGGTGTGGGCAGGGGGCGGGGGAATTAAATGCTAAGGAAGTAACTTTTCTTCTCTCTTGCCCACCCCGACCTGGTGATTTGAGATTGTTTTTGTGAATCTAGCTCATCAATTGCATTGGTTGTGACTCAGCAACGTTCTCAACAGACTGCTGCACTTACAGTTAGGGCTGCACAAACCAGTTGGCATGGAAATTAATTCAATACACTAGGCCATTTAGGAGTAATCGATTATTTTAGGTGGTGGAAAAAAAACTCCAGAGCTTTCTATTTGATACCCTTGTGTCTCTTTGAAAGGTCCAGTGAACCACTGTATTAAATGTAAAGATCCATCCCCAACCTATCTCAAGGCACTCCAACAGTGAAAGACCCATTTTGCAACAGAATAATTTAACAAAGGTTATGGAGGTTTTTTTTAGCTTTATTTCTTTTTTACAGAATCTCCCGTTATCAAGAATCGGCAGTAAAATATTAATGAGATGACTGAGCCTCTAGCCTCTCTCGTAGAGTTTTAAACTGTGATGGGTGGCCTTATTGAGGAAGTTTTAAACTGTGATGGGTGGCCTTATTGAGGGAGTTTTAAACTGTGATGGGTGGCCATATTGAGGGAGTTTTAAACTGTGATGGGTGGCCATATTGAGGGAGTTTTAAACTGTGATGGGTGGCCATATTGAGGGAGTTTTAAACTGCGATGGGTGGCCATATTGAGGGAGTTTTAAACTGTGATGGCCATATTGAGGGAGTTTTAAACTGTGATGGGTGGCCATATTGTGGGAGTTTTAAACTGTGATGGGTGGCCATATTGAGGGAGTTTTAAACTGTGATGGGTGGCCTTATTGAGGGAGTTTTAAACTGTGATGGGTGGCCATATTGAGGGAGTTTTAAACTGTGATGGGTGGCCATATTGAGGGAGTTTTAAACTGTGATGGGTGGCCATATTGTGGGAGTTTTAAACTGTGATGGGTGGCCATATTGAGGGAGTTTTAAACTGTGATGGGTGGCCTTATTGAGGGAGTTTTAAACTGTGATGGGTGGCCATATTGAGGGAGTTTTAAACTGTGATGGGTGGCCATATTGAGGGAGTTTTAAACTGTGATGGGTGGCCATATTGAGGGAGTTTTAAACTGTGATGGGTGGCCTTATTGAGGGAGTTTTAAACTGTGATGGGTGGCCTTATTGAGGGAGTTTTAAACTGTGATGGGTGGCCTTATTGAGGGAGTTTTAAACTGTGATGGGTGGCCATATTGTGGGAGTTTTAAACTGTGATGGGTGGCCATATTGTGGGAGTTTTAAACTGTGATGGGTGGCCATATTGTGGGAGTTTTAAACTGTGATGGCCATATTGTGGGAGTTTTAAACTGTGATGGCCATATTGAGGGAGTTTTAAACTGTGATGGGTGGCCTTATTGAGGGAGTTTTAAACTGTGATGGGTGGCCATATTGTGGGAGTTTTAAACTGTGATGGGTGGCCATATTGTGGGAGTTTTAAACTGTGATGGGTGGCCTTATTGAGGGAGTTTTAAACTGTGATGGGTGGCCATATTGTGGGAGTTTTAAACTGTGATGGGTGGCCATATTGTGGGAGTTTTAAACTGTGATGGGTGGCCTTATTGTGAGAGTTTTCGGCCAGGCATGGATAAAGGCATGGCTTTGTCAACAACAACAAGTTGCATTTATATAGCGCCTTTGACATAGCAAAAAGACCCAAGATGCTTCACAGGAGTGTAATCAAACAAAATTTGACACAGAGCCACACAAGAGATATTAGGACAGGTGACCAAAAGCTTGGTCAAAGAGGTAGGTTTTAAGGAGCGTCTTAAAGGAGGAGAGAGATATAGAGAGGCGGAGAGGTTTAGGGAGAATATTCTAGAACTTGAGGCCTAGGCAGCTGAAGACACGGCTGAGGTGATGGAAATTGGGGATGTGCAAGAGGCCGGAACTGGAGGAGTGCAAAGATCTCGGAGGGTTGTAGAGCTGGAGGAGGTCACAGAGATAGGGAGGGGCAAGGCCATGGAGGGATTTGAACACAGGGATGACAATTTTAAAATCGAGGTGTTCCTGGACCGGGAGCCAATGTAGGTCAGCGAACACAGGGGTGATGGGTGAATGGGACTTGGTGCTGGTTAGTATATGGGCAGCAGAAAGTCGCTTTGGAGAGAGCTTTCACTGCAGGAGAGACGAGCGGAGGCAAGTTATTAGGCAGGCTGAGTTTGTAGAGGATGGGCCTGCTCCGAATCCTCAGTTGAAACTCCAGCAGGTTCAAGCCATAGGTGACACCATTATACTGCGTAAATTGCGTTCTCTTATATACCTCACCGCTATTAGAGATAATCCTGTGTGAATTTGTTTAGCCTTTCCCAGGAGATTGCGTGGCCGTGTGGGGAGAGGCGGAATGGGGGTGATGGTAGATGGAAGTTATACCATCACAGGACAGGAAAGGCTCGAGGGACCAGTTAGGCCTTTTTTTTTGTATGTTTGAATGTTCATGTGAATTCACTTAAACTCAACACAATCCCGAATCCTTTGGTGAAGAAGAAAAATAATCAGAAATGCCGAAACATGACAGAGGTAGTGCAGTGTGTTATTAGAGATATAACAGTGGGTTATTTCAGGTATAACAACTACAACAACTTGCATTGATATAGCTCCTTTAACGTAGTAAAACGTCCCAAGGCGCTTCACAGGAACGTTATCAAATAAAATTTGACACTGAGCCACATAGAGATATTAAGACAAGTGACCAAAAGCTTGGTTGAAGAGGTAGGTTTTTAAGTGTCTTAAAGGAGGAGAGAGAGGTAGAGAGGCCGAGAGGTTTAGGGAGGGAAATCCAGAGCTATTCAGTGTGATATTAGACATATGAGGGTATGTTATTAGAGGTGTAACAGTGTCTGATTACAAGTATAACAGCTGGCTATTTCAGGTATAACAGTGCGTTATTAATAATACCCAGCTACAAGCTATTAGTCAGAAATAACAATGTGGTGTCAAAGTTTCCCACTTAGCAGTGGAAATTTCTTCCCACTACCCACCCCTCCCCTCCCGTAATGGTTTATTGACATGTATTGGTGGGAGCTAATGCAAGAGTGTTAGCTTTCTGTATCTGTGCATGTAGGAGCAGAGCAGTGTCATAATTGCTGCAATCGCCTAGGGAATTCTAGGGACATCAGGCCAGTTGTAATGATTGTTAACAGCACTAATGCTTTCTGATTCGGGTCGGGGTAGTGGGGGGGGGAGCAGCGGAGATACCTTTCATTTCATTTCTGTAGATTAGTCCCTTGATGTTCTCAAAGTGCTGTCCAACCTGCCCTGTGATTTGCAAACCTGACGTCCTTAATCGACAAAGTTAAACTGATCATATTTCAGTGGTTCTAACAGTTTTACAAACGAATGGCGGACAAAGATTTAGTTGGCCAATGCGGACAAAAAAACAAAAAAAGATGTTAGTGGTATATATCATATGTAAATTTACTAGAACTTATCAGTTGTGTCTCAATGGGTAGCACTCTCACCTCTACAGTCAGAAGATTGTTGGTTCAAGTCCTACTCTTAGACTCGAACATCATGGCCTGGATTTTTGCTCTGAAAATAACAGGGCTCACCCTTATTTCAGTGCATCTGGTACAGCAATTTCCAGCGACTGCACATGTGCAGTTATAAGCGGAAATCCGGAAGTTCCTCTACCAGATACCCTGCTCCTCCGTAAGCTTCGTGGGAACGGCATCTCACCGGCTGACTCACCGTTAAAATGAATACAACGGCATGAAGTTCCTGCACTGACCTGATGGAGACGAAGTAATCTCACCAAAAAAAGGTACGTCACATTTTTAAAATCTAAGCACATTTTTAACAGCGTGGTAAATCTTAATGACTGCCAAACAACCTCTCTGGCACTGAACATTAACTTTTACAAGTGTGGAATCTCATTCCTTCACATTTTAATTGATGATGGATATTAAAAATTCCTTTTATTATTTTTTACTTTTTCTCTATCTCTTTTATCTGTCTTTTAATTCAATCTTTCTTTCCCTCTCATTATTTCACTTTCTGTACCTGATTTGACATTGAATTCACTATTCTAACGTACACTTCCTGGTTCTGACTGCACTTCCTGGTTCTTACCATGCTTCGATCTGATTGGTTAAGGTGATAGACAGTTGCTTGCCCCATTCACACAGGTCCCAGATGCCCAGGAGAGGGCACCGTGCCGGATTGAGAGCCCCACGAGAGGAACTTGCCGTGTAAAAGCCCATGAAAAGTCCATGGGCCAATCCCAGTCTAATGAGCGGCAGGCCCCGCTCGTTTGCTGGTCAGAGCAAAATCCGGCCCATAATCTAGGCTGACATTTCACCGCAGTATTGAGGGAGTGCTGCACTGTCAGAGGTGCCGACTTTCAGATGAAACATTAAACTGTCTGCCCTCTCAAGTGGACGTCATCAGGCCCTGAGTGCAAGCCTAATGCTGGGCCTGGGCGGGAGCCCATTGTGACTCCCTCGCCAGGCGAAACCTGCCAAGAACAGGAGCCGGGGCCAGAAGAGGCCCAGAAAAGGTAAACCTTGGGCCTTCCCTACCAGGAACTGTTCCCTTGGATCCCCTGCAGCAGTCTCCTTCCGCCCAAAATCCCGCCCACCAGCCAGGTAGTATTTCCCGCCAGCTTCCGTCGGGAGACTGACTCCAATCACTCAGATGAGGCTTCCTGTCTGCCTCATATCGCCCCCGCAAATTTGATAAAGAAAGAACAAATTTGCATTTATATGGCGCCTTTCACAACCTCAGGACGTCCCAAAGCGTTTTACAGCCAATGAAGTACTTTTTGAAATGTAGTCACTGTTGTAATGTAGGAAATATAAATCATAGAATCATAGAATCATAGAAGTTTACAACATGGAAACAGGCCCTTCGGCCCAACATGTCCATGTCGCCCAGTTTATACCACTAAGCTAGTCCCAATTGCCTGCACTTGGCCCAATAAAATGTTGAGGGGGCCTTTTTTTTGGACTAAGCCTAACCCCCATTGGGATATAAATGCCCCCTCCCTTTCCAGGGGCCACAGGAAAGGGTCTCATTTTGGTATGCTGATAGTTATTGTGGGATTGGGTTAACCCCAACCCCTTCAGAATTCAACATCACAAGAAAGTAACATGAAGGGGTCCTCTTTTAGTAGGCCGCCGGGAATTGTGGGATTGGGCCAGACTCATTACAAATGCCCTCACTAAAAGGCGACACCATTTAAATTACAGGAAGTTTTCAAACAAAGGAAGAGTAACTAAAAGAAGATTAAACAAAAACGGTAAGAAATCAAAATGTAACAAAAAAATCTGCGTGAAGCCCATTGGTCCTGGAAGGCTTCGTGCAGATCAGTGGATGACCATGGTGAAGGTGTCCGAGATTGAGGCAGGAGGGTGGAATTGTGGGGCAAGTCTCCTCCCTTAAAGTTACAGGGGGATCTGGGTCATAGTGATTTTTGAAGCAGAACAAATACGATGAAGAGGTCCCTCTTTTATGTAGGCCAGTAATATAGGTCATCTTGTCCCCATGGTGGCATTATCAAGGGTCTACTTTTAAAGGGATCACATAACTAATATTTTTGCAGGGGGCATTCTGAGCCAACCAAACTGGGGAGGTGGGGAGAGGGGGGCGATGCAAATTATAATGAAAATTCTATATCTGGGACCCACCAGTCATAGAAGGCATCAAGCAAACCAATGCAAACCATGATGATGGGCTCCTATTAACAAGGTGTCATCCTTGGCTCAGTTGGTAGCTCTCTTGCCTGTGAGACAGAATCAAATCCCACTCTAGAGACTTAAGCATTAAAATCCAGGCTGACACTTCAGTGCTGCACTGTCAGAGGTGCCGTCATTCAGTTGAGATGTTAAACCAAGGGCCCCGTCTGCCCTTTCATGTGGACGTAAAAGATCCCCCGGCAATATTTCAAAGCAGAGCAGGTGAGTTCTCCATGGTATCCAGGCTAATATTTATCCCTCAAACAACATCACTAGAACAGATGATCTGGTCGTTATCACATTGCTGTTTGTGGGATCTTGCTGTGCACAAATTGGCTGCTGTGTTTCCTACATTACAACAGTGGCTACACTTCAAAAAAAGTACTTTGGGACGTCCTGAGGTGGTGAAAGGTGCCATATAAATTTCTGTTATGTTCAGTCAGTGTAAAACTGTTCATGTACAAGAAATCCATCTCAAGGGCTTTTGATTTGGGTTAAATGTGACAGGTTAGTGGTCCTGGGTAATGGTGCAGGCCACAAACCAGGCACACTGCCCTCCTTGCCCAAAGTACTGACACAGCACTGCAGCAGGACAGCTAAGTCGCAAATCTACCCCTTTAATTCAAGGCAAGTTATCCTAACGATGTGCAGATCATTAATAATATCATATTTGGAATATCTTCTACTCTTTTGTTCACCCTGCCTTTCATTAATTGATTGATGTGCTGCAGAGGGTTCAGGAAAGGCTGATTAGCATGGTTCTAGCACAAGATAGACTGAGAGAAAATTAAGAGGCATCATACAAGCTTTGAAAACACTGGAAAAAATGGACAATGTAGATACAAGAAGGTTATTTAAGTTGGTGTGTAAAAGCAAATCTAGAGGATGACTGCGCTTGAAGGAGGGTAAATTCAAAACTAATCTATGGAACCAATATTTCAGTGAGCAAGTGGTCAATCTATGGAACGGACTCCCTAGGGAGATGGTGGAAGCAGTTAGTATTGATTCATTCAAATTCTTTCAGAATATAATATTTTGGGATACAGTATATGAGTGATTTGAGTCGTGACATGTGGTAAGTGCAGCATGCTTGGGAGGGTGACTTAGGTCCTATGGTTCCCAAAGCTCTCCATCACTGGGGTTTCTCCTATCTGGGTCAGTTGTACACTAATTGGTGGAGATTGATTGCTATGATGAGTCAACAACTCTATTATCATTGTATCATGTGACTACCAGGATGGTAGAAGGCCAACTAAATGGACCATCTAGCAATTCTTATGTTCCTATCTAATTGTTTGTGGGACTTTGCTGTGTGCAAATTGGCTGCTGCATTTTCCTACATAACAGTGATTACACTTCAAAAGTAACTTAGTGGCTGTGGAGCATTTTAGGACATCCTGAGGATGTGAAAAGTACTTTCTTTCTATACTACTCTGTGGACACCCATCTCCGATCATTTGCTCCACCTCCAGATGCAATCTCCTCTTGTCTGTCAACCATCCTGCATGCCCACTCTACCCATCTCTTCATCTCCTGTTTCCCCCCCCCCCTCCAGTTATTCACATTTTCCCCTTCCCTTCCTGTCTCACTGCACCCTGTTCCTCTCAATCCTTTCCAACCATTGCCATCATGAGACACTGCACCTCCAAGTTGGTGATCACCAATAAAGAGATTTCATTGAGTTACATCGAGCCTACAGTAGATATATTCCATTTGGCCCAGATAGTCTATGCCGGCACTTATGCTCCACACAAGCTTCCTCCCTCCCTACTTCATCTAACCCTATCACCATACCCTTCTATTCCTTTCTCCCTTGGGTATTTATCTAACATCCCCTTAAATGTATCTATGCAATTTGCCTCAGCTACTCCTTGTAGTAGTGAGTTCCACATTCTAACCATTCTCTGGGTAAAGAAGTTTCTCCTGAATTCCCCATTGGATTTATTAGTGACTGTCTTATATTTATGACCCCCTAGTTTTGGTCTCCCCCACAAGTAGAAACATTTTCTCTACGTCTACTCTATCGAACACCCTCATAATTTAGAAGACCTCTATCAGGTCACCCCTTAGCCTTCTCTTTTCTAGAGTAAAGCGCCTCAGTCTTTCCTGATCGTTATAACCTCCCAGTTCTGGTATCATTCTTGTCAATCTTTTTGGCACCTTCTCCAATGCCCTATATCTTTTTTATAGTGGAGACCAGAACTGTGCACAATATTCCAAATGTGGTCTAACCAAGGTTCTGTATAAGTTGAACATAACTGATCATTTCCTTTCCTCCCTCACTGTCCACCTCTCCTTTCCCAACTCCAACCTCTCCACCTTCACCCTCCACCCTTAGAAACCACAGCTAGCTCGTGTCCCACCAAAAGAAAGAAAGACTTGCATTTATAGAATGCCTTTCACAATCTCAGGATACCCCAAAGCACTTTACACTCAATGAAGTACTGTCTTTTTAGGTATATTCACTGTTGTAATGTAGGAAACATGGAGTCATACCTAGCACAAAGGAAGATGGTAGTGGTTGTTGGAGGCCAATCATCTCAGCCCCAGGACATTGCTGCAGGAGTTCCTCAGGGCAGTGTCCTAGGCCCAACCATCTTCAGCTGCTTCATCAATGACCTTCCCTCCATCATAAGGTCAGAAAGGGGGATGTTCACTGATGACTGCACAGTGTTCAGTTCCATTCGCAACCCCTCAGATAATAAAGCAGTCTGTGCCCGTATGCAGCAAGACCTGGACAACATCCAGGCTTGGGCTCATAAGTGGCAAGTAACATTCGCTCAAGACAAGTGCCAGGCAATGACCATCTCCAACAAGACAGAGTCTAAACACCTCCCCTTGACATTCAACGGCATTACCATCGCTGAATCCCCCACAATCAACATCCTAGGGGTCACCATTGAACAGAAACTTAACTGGACCAGACACATAAATACTGTGGCTACAAGAGCAGGTCGGAGGCTGGGTATTCTGCGGCAAGTGACTCACCTCCTGACTCCCCAAAGCCTTTCCACCATCTACAAGGCACAAGTCAGGAGTGTGATGGAATACTCTCCACTTGCCTGGATGAGTGAAGCTCCAACAACACTCAAGAAGCTCGACACCATCCAGGACAAAGCAGCCCGCTTGATTGGCACCCCATCCACCACCCTAAACATTCACTCCCTTCACCACCGGCGCACTGTGGCTGCAGCGTGTACCATCCACAGGATGCACTGCAGCAACTCGCCAAGGCTTCTTCGACAGCACCTCCCACACCTGCGACCTCTACCACCTAGAAGGACAAGAGCAGCAGGCACATGGGAACAACACCACCTGCACGTTCCCCTCCAAGTCACACACCATCCCGACTTAGAAATATATCGCCGTTCCTTCATTGTCGCTGGGTCAAAATCCTGGAACTCCCTTCCTAACAGCACTGTGGGAGAACCTTCACCACACGGACTGCAGCGGTTCAAGAAGGCGGCTCACCACCACCTTCTCAAGGGCAATTAGGGATGGGCAATAAATGCTGGCCTTGCCAGCGACGCCCACATCCCATGAACGAATAAAAAAAAAGAAATACAGCAGCCAATTTGCACATAGCAACATCCTACAAACAGCAATGTGATAATGACCAGATCATCTATTTTAGGTGTTGCTTGAGGTCTAAATGTTGTCCAGGACACCAGGGAGAATTCCCCCAATCTTCTTCAAATAGTGCCATGGGATTTTTTATGTCCATCTAAGAGGTCAGTCAGGACCTTGGTTTAATGTCTCACCTGAAAGGCAACACCTCCGACAGTGGAGTACTCCCTCAGTATGTCAGCCTAGATTATGAGCTACAAGTCTCTGGAATGGGACTATGAACCCATGACCTTTGGATTGAGAGGTAAGAGTGCTACCCACTGAGCTACAGCTGACACCTAACCTGAATCAGGCACCAGTATGGTACCCACCCAAAGTGGCCATTCTTCATATGAGTCTAAATGATGAATGTCACTGGCCAATCTACTGTGGGAAGCTTCACAGTTACCCGCAATCCTGTCCTCATCCAACATCAGTGTGAATGCTCATTCCATCGGAGTTCCTTGGATACTGATCAGGAGTGGGAGCCCTGGCTGATTTGGCCTTCTTTTCCCCTCTCTTTAATAGCCTGACGGATTATTAAGGCCAATTTATGAAGCCTTCACTCCAGGCCTGGCTGCAACCAATTAATTCAGCACAGATGAGGCAACCACCACGTCTGTGCAAGTGAATGCTCCCAGCTAATGGACACTCTGACCTCAGCGCCCAAATCCCTGGGATTCCCATCGTGTCACGCACTGCCAACTGGCATAGTCTACCACTGTAACTTCAGTTACACGCTCCCTCTGCCAACTGAACCATCGAGCGAGTTTATAGGTGACCCACGCAGTCCATTGCACCACACTCAGCTCTTATCGCAAGCCTACCTTTAGAACATGGCCCCCACTGGCGCAGTGTCCAGCTACTTGGTTTAAGTACATTACCTAATAAGGTGTAAGCTGTGGCTTGGTGGTAGCACACTCACCTTTAAGTTCTAGAAGGTTATGGGATCAAGTCCTGCTCCAGAGACTTAAGCACCAAAATCTAGACTGATACTCCAGTGCAGTACTGAGAGCAGTGCTACACTGTTGGAGGTGCAGTCTTTTGGATGAGACATTAAACTGAGGCACTATTTAGAAAAACAGCAGGGGAGTTCTCCCTGGTGTCCTGGCCAATATTTATCCCTCAAACAACATCACTAAAAACAGATTATCTAATCATTTATCTCAATGCTGTTTGTGGGATCTTGCTGTGTGCAAATTGGCTGCTGTGTTTCCTACATTACAACAGTGAATACACTTCAAAAAGTACTTCATTGGCCCGTAAAGCGCTTCGGGACGGCCTGATGTTGTGAAAGTCGCTATATAAATGCGAGTTCCTTCTTTTTCTTTCTTTATTCTAGTGAACACTGACCCTTCAAAGACTGTTAAGCAGTGTTTGTGAAAGGTAGCCCTCGCATTTAGTGATGTTGATATTGAAACACTCAATAGCAACTCAAGGGCATGGCGTTGTCCGTGTGCTCATGGATGCACAGCCCCAAAAACATTCAGGGAATGAACTGTTAAAACTGAGCATTACTCAGGACCACGATAGTGTTACATTTTAATGATGCTGCGATGTTAAGCCAGTGCTTGAATGGGAATCCAGTTGATTCTGGGCACCTTAATCCCAATTTCTGATTACAGGAAACAAAACCAGTACCAGTTGAAGCTTAGCGCAGGCTCCCCAGATATTATTAATTAAAGAAATGCAGTATAGAAAATTTGCTGCGCGTTATTAATCTCAGGCTGACGACTGGATGGATTGCAAAAAGTTGGGGGATTATAACAAGGGCACAGCCATCTCCCATCCATCAGGCGCGGAGTGACAGCGCAGTATCGTTCGATGCTGACGCGGAGCGGCTGATGAGACAGGCAAAGGCTCCTGGGAATATCTCTGAGTGGCAGCCGGTGCTGGAACTGCAGCAGGCAGCTGTGGTGTTGCTATGCAGCGCACGGCCTGAGGGGCAACTCAGGCTTTCCAGAGAGCCTCTCCTTTCTGCTGACACCAGCAGTCTGGGGCACGGGCTGTCGAGACAGACTCTGACAGTAATGCCTCTGCTGACAGATGATTTATTAACACTTTATATTCACGGCAGAAGTGCAGGCACAGGGATTGTTCGTTCTTCAGTGTCTGAGAACATTCAAAGGAGGATGGAAAAAAATTTGTCAGTGAGCCCACACCAAAAAAATTAATACCTCAGCTCTTGATATCCCCCTCGTAACTAATTTCACTGCTCTCCCTGCCTATTTCTAGATTAATAAATTACTGCTTTTTTTGATTAATTTACTAAATATTTTCACTGCTAATTGGCAAATATTACGTTTATGAATAAGCCTATTAAAGGGGAAGTCTTAGCATCGGGATCCATTTTAAAGGGGAAGTCTCATCATGGGGATCTATTTTAAAGGGGAAGTCTCATCATAGGGATCTATTTTAAAGGGGAAGTCTTAGCATCAGGATCTATTTTAAAGGGGCAGTCTCAGCATCGGGATCCATTTTAAAGGGGCAGTCTCAGCATCGGGATCTATTTTAAAGGGGCAGTCTCAGCATCGGGATCTATTTTAAAGGGGCAGTCTCAGCATCGGGATCTATTTTAAAGGGGCAGTTTCAACACCAGGACCCATATTAAAATCAGGACCAATTTTAAATAGAAAGTTTCATCAGCAGAACCAGTTCGAAGGGAAATCTTGCCATCAGGGCCCATTTTAAAGAGCCAGTATCAGCATCAAACAGTGACAAAGAATTCTGATTACCTTTAATATCCTTTCGGTTTTTCCCCGTCTATCGCTGCTGTGTTTTCCAGTATTTTTGTTTTAAAGCTGATGGCATCATGACTGGAAGGAGTTTCCAAACCAGATGGTGAAACAGATCTCAATTAACCTCAACAGAGATATAGTCATTAACCCGGAGGGTGATTTAGCAATTGTTATTTTAACTTTACGTGTGTTAAATTCATTCCCCTGTGTTGTCAATGCCTTCAAGCAAGTTCTCCCCCCTCCAATCATAACCCTTGGCACTGTTTTATTCAAAAAACCAGATGATTACATATATTTTGCAAGTCACAGTATAGTTTTGCTACATTGTCTTACAGGAGCTCACATTGACACATTGATGGGAATAATATGTTGTTTGGGGGCCAGGGAAATCGAGAGAACTGGCCAACATTCCTGTGGCTTGGCTGAGCCAGGGAAATGACAAAGGACCAGACGTAGAGAGGAGTCTTGCAAGATTGGGCTGTTGGCCTTTGTGGGGATTAAGGAGGCAGCCCATCTTTATTTAATCAGCAATTTAGGTGTGGCTCAGTGGGTATCACTCTCATCTCTAAATCAGAAGGTTTAAAGTCCCACTCCAGGGACTTGTGCACAAAATCTAGGCTGACACTCTCAGTGCAGCACTGAGGGAATGCTGTACTGTCAGAGGTGCTGTCCTTTGGATGAGATGTTAAACTGAAGCCCCATCTGCCCTTTCAAGTGGACATAAAAGATCTCATTGTACTATTTTGAAGAAGAGTGGGTGAGTTCTCCTTGGTGCCCTGGCCAATATTTATTCCTCAACCAACATCACTAAAACAGACGATCTGGTCATTATCACATTGCTATTTGTGGGATCTTGCTGTGCGCAAATTGGCTGCCGTGTTTCCAACATTACAACAGTGACTACACTTCAAAACATCATTAGCTGTAAAGCACAACCTGAGGTTGTGAAAGGCGCTATATAAATACAAGTTCTTTCTTTATTTGTTTGGGGATGTTTCTAGGTCGTGCAGCCCTTGATTCGGTATTTCGAATGGTGAGGTTCTTTCTTTAGAGATTGGTAGCTATAACACCAGAGTATTGGACCCTGTTCCAGGAGTGGTCTCCGCAAAACCCAGACTCAATGAGCACATGGGCACTGGCACGCAAACCACTTCTTGTGGATGAACTTTATTGTTGACACAGGATGACCTGGGTGAGAGGGAGGAAGGAAAGAGAGGGGTAAAAACAATGAGAGGGGGAAGGTCTATGCAAACATATATCCGAGTAGGTTGACTAGGAAATGGTATTGACGCGGCCATGGAGAGTAGAATGGCTGATAGGGGTCTGAAGAAAAATCACCCATAAATTAATAATTCTTCTTTTTTCCTGAATGACAGACACTTTTATTTCAACGATCCAGTACATCCCTTAATTAAATGATGTCTCGTGATAGAGCGGAGAGCAGGAAGAAAAGATTACATCCCTGCTGGGATTAGTACTGGAGAAATTTGCATTTTATAGTGAGCCTATTTGAAAGTTAACACTGTTGGGGGGGTGGAGGAGGGGGACAGCAGCAAACTACCTATTGGTGGAATATGGGGCTAGCACCTACCAATTCCTACGATGCAGAGGGTTGTTTGGACTATACCATCAGGGAGAGGGGGTGAAGACCACAGAGGAATGTAGTCACTAATACGCCCAGCTCTCAACAGCTCCTTTAACTTCAGTGAACATGTTTTATTATCTCATCAAGAAGTGGAGGTCACTCAGCTCAATGGACAGGTTTCAATACTGGAAAGAAAAAGAGGAAATCCTGAATTAAAACAGGCAGAAACACAGATTTCTGAATAAGTACATTAGTGAACGTCTCATTTTACTGTTGAATAAATGGAAACTGTAAACCTACATCTCGAAAGAGGAAAGGTGTCTTCTTATTTCGTGGAGTCATAGAAATTCTATCGCATTAGGAGGTCGTTTGACCCATTTATTGGTGCTCGCTCTTCAACTGGAATTATCTGCTCTGAACCCTGTTCCCCACATCCTTTCATATTTTTCCTTTTCAAATACTTGTCTAGTTCTCTTTTAAATGATGTTATAGTCTCTGCCACAATGCCTCTTCTGGTAAAGCATCCCATGTTGGAATAACCACCTCTGTGAATAGATTTCTTCGAATTTCCCTCTTCATTCTTCTAATGATGATCCTCATTCTTACAAATTCAGAGGAAACAAATCTTTCATTAATCTTGGAGACCTCTATTAGATCCTGCCTAAACCTTCTCCAGTACTAATCCCATCTTTAGCTTCAGTTTTTGAACCTTTCTTTGTAACTATAAGCTCTCATTCCTGGTACCGTTTGACTGGCTCTTTGCTGTAACTATTCCATGGCTCTAATATGCTTCTTATAATAAGATATCCAAGGCTACACTCAATACTCCAATGCCTTGTACAAATTCATCTCTTTGATTCTTTTATATTCAACGCCCATGTGTAAAACCTCAAATCCCATCAGCTTTTTATGGCCATCGTCACATACTCCCACCTTTAAAGATCTACGTATATTTTTAATTAATTCTCTGGATATTGGTGTCGTTGGCAAGGCCGACATTTGTTGCCCATCCTTGATTGCCCTTGAAAAGGTGGTGGTGAGCCTTTTTCTAGAACCGCTGCAGTCCGTGTGGTGAAGGTTCTCCCACAGTGCTGTTAGATAGGGAGTTTCAGGATTTTGACCCATCAACGATGAAGGAACGATGATATGTCCAAGTCAGGATGGGGGTGTGACTTGGAGGGGAACGTGCAGGTGGTGTTGTTCCCATGCACCTGCTGCCCTTGTCCTTCTAGGTGGTAGAGGTCGCGGGTTTGGGAGGTGCTGTCGAAGAAGCCTTGGTGAATTGCTTTAGTGCATCCTGTGGATAGGAATCAGATTGTCAAATAATATTGTCTCTCATATTTGGCGTGCAATCAAATGACTTATGTACAAGTGGGCACAATTAGATTTTATTGGTTGCATTCTACTCATGGACTTTTTAGAGTATAATGATGAACCATTATATGACCTTGGACTAGAATGGCCAGTACATAGCATTACATAGAATCTGCAGCACGGAAACAGGCCATTCGGCCCAACTAGTCTATGCCATTGTATATAATCCACCCTTGCCTCCTCCCAATCTAATGACCTCATCCCACTCTGTCCCCATATCCCTCTATTCCCTTCTCCCTCATATATGCATCAATGGTATTTGCTTCAACCACTTCATGTGGCAGCGAGTTCCAGATTCTCTGTGTAAAGAACTTCTCCTAAGTTCTTTAGTTGATCTGTTAGTGGCCATCTTATATTTATGTCCTCTTGTTCTGGTCTCACACACAAACAGAAGGATTTTTTCCACATCCACCATATCAAAACCCTTCATAATTTTAAAGATCTCTACCAGGTCTCCTCTTAGTCTTCTCTTTTACAGAGAAAAGAGCCCCCAGTCTGCTCAATCTTTCCCGATGGTTGCAATCTCTCAATTCTGGGAGCATCCTTGTAAATCCAAGTTTATTACCTTTGAGTAACATGGCCAGTTCATTGACCTTTGAGTAACATGGCCAGTTCATTGACCTGTGAGTAACATGGCCAGTTCATTGACCTTTGAGTAACATGGCCAATTCATTGACCTTTGAGTAACATGGCCAGTTCATTGACCTTTGAGTAACATGGCCAATTCATTGACCTTTGAGTAACATGGCCAATTCATTGACCTTTGAGTAACATGGCCAGTTCATTGACCTTTGAATAATATGGCCAATTCATTGACCTGTGAGTAACATGGCCAGTTCATTGACCTTTGAGTAACATGGCCAATTCATTGACCTTTGAGTAACATGGCCAATTAATTGACCTTTGAGTAACATGGCCAGTTCATTGACCTTTGAATAATATGGCCAATTCATTGACCTGTGAGTAACATGGCCAGTTCATTGACCTTTGAGTAACATGGCCAATTCATTGACCTTTGAGTAACATGGCCAATTCATTGACCTTTGAGTAACATGGCCAATTCATTGACCTTTGAGTGACATGGCCAGTTCATTGACCTTTGAGTAACATGGCCAGTTCATTGACCTTTGAGTAACATGGCCAGTTCATTGACCTTTGAATAATATGGCCAATTCATTGACCTTTGAGTAACATGGCCAGTTCATTGACCTTTGAGTAACATAGCCAATTCATTGACCTTTGAGTAACATGGCCAATTCATTGACCTTTGAGTAACATGGCCAATTCATTGACCTTTGAGTAACATGGCCAGTTCATTGACCTTTGAGTAACATGGCCAGTTCATTGACCTTTGAGTAACATGGCCAATTCATTGACCTTTGAGTAACATGGCCAGTTCATTGACCTTTGAGTAACATGGCCAGTTCATTGACCTTTGAGTAATATGGCCAGTTCATTGATCTTCAGCATATGTGGCCAATTCATTGGCTTTCCAGATACATGACTACTTCATTGACCTTGGGCAAACAAGCTTTGTTGATCTTGAATGGTCAATTTGTTGACCATGGGCAAACATTATAAAGTCCTATTAACCTTATACACCGTGTACATTGTCAATAAGCAATCTGGCAATAAGAAGATACTAGGTGACTCAAACTGTTGTAGTGTCTCTGCAATAGGAAGGTCACATGCAACAGTGAATACAGCCCTCTGTTACAATCTTTTTGAGGGTGGGGCAGATCCACATGGCACAATCATTGAATGAGTCAGCTATGTTTAAAAATCCAAAGCCCCCCCCCACCCATTTAAAAAATCCAAGCACTCTCTACACAAAAGCTAAATCCTCATACTAAAAATACTAGCCCCCAAACATAAGTCCATTCACCCCACACTAAAAATTGAAGGTTCCACATGTACAAAAAAATGCAAGGCCAGCTCTTCAGTAAAAATCTAACCAAAACCCGATACAAAGACTCAGCACCTCACTTACCTTTGTGCTCATCTAGTGGTTGAAGTCCCACTAGATAACATGGGCTAGCATATCAGTGCAGTGCTGAGGGAGTGCTGCACTGTCAGTGGTGTCATGCTTTGGATGAGGTAAACGTAGAAACATAGAAGCATAGAAACATAGAAAATAGGAGCAAGAGTAGGCCATTCGGCCCTTCGGGCCTGCTCCGCCATTCAAAATGATCATGGCTGATCGTCTAACTCAGTACCCTGTTCCCGCTTTTTCCCCTAATCCCTTGATCCCTTTAGCATTAAGAAATATATCTATCTCCTTCTTGAATACACCTAATGACTTGGCCTCCACTGCCTTCTGTGGTAGAGAATTCCACAGGTTCACCACCCTCTGAGTGAAGAAATTTCTCCTATCTTGGTTCTAAATGGCATACCCCGTATCCTGAGACTGTGACCCCTGGTTCCACACTCCCCAGCCATCGGGAACATCCTCCCTGCATCTATTCTGTCTAGTCCTGTTAGAATTTTATATGTTTCGATGAGATCACCTCTCATTCTTCTAAACTCTAGTGAATATAGGCCTAGTCGACCCAATCTCTCCTTGTACGTCAGTCCTGCCATCCCAGGAATCAGTCTGGTAAACCTTCGTTGCACTCCCTCCATGGCAAGGACATCCTTCCTCAGATAAGGAGACCAAAACTGCACACAATACTCCAGATGTTGTCTCACCAAGGCCCTGTATGACTGCAGTAAGACATCCCTGCTCCTATACTCAAATCCTCTTGCAATGAAGGCCAACATACCATTCGCCTTCCTAACTGCTTGCTGCACCTGAATGCTCGCTTTCAGCGACTGGTGTTAAAACGAGGCCCTGTCTGCCCACTCAGTTGGATGTAAAAAAAGAACTCACGGCACTTTTTCAAAGAGCAAGAAGTATTCCCAATGTCCGAGGCAACAGTCTACCCTCAACCAACTGGATTTGGTGATTTAGCTCATTTGTGAGAGCTTGTTGTGCACAATAGTGATTGCTGTTCAAAAGTACTTCATTGACTATGAAGTGCCTTGGAATGTCCTCCAGACATAAAAGGCACTATACTGGTACACATCTTTCGTTCTTCTTTCTCCTCCTTGCCTGACCGGTCTGGGTTAGCTCCTCTGATTCCTTTTCTATGGTCTGGCTTGGTCCACTAACATCTGCATTCTGCTGTCCTACAGGTCACATGGTGGAAGCTCTATCAGACTCTCTAAACTACCCATTTCTGGAAGCGTCTTCCTGATTGGTTCAAAAGTGATGCTATTTCATTGGTCGAAATGCACCAATCAGGAAGTATAACACTGGGATACAGTACTGGTGGGTACAGGTCTATCACTGTCTAATAATGGGGTCTAGTGCTGGTGGGTACAGGTCTGTCACTGTCTAATAATGGGGTCTAGTACTGGTGGGTACAGGTCTGTCACTGTCTAATAATGGGGTCTAGTGCTGGTGGGTACAGGTCTGTCACTGTATAATACTGGGGTCTAGTACTGGTGGGTACAGGTCTGTCACTGTATAATACTGGGGTCTAGTACTGGTGGGTACAGGTCTGTCACTGTATAACACTGGGGTCTAGTACTGGTGGGTACAGGTCTGTCACTGTATAACACTGGGGCCTAGTACTGGTGGGTACAGGTCTGTCACTGTATAACACTGGGGTCTAATACTGGTGGGTACAGGTCTGTCAGTGTGTAATACTGGGGTACAGTACTGGTGGGTACAGGTCTGTCACTGTATAATACTGGGGTCTAGTACTGGTGGGTACAGGTCTGTCACCAGTGATGGAGCAATTTGAGGTGACAAATTAAGAGTATTGCACAAGAAACATATTGTCACATTAAGTGTGATTTTTCCAACTGTATATTGGTAGCAACATATTAAGAAAGCCTAGTGTTAACATTGAGCAACACCATACACGATATGGAAAGGAAAATAAGCAAAGTTGGGAAGGGGGAGAGAGAGGAAAGGAGAACGGAAAGGGGGAGTGGAGCGGGAAGAGTAGGGAGGGAAGAGGTAAAAGAAGTTGATAGGATTGTACTATAGACCCCCAAATAGTCAACGGGAAATTGAGGAGCAAATATGTAAGGAGATTACAGACAGCTGCAAAAAAAAATAGGGTGGTAATAGTAGGGGACTTTAACTTTCCCAACATTGACTGGGACAGCCATAGCATTAGGGGCTTGCATGGAGAGAAATTTGTTGAGTGTATTCAGGAGGAATTTCTCATTCAGTATGTGGATGGCCCGACTAGAGAGGGGGCAAAACTTGACCTCCTCTTGGGAAATAAGGAAGGGCAGGTGACAGAAGTGTTAGTGAGGGATCACTTTGGGACCAGTGATCATAATTCCATTAGTTTTAAGATAGCGATGGAGAAGGCTAGGTCTGGCCCAAAAGTTAAAATTCTAAATTGGGGAAAGGCCAATTTTGATGGTATTAGACAGGAACTTTCAGAAGTTGATTGGGAGAGTCTGTTGGCAGGCAAAGGGACGTCTGGTAAATGGGAGTCCTTCAAAAATGTGTTAACCAGGGTTCAGGGTAAGCACATTCCTTATAAAGTAAAGGGCAAGGCTGGTAGAAGTAGGGAACCTTAGATGACTCGGGAGATTGAGGCCCTAGTCAGAAAGAAGAAGGAGGCATATGACATGCATAGGCAGCTGGGATCAAGTGGATCCCTTGAAGAGTGTAGAGATTGCCGGAGTAGAGTTAAGAGAGAAATCAGGAGGGCAAAAAGGGGACATGAGATTGCTTTGGCAGATAAGGCAAAGGTGAATCCAAAGAGCTTCTACAAATACATAAAGGGCAAAAGAGTAACTAGGGAGAAAGTAGGGCCTCTGAAGGATCAACAAGGTCATCTATGTGCGGAACCACTAGAGATGGGTGAGATCCTAAATGAATATTTCGCATCGGTATTTACGGTTGAGAAAGGCATGGATGTTAGGGAACTTGGGGAAATAAATAGTGATGTCTTGAGGAGTGTACATATTACAGAGAGGGAGGTGCTGGAAGTCTTAACGCGCATCAAGGTAGATAAATCTCCGGGACCTGATGAAATGTATCCCAGGACGTTATGGGAGGTTAGGGAGGAAATTGCGGGTCCCCTAGCAGAGATATTTGAATCATCCACCGCTACAGGTGAGGTGCCTGAAGATTGGAGGGTAGCAAATGTTGTGCCTTTGTTTAAGAAGGGCGGCAGGGAAAAGCCTGGGAACTACAGACCGGTGAGCCTGACATCTGTAGTGGGTAAGTTGTTAGAGGGTATTCTGAGAGACAGGATCTACGGGCATTTGGAGAGGCAGGGACTGATTAGGAACAGTCAGCATGGTTTTGTGAGAGGAAAATCATGTCTCACGAATTTGATTGAGTTTTTTGAAGGGGTAACCAAGAAGATAGATGAGGGCTGTGCAGTAGACGTGGTCTACATGGACTTTAGCAAAGCCTTTGACAAGGTACCGCATGGTAGGTTGTTACATAAGGTTAAATCTCACGGGATCCAAGGTGAGGTAGCCAATTGGATACAACATTGGCTTGACGACAGAAGACAGAGGGTGGTTGTAGAGGGTTGTTTTTCAAATTGGAGGCCTGTGACCAGCGGTGTGCCTCAGGGATCGGTGCTGGGTCCGCTGTTATTTGTTATTTATATTAATGATTTGGATGAGAATTTAGGAGGCATGGTTAGTAAGTTTGCAGATGACACCAAGATTGGTGGCATCGTGGACAGTGAAGAAGGTTATCTAGGATTGCAACGGGATCTTGATAAATTGGGCCAGTGGGCCGACGAATGGCAGATGGAGTTTAATTTAGATAAATGTGAGGTGATGCATTTTGGTAGATCGAATCGGGCCAGGACCTACTCCGTTAATGGTAGGGCGTTGGGGAGAGTTATAGAACAAAGAGATCTAGGAGTACAGGTTCATAGCTCCGTAAAAGTGGAGTCACAGGTGGATAGGGTGGTGAAGAAGGCATTCAGCTTGCTTGGTTTCATTGGTCAGAACATTGAATACAGGAGTTGGGATGTCTTGTTGAAGTTGTACAAGACATTAGTAAGGCCACACTTGGAATACTGTGTACAGTTCTGGTCACCCTATTATAGAAAGGATATTATTAAACTAGAAAGATTGCAGAAAAGATTTACTAGGATGCTGCCGGAACTTGATGGTTTGACTTATAGGGAGAGGTTGGATAGACTGGGACTTTTTTCCCTGGAGAGTAGGAGGTTGAGGGGTGATCTTATACAAGTCTATAAAATAATGAGGGGCATAGATAAGGTAGATAGTCAAAATCTTTTCCCAAAGGTAGGGGAGTCTATAACGAGGGGACATAGATTTAAGGTGAGAGGGGAGAGATACAAAAAGGTCCAGAGGGGCAATTTTTTCACTCAAAGGGTGGTGAGTGTCTGGAACGAGCTGCCAGAGGCAGTAGTAGAGGCGGGTACAATTTTGTCTTTTAAAAAGCATTTGGACAGTTACATGGGTAAGATGGGTATAGAGGGATATGGGCCAAGTGCAGGCAATTGGGACTAGCTTAGTGGTATAAACTGGGCGACATGGACATGTTGGGCCGAAGGGCCTGTTTCCATGTTGTAAACTTCTATGATTCTATGATTCTATGAAGTGAGGGGAGAGGGAAGAGTGGGGAGGGAAGAGGTAAAAGAAGTGAGGGGAGAGGGAAGAATGGGGCGGGAAGAGTGAAATGAAGAGAAGGGAGAGGGAAGAGTGAAATGAAGTGAGGGGAGAGGGAAGAGTGAAATGAAGTGAGGGGAGAGGGAAGAGTGAAATGAAGTGAGGGGAGAGGGAAGAGTGAAATGAAGTGAGGGGAGAGGGAAGAGTGAAATGAAGTGAGGGGAGAGGGAAGAGTGAAATGAAGTGAGGGGAGAGGGAAGAGTGAAATGAAGTGAGGGGAGAGGGAAGAGTGAAATGAAGTGAGGGGAGAGGGAAGAGTGAAATGAAGTGAGGGGAGAGGGAAGAGTGAAATGAAGTGAGGGGAGAGGGAAGAGTGAAATGAAGTGAGGGGAGAGGGAAGAGTGAAATGAAGTGAGGGGAGAGGGAAGAATGGGGAGGGAAGAGTGAAATGAAGTGAGGGGAGAGGGAAGAGTGAAATGAAGTGAGGGGAGAGGGAAGAATGGGGAGGGAAGAGTGAAATGAAGTGAGGGGAGAGGGAAGAGTGAAATGAAGTGAGGAGAGAGGGAAGAATGGGGAGGGAAGAGTGAAATGAAGTGAGGGGAGAGGGAAGAGTGAAATGAAGTGAGGGGAGAGGGAAGAATGGGGAGGGAAGAGTGAAATGAAGTGAGGGGAGAGGGAAGAGGGAAATGAAGTAAGGGGAGAGGGAAGAATGGGGAGGGAAGAGTGAAATGAAGTGAGGGGAGAGGGAAGAGTGGGGAGGGAGAAATAGATGGGGAGAGGGGGAATGAAAGAACAGAAGGGGAAGGTGAGAGAAGAAATATAGAGGGGACAGGGAGGGGGAGAGAAAGAATAAATAAATGAACGTATTTTCTCTTTGTCTTCGTGCCATTACATTTTTAAAACTGAACATTAGAGGATTCATGAAACAGAACAGAGAGGTTGTGTAATTAAGCAACCAAAGGAGCAGTTTTCAACACATACAGCCCATAATGGAAGTGACACTTGTGAATTAATGAGTTACAATTTCCACCAGGTAGAACTATTGCATTCTTTACCATTTAAAAAAATGTCTAAATCAACTCTTTGTTTCCAAATGTTTCTTGGTGTGTTTTAATCTTGTGGGGACACAATGAGAAAATAAAAAATAAATACTAAAGAAATGACAACAACAACTTGCATTTATGTAGCACCTTTAGTGTGGTGAAACGTCCCAAGGCGATTCACAGGAGCGTAATCAGACAAAAATTGACACCGAGCCAAAGGAGATATTAGGACCGGTGACACTTGATCAAAGAGGTAGGTTTTAAGCAACACCTTAAAGGAGGAGAGGTAGAGAAACAGAGAGGTTTAGGGAGGGAATTCCAGACCTTAGGGATTACATAGAAACATAGACAATAGGAGCAGGAGTAGGATATTCGGCCCTTCGAGTCTGCTCCACCATTCAATATGATCATGGCTGATCCTCTATCTCAATACCATATTCCTGCTCTCTCCCCATACCCCTTGATGCCTTTTGTGTCTAGAAATCTATCTAGCTCCTTCTTAAATATATTCAGTGACTTGGCCTCCACAGCCTTCTGTGGTAGAGAATTCCACAGGTTCACCACCCTCTGAATGAAGAAATTTCTCCTCATCTCTGTCCTAAATGTCCTACCCCGTATCCACAGACTGTGACCCCTCGTTCTGGACCCCCCAGCCAGGGGAAACATCCTCCCTGCCTCCAGTCTGTCTAGCCCTGTCAGAATTTTATACGTTTCAATGAGATCCCCTCTCATTCTTCTAAACTCGAGTGAATACAGGCCGAGTCGACCCAATCTCTCCTCGTACGACAGTCCTGCCATCCCAGGGATCAGTCTGGTGAACCTTCACTGCACTCCCTTATTGGCAAGTATATCCTTTCTTAGGTAAGGAGACCAAAACTGCACACAATACTCCAGGTGTGGTCTCACACTGCATAACTGCAGTAAGACACCCTTGTATAACTGCAGTAAGACACCCTTGCTCCTATACTCAAATCCTCTTGCAATGAAGGCCAACATACCATTTGCCTTCTTAATTGCTTGCTGCACCTGCATGTTTGCTTTCAGTGACTGGTGTACAAGGACACCCAGGTCCCTTTGTACATCAACATTCCCCAATCTATCACCATTTAAATAATACTCTGCATTTCTGTTTTTCCTTCTGAAGTGGATAACTTCACATTTATCCATATTATACTGCATCTGCCATGTATTTACCCACTCACTGAACTTGTCTAAATCGCCTTGAAGCCTCTTTGCATCCTCCTCACAACTCACGATCCCACCTAGTTTTGTGTCGTCAGCAAACTTGGAAATATTACATTTGGTTTCCTCATCCAAATCATTGATATATATTGTGAATAGCTGGGGTCCAAGCACTGATCCCTGCGGTACCCCACTAGTCACCGCCTGCCACCCTGAAAAAGACCCATTTATTCCTACTCTCTGTTTCCTGTCTCTTAACCAATTTTCAATCCATGCCAGTATATTACCCCCAATCCTATGTGCTTTAATTTTTCACACTAACCTCTTATCTGGGACTTTATCAAAGGCCTTCTGAAAATTCAAATAAACCACATCCACTGGTTCTCCCTTATCTATTCTACCAGTTACATCCTCAAAAAACTCAAGTAGGTTTGTCAAACATGATTTCCCTTTCATAAATCCATGTTGACTTTGTCTAATCCCGTTGATATTTTCTAAGTGTCCTGTTATCACATCTTTTATAATAGACTCTAGCATTTTCCCTACTACTGATATTAGGCTAACTGGTCTGTAGATGGCTGAAGGCACGGCCGCCAATGGTAGGGCAAAGGAAGCGGGGTAACTGCATTTATACAGCTCCTTTCATGACTTCAGGATGTCTCAAAGCATTTTTCAACCAATGAAGTTATTTTTGAAGTGTAGATACTATTGTATTGTAGGAAACATGGCAGCCAATTTGCACACAGCAAAGTTCCACAAACAGCAATGCGATAAATGACCAGATCATCTGTTTTAGGTGTTGTTTGAGGGATAAATGTTGACCAGGACATTGGGGAGAACTCCCCTGCTCTTCTTCGAATAGTGTTATGGGATCTTTAATGTCCACCTGAGAGGGGCCTCGGTTTAACATCTCAACCAAAGGACGGCACCTCCAACAGTGCAGCACTCCCTTGGTATTGCACTGAAGAAGTACCATTGGACTATTCTGTCATTTAGGGCACCATGGCAGCACCTAGTCTTGTTGTCAATGATATCTCCGCATGTACCCTTTCTAATAGGGATGCTGACTACTACCCTGGCTGAGATCAGTTAAAGTAGCACAGAACAGAGATTGAGCGTAGAATCCTTCTGGTCCATATGGCTCAGTATCACATTATGAGGCTTTTTTACTCACTGAACCTTTAGGCCCTTGCACTTTTTCTTTCTGAACGACAGCATAACCCTCCTTACAGTGAATATGTGTTTGCCATGATATTTCACTATATCAGGCATTTCATTATATCAGGTGCAGTTTGAGTGCATTGGACCTTGTGATGTGACTCATCCAATAAACAAATATGGATGGGTTGGGAACAAATAAGTAATTATAGCAAGAGCTTTGGGTCACATCATAAACTATCGGAGCCATGCAGTATTCCCAGCTCAGGATTATGGAGGATGGGAGGGAGGGAGAAGGTTTCTGGGTTGCCCAACTTTTGGTTCTCCATCAATGCCACGGCTCAATGAGCCGTGAGTCCAAAGATTGTAGGTTCAAAGTCCCACTCCAGAGACTTGAATACAAAATCTAGGCTGATAATCCCGGTGCAGTACTGAGGGAGTGTTACACTGTCAGATGGTGCCATCTTTCAGATGTGACATTAAACCGAGGCCCCATCTGCCCTCTTGAGTGGACTTTAAAAATCCCATGGTGCTATTTTGAAGAAGAGTGGGAGAGTTCTCCCAGGTGTCCAGGCCAATATTTATCATTAAAACAGATTATCTGGTCATTATCACATTGCTGTTTGTGGGATCTTGCTGTGCGCAAATTGTCTGCCCCATTTCCTATATCACAACAGTGCCTACACTTCAAAAGTACTTCATTGGCTGTGAAGCACTTTTGGACGTCCTAAGCTTGTGAAAGGCTCTAAAGTTCTTTCTTTCTTTGAATCAATTGGTAAGTACTTAAGAGTGGCCTGAATTGACCTGTTCCTCCAATTTTTCCTCCTTCTTGGGAAGAACCTCTTCCTTAACGGCAAAGCCAACATTAGCCAAGAACTTGCATCTAACAACAACAACAACAACAACACCGTACATTTATACAGCACCTTTAACGTAGTAAGACGTCCCAAGGCGCTTCACAGGAGCAGTAATCAGACAAAATTTAACACTGAGCCACATAAGAAGATATTAGGACAGATGACCAAAAGCTTAGTCAAAGAGATAGGTTTTAAGGAGAGTCTTAAAGGAGGAGAGAGAGGTGGAGAGATTTAGGGAGGGAATTCCAGAGCTTAGGGTCTAGTCAGCTGAAGGCACGGCCACCAATGGTGGAGTGAAGGAAATTGGGGATGCACAAGAGGCCAGAATTGGAGGTCCACAGAGTTCTCGGAGGTTTGTAGGGCTGAAGGAGCGAGGGAGGGGCGAGGCCATGGAGGGATTTGATCACAAGGATGAGAATTTTAAAATCGAGTCATTGCTGGACCGGGAGCCAATCTAGGTCATCGTGGCACCGGGGGTGACAGGTGAACGGGACTTAGTGTGAGTTAGGACATTCACTTCAGTACCACATCAGTACAGCAATGCCAAGTCATGGTAAAGGTTGTAAACTAAGAAGAGTTTGGCCAGTCCCAATGCAGCTCCTAGTGGCTGCGAGGTCTTACCCAGAATATGACACCAGTGGGGCCATCATACACAGAGATGCCAAACAAACCCAGGTTCCTTTAAAAAGTGGTGAAAGGACTGGTTGGCTGGCAAAGAGGCTGCACTATTCATTTAGAAGACAAAGGCCGACTTGGCTCCAGCTATGGATCTATCTGCCCATCAAGGTCCATCCATACTGCCAACTATTCTGATCACGGAGTGCATTTTGGGCATTAAGTTGCTGTTTATTATTGTATTTCTTTTCCCTTCTCAAAAATTGCAGTAAACACCTAAACTAGCAATACTAAAGCAATCCAACCAGTAAGAGCAGGGTGGGGGGCGGGGGGAAAAAATTCTGTCTCTTTATATTCTTCACAGAAAATTGCTGGGCCTTCGATCATTATTTCAATGCAATCCTTCCTTGTCACCCTGTCTGCTTAAACCAGTATCAATCATTTGCTTCATTTTTCCAATCAATACTAGTCATTAGGCTCCTCTTTGCTCAATAGAATCCTGATGGCTTGTAATGCATCTAATTTATCTTTCTGATTTATGCCAGCTATCTGCACCTCAGCTTCATGTTGAGAGTTCTCTGCAGTATTTATATAATCCACCAGAGTTAGTTAGCATGGGCCTCCTGCAGTATTTATGTGTGGACCAAATCATCATTATGGTGCATTTTAAACCAATATTTTCCCTAATAAGAGTAATTAGCGGAGAAAGGAAACTCCAGGGAATAAAAATTTCAAATATTAAAGGGAAAGACAGGAAGAAAGACATGCATTTTTATTGTGCCTATCACGATCTCAGGACATCCCAAAGCACTTTACTTTTAAAGTAAAGCCACTGTTGTAATGCAGGAAATGCAACAGCCAATTTGCTCACAACAAGATCCCACAAATAGCAATGTGATAAATGACCAGATAATCTGTTTTTAGATGTTGGTTGAGGAATAAATATTGGCCAGGACACCGGGGAGAATAGTGACATGGGATCTTTTACATCCACCTGAGAGGGCAGACGGGGCCTCGGTTTAACGTCTCATTGCAACGTTCTTTCTTTTTTTAAGCAGGTAAATCCATCACCCGGTGTGGCATCATCCAAACCAGCAAGGTCTCCTGTTCAATCCCTGGTCTACTCTGAGTTAGCTGCTCTCAGGCAGGGTGATGATAGGGGCCTCAGCACCCCTCAGATCGGGAAGTTAGCCAATTTTCCTGCTCTTGATATCTATCTAGTGATTTGTGCTGGAAAGTGAGTGTATGTGTGTGTGTGTGTGTGGACATTGAGTAAGGAAAGAGCTAGGTTTGGTTTTCATGTTCCCCATCTCAGTTAAAATGGATGCCAGCGCTCATCGTGCAAGCTCACATGAAGAATGATCACTTGGATGATGTATTGTCCTATCCTGTGGACTTGTACCATGATAGAATCAACACCTTCAGGAGATGAGCGGAGAAGATGGGAAAAAGGATTATAATTTAGAGAACAAATAAGCCAAAAATGATAGCCATCTTTTAATTGGCAAAGTTGGGATTGATGTGAAGAAGCTATATTTCAGATATCAATGCAAGGAATGGACTCCTGGGTAAGATAGTGGAGGCAAAACCCTTGGCATTATTTAAGAAGCAGTTGGATACTGTGATGCGGAGGAATTGTAGGGCTTTTCTGGATCGATGAGCTGAATGGCCTTCCTCATCCATATCTACCTCGTGATCAGTAGATGTCCTGGCACGCTGTCCAATTACAGCAACATTAGACACATCACTCAAACCCTCCAACCTTGGCCGTTGTGTGATTTTAATGGTCAGGATGTCGTGTGAGTTCCACTTCAAGAGGCAATGTATTGAAAGGGATGATGTCTGAGCATTACTGGGTCAAAGGTTACTCTTGCTTTTTACTCAGCAGAGGGCAACAAGGGTGAAGAAGACACAGTGATGGCTGAAACTAAAGATACAGCTGACTGGAGCAGCAGGGAGCTGTATGTCAGTATTGATTTGGGTAATGGAGAGGCTCTGTATTATTATAGTTAAATGTTGATAGCCATAGATATTTGTGACTCGACGGACATTTAGGAATTGGGGAAGGGGAGCGGACTGTAAGGATTCCATTGCTTCCCATCTCTGTAACCTCCTCCAGCCCTACAATCCTCCGAGATCTCTGCCTCCAATTCTGGCCTCGCTCTCCACCTTTAAGACGTTCCTTTAGAAAACCTTCACCACGCGGACTGCAGCGGTTCAAGAAGGCGGCTCACCACCACCTTCTCGAGGGCAACTAGGGATGGGCAATAAATGCTGGCCTTGCCAGCGACGCCCACATCCCATGAACGAATAAAAAAAACCTACCAAGCTTTTTGGTTACCACTCCTTGTGTGGCTCAGTGCCAATTTTTTTTTGCTAACTCTCCTGCGAAACGCCTTGGGATGTTTTGCTCTGTTAAAGGCGCTGTATGAATACAAGTTGTTGTTGTTGTTGTTGTTGCCTCATGCCCCTGGTGAAGACTGTGTCTGCCTCCCATTCAGGGAACTAGATGACTGTCCGTGCCAGAAACATCAGATGTCAGCTGTCTCTTTCTCTTCAGCCTTCTTGCTTCATGCCTTCTGTGCTTCAAGCACCATATCAGGAGAATTCCTCGGGAAGGAAATTAAAACTACAGATCCCCTGATCCTCTGCTGCATTTACTGTCCACCAAACACGAGCATTTTATCTTTTCTCGAATCCTTTATTTTGTCAATCTTCGCCCTCCTCCTCCTCCCCTGAACATATTGACTTCTATTAGGGAACGGCTGCACGGGTGCCCCACAGTACGTCGGCCAAGTGGGCCGTTCTTCACGTGTGAGCCCAGACAGGCTATTCTAACGTGGGGGGCATCGCGGCTGGACCTGATCCTCCCCTCGCATGTGTACTTTGAAGCTGCTGGGGGTGGGGTGGGGGGTTGATCGGCAGCAAGAGCTATGGTTAATGATCTCCTCCACAGCACAGGGACGCAGAGGGAAATTGTGGCTATCCTTCTGCCTCAGTTAGACTGGGAATGAAGCCTGGGGCTCAGTTACACTTTTGCCCAACTGAGCTATTGGAGGGTAGCCAAACAATGCAGGGGGTAGTAGCATAGCCTACTGCCAGGGGACAGTAAAACAAAAGTTTGTGGCCACAGTTCTTCTTGCTCAAGGGCCGGGATTTTAACCCCCCTGGCCCAGCGAGAATGATGCATGGGAGGGGTTAGAATGTGAAAATTCTACCACCTGTCTCCAACCCACCGTGTTCCCGCCCGCCAGCCAGGTAGGGGATCTGGCCTGCTGTCGGGTGGAACGCCGGGAACTTCCATTTGAATCATGCCCTGCCGTTAAGATCGGCCAGGCCTCCACGCCCCCAAACTCACCGGGTGCTCCGCCCGCTTTGGTTCCCCCTTTGGTGCTCCGCCCACTTTGGTTCCCACTCCTCCATTTTAAAATCAATGAGTTATCAGACTTGGCCTTGCTGTCAGGGGTTAGACAATTGGACGTTAAGCACTGGACCAGGGAGAAAGGGAGGATTGCCCCAGGTCAGTCCAGCTACTGGTTAGAGAGTGGGGCTTGAAAAGATCAGGCACCAGGCCCTCTGCTCACCCGTTCAGCTAAGAAGCAGGTTCTTTGTCTACGTTTTAAGCTGGCCCACATTGTGAGGCACTTTTATAGTGTACTGGAGCAATGGAGGTATCCTGATCTGTGCGACGAGAAAGCTGCTTCTCCTTCCCGCCCCATCCGAGCCAGAAATTCCCATCAAACATCGCAGGCTGTGAGGTAGACGAGTGTCAGGTGTCAGTCGTGGCTCAGTTGGTCGCACTCTCGCCTCTCAGTTAGAAGGTCACAGTTTCAAGACCCACTCCAGAGACTTGAGCACAAAATCTAGGCTGACACTCTCAGTGCAGTATTGAGGGAGTGCTGCACTGTCAGAGGTGCCGTCTTTCAGATGAGACATTAAACCGAGGCCCCGTCTGGATGTAAAAAATCCCAAGGCACAATTTCGAAGAAGAGGATGGGGTTCTCCCCGATGTCCTGGCCAATATTTATCCCAAAACTAACATCACTAAAACAGATATTATGGTCATTGCTGTTTGTGGGATCTTGCTGTGCGCAAATTGGCTGTTGCGTTTCCTACATGACAACAGTGACTACACTTCAAGAGTACTTCATTGGCTGTAAAGCGCTTTGGGACGTCCTGAGGTCGTGAAAGGTGCTATATAAATGCAAGTTCTTTCTTTCTTTCTTTAACAGCAGCAGGAAGATGGGCATCATTAAAGCTCAGACAGACAGAGAGAGAAAAGAAAGCTTCAGAAGGAAGATCAAGTGCAAACAGAAAGAAACAGCCAGCGACATAAAAGACAGAGAAAAAGAGGAGTGTAAATGAAATGAAATACAAGCTCACAGAGGGTAAGCATGTACTGCTGAGTTGGAGGATAAGCTAGCAGCTCAGCTTTGCTTAGGGAATTCTGAATTTTAAGTTCTTGAAACGAACTGAACCAAGAATCCAAGGCAAGGTCAGTCATCTCCCCTCCCCCAGTTTCCCTTATATACCTTCTCTACACAGCGAGGACTTCCGACAGATATAAAATGACGGAATTATTCTTACTTTAATAGCCCCCAAGTGTGCCACGGAATTTGAATGCAAAATATACAACGGTACAGAAAATCCCCTTCTAATTAATCTTTTGTTGTAGATAAGTGCAGTGTGATGTCTGACTCTGTAACGTGCTCACATATTGCATGAACTCGTGGGGACCCAGATGGTCATTCTGAATTATTTAGTTGCTGATTGCTGGAGAGCACTCTGGGTGTCCTGTTTGTATTACGGGAGCGTTCAATAAAAAACTAACAAGGTTTGAGAGCAAGGCTCCTCATGTATCTTTAATTGGGAAGTGCAAGGGCCAAGGTCTCGTCAACAAAGATTGCTGAATGCAGCCAGAATTACTGAGCGAACCCAACAACTCAGTGTCTGGTTATAAAATGTTAGAGACTTGTTCAAAGGGCCCTGGTGAAAATGCAGCCAGTAACTGTGGCAGGACAGCAGTGGATACTCAATCAGACTCAATTCATGGCTTTGACTGCACAATTAGAAGCTCTTGCACTAGAGGGATTCACTGCCAGTCAAACAGTGTGCCAGCTCCAACAGTAGACGGTTAGATTCACATTCACAGGGATTAGCAGCTCCAACAATAGCGATCTAGATTCCCATTAACAGGACATAGCTTTACCACTAAAGCACTGGACTCCCATTCATGGAGTGCGGTATCTCAAGCACGAGAGCACTTTACTCCCATTCACACAGTGTGATATCTCAAGCACTGATGCACTGGCCTCCCATTCACAGAGTGCATCATAGTATCATAGTATCATAGCGTATTACGGCGCACAAGGAGGCCATTTGGCCCATCGTACCTGAGTCAGCTCTTTGAGCTATCCAATTAGTCCCACTCCCCTACTCTTTCCTCATAGCCCAGTAAATTTTTTCCCTTCAAGTATTTATCCAATTCCCTTTTGAAAGTTATTATTGAATCTGCTTCCACCGTCCTTTCAGGCAGTGCATTCCAGACTATGACAACTCTCTGTGTAAAAAAATGTTTCCTCTTGTCGTCTCTGGTTCTTTTGCCGATCATCTTAAACCTGTGTCCTCTGGTTACCGACCCTTCTGCCACTGGAAACAGTTTCTCCTTATTTAATCTATCAAAACCCTTCATGATTTTGAACACCTCTATCAAATCTCCCCTTAACCTTCTCTGTTCTAAGGAAAACAACCCCAGCTTCTCCAGTCTCTCCACATAACTGAAGTCCCTCATCCCTGGTACCATTCTATAAATCTCTTCTGCACCCTCTCTAAGGCCTTAACATTCTTCCAAAGTGTGGTGCCCAGAATTGAACACAATACTCCAGCTGGGGTCCAACCAGTGTTTTATAAGGTTTAGCAAAACATCCTTGCTTTTGTATTCTATGCCTCTATTAATAAAGCCCAGGATCCCATATGGACTTGTCCCTTCTCAACTTGTCCTGCCACCTTCAAGGAATTGTGTACATACACCCCCAGGTCTCTCTTTAAGATAGTACCATTTAGTTTATTTTGCCTCTCCTCATTCTTCCTACCAAATGTATCACTTCACACTTCTCTGCGTTAAATATCATCTGCCATGTGTCTGCCCATTTCACCAGTCTGTCTATGTCCTCCTGAAGTCTGTTACTATCCTCCACATTGTTTACTACATTTCTGAATTTTGTTTCATATGTAAACAATGAAATTATACCCTGTATACCCAAGTCCAGGTCATTAATATTTATCAAAAAGAGCAGTGGTCCTAATACTAACCCTTGGGGAACACCACTGTATACCTTCCTCCAGTCTGAAAAACAACCGTTCACCACTACTCTCTGTTTTCTGTCCCTTAGCCGATTTTGCTGCCACTGTCCCATTAATCCCATGGGCTTCAATTTTGCTTACAAGTCTATTTTGTGGTAGTTTATCAAATGCCTTTTAAAAGTCCATATACACAACATCAACCGCATTACCCTCATCAACCCTCTCCGTTACTTCATCAAAGAACTCAATCAAGTTAGTCAAACACAATTTTCCTTTAACAAATCTGAGCTGACTTTCATCTATTAGCTCTTCCTTTTCCAGGTGCCAATTAATTTTGTCCCGGATTATTGACTCTAAGAGTTTCTCCACCACCGACGTTAGGCTGACTGGCCTGTAATTGCCGGTTTATCCCTCTCCCCTTTTTTGAACGGGGGTAACATTTGCAATCCTCCAGCCCCCAGGCACTGCCCCCATTCCTAAGGAGGATTGGAAGATTGTGGCCAGAGCCTCTGTAATTTCCATCCTTACTTCCCTAGGTAACTTAGGATGCATCTCATCTGGACTGGATGACTTTTTTACTTTGAGTACTGCCAATATTTTAAGTACCTCCTCTTTATCTATTTTTGTCCTCTCCAATATCGCTACTACCTCCTCCTTTACTGTTACATTGGCAGCATCCTCTTCTCTAGTGAAGACAGATGCAAAGTATTCATTTAATATCTCAGCCATACCCTCTGCCTCCACAAGAAGATCTCCTTTTTTGTCCCTATTTGGCCCCACCTTTCCTTTGTCTACCCTTTTACTATTTATATGTTGTAAAAGAGTTTTGGATTCCCTTTTGTGTTAACCACCAATCTATTCTCATACTCCCTCTTTGCTCCTCTTATTCCCTTTTTTAGATCTCCTCTGTACTTTCTGTATTTAGCCTGGTTCTCTACTGCATTATAAACCTTACATTTGTCATAAGCCTCCGTTTTCTGTTTCATTTTAATCAAGTGTGGTATCTCAAGCACCAGAGCGATGAACTCCCATTCACAAAATATGGTATCTCTAGCACTAGGGCATTGGGTTCCCATTCAAGGAAAGTGCTACCGTCTGCAAGGGATTTCCAGGTTTGGAGCGCTGGGAGAGGGTGGTCAAGGGTTTGTATGCACTGGAAGAGAGTCCCAGGTTCTGGGAACAGGTGGGTTAAATCCTGGGGAGGGGGAAATCTGGAGTCCATGAGGATTGGGGAAGGGTGACTGGAAGCATTGGGGGTCAGAACCTGCCAATATTGGGAGGTTGCCAGACCTGGCAATATTTGGCGTGTAGGGTCTAATAGCCTCGAGGGGGACGGGGCCCCAATAGAATGGAACACTAACTGTCCTTGGTCCCTTTTGGACCAATAGGAACTTCCTACCCTGTTCCTGCACATTAATCTCCTCCCCTGACTTATCTGTGGCCCCTTTTGCACGGTCAGACACCCTCCGTCACTTTCTACATCAACAATAACTTGCATTTATATAGGGCCTTTAACGTAGTAAAACGTCCCAAGGTGCTTCACAGGAGTGTTATCAGACAAAATTTGAGATATTAGGACAAGTGATCAAAAGCTTGGTCAAAGAGGCAGATTTTAAGTTGTGTCCTAAAGGCAGATGGCGAGGCGGAGATGTTTGTGGAGGACTTCCAGAGCTTAGGGCCTTCAAAATTGAAGGCACGGCAATTCCTGCCTTTAGGTTTCTGCCTTAAAGCATCAAATGCACTTTTAGTAAGATTGCCAACTTCTACCATCTTTAATAAACACAAATTTTTATAATGAAGAACTACTCATAAAACACTCAAAAGGTTCAATGTTTATGCAGTTTCTAAGTTTTTTTTAAACTGAAAGTTTACCTTTTAAGATCAAAAATTGTCATTGCTTTTCTCAGAAAAGGAAGATTTTTTTAAAACTAAGGTTGAAGTCAACATGAAGAGAGATGGGGTGGTTTCCCACCAGGGACCATCCACTACCTCACCCAAGTAGCTATTCTCCATGTGCCAGTTGGCTGGTCTACCATGACAGGCATCACAGTTAGGTGACAGATGCAGTTCAATGCAGAGAACTGTGAAGTAATACATTCTTTGGTGGGGGTGGGTGGAGAAGATAAAAGGGGGTACAATGGAAAGAGAAACTCTTAAGAGAATGGGGGAACAATAGCAGGTGAAAAAGGCCAGGACACTTGGGAGAACACACCTGCTCTTCTTTGAAATATTCCCATGGGATCTTTTACATCCACCTAAGAGGGCAGACAAGGCCTCAGTTTAACTTCTCAGCCAAAAAACAGCACCTCTGACAATGCAGCATTCCAATGAAGTGTCAGCCTAGATTATGTGCTTAAGTTACTGGAGTGAGACTTGAACCCACAACCTTCATGACTCAGAGTTAAGAATTTTTTTTTATTCATTCATGGGATGTGGGCGTCGCTGGCAAGGCCAGCATTTATTGCCCATCCCTAATTGCCCTTGAGAAGGTGGTGGTGAGCCGCCTTCTAACTGAATGGCTTGCTGGGCCATTTCAGAGGGCAATTAAGAATCAACCACATTGCTGTGGGTCTGGAGTCACATATAGGCCAGACCGGGTAAGGACGGCAGGTTTCCTTCCCTAAAGGACATCAGTGAACCAGATGGGATTTTACAACAATCGGTAGTTTCATGGCCATCATTACTGATACTAGTAGAATGCTACCCACTGAGCCACAGCTGACGCAGAAGGTTATTGGAACAGAAAGCACTTTACCACAATAGTCCACTGAGGCAGCAACCATATCATCATTGAAAAGGGAACTGCATAAGTATTTGGAAAAGAAAAATACAAAAAGATACAGGGAATTACAGAATCATACAGCCATTCGGTCCATCGTGTCTGTGCCAGCTCTTTGAAAGAGCTATCCAATTAGTCTCACTCCCCTGCTCTTTCCCCATAGCTCTGTAAAAAGATACAGGGAAATGGGATTACAGTCGATAACTCCAGTTGAGCAGGCAGCACTGATGTCATACGCTGAATGGTTTGTACTGTAATTACTATGATCCTATAATGAGTCATCACGAGAGGAGCGGAGAAAATCAGGAGGAGGAAGAAAACAGGGGAAAAGGATTGCCCAGGCATTGTCTTTGCACCTTCTGGTTCTGTTATTTGGAGCACTCAATTAGTTTTGTAACAAACCCTCGTACTCAGTGTTGTTTTGATGAAACCTGGGGCAAAGATCAGGGAGATGAAATCTTAGCAGAGCTGAATCAGAGTTAACGCCTCGTTATCAAAGCTATATCTAGACAGGGTGTGGAACTGCCCTTCCTTCTCACCAGCACTGACCTTCGCCATTATTCACCGGCGCATTTGTGTCTGGGCAGGATGCAGTACGTGAGTCAGAGCAGCATTAAGCTGTCATGTGAGAGGTCAGGGACAAAAAGAACCTCCGATTAATCACTTTGGAAATGCAGTAACGTTTCTGCAACCCCCAATGAAAACTATATTTTCCGATCATCTTCAGTCTACTCAATCAGCAAGCTGGGTGGCGCAGTCGGCTTAAACGCCAACCTTGCAGATAAAGACATCAACGAGTGTTCTCCATAAACTTGAGCTCATCCAAAACTCTGCTGCCTGTATCCTAACTTGCATCAATTTCAGTTCACCCACCACCCCTGTGCTCGCTGGCCTACATTGGCTCCCGCTCCTGCAACGGTTTGAATTAAAGCTTCTCACCGCCATGTGGCTCGGTGTCAAATTCTGTCTGATAACGCTCCTGTGAAGCGCCTTGGGATGTTTTGTTATGTTAAACTCCTGCTGGAAGTATCTATGTATGGAAATTGGGCAATGAAAGGATGGGGTTTGGCTGCAGTGGCCACTGTGGAATTTTTTTAATATTCGTTCATGGGATGTGGGCATCGCTGGCGAGGCCGGCATTTATTGCCCATCCCTAATTGCCCTTGAGAAGGTGGTGGTGAGCCGCCTTCTTGAACCACTGCAGTCCGTACGGTGATGGTTCTCCCACAGTGCTGTGAGGAAGGGAGTTCCAGGATTTTGACCCAGCGGACGATGAAGGAACGGCGATATATTTCCAAGTCAGGATGGTGTGTGACTTGGAGGGGAACGTGCAGGTGGTGTTGTTCCCATGTGCCTGCTGCCCTTGTCCTTCTAGGTGGTAGAGGTCGCAGGTGTGGGAGGTGCTGTCGAAGAAGCCTTGGCGAGTTGCTGCAGTGCGTCCTCTGGATGGTACACACTGCAGCCACGGTGCGCCGGTGGTGAAGGGAGTGAATGTTTAGGGTGGTGGATGGGGTGCCAATCAAGCGGGCTTCTTTGTCCTGGATTGTGTCGAGCTTCTTGGGTGTTGTTGGAGCTGCACTCATCCAGACAAGTGGAGAGTATTCCATCATACTCCTGACTTGTGCCTTGTAGATGGTGGAAAGGCTTTGGAGAGTCAGGAGGTGAGTCACTTGCTGCAGAATACCCAGCCTCTGACCTGCTCTTGTAGCCACAGTGTTTATATGGCTGGTCCAGTTAAGTTTCTGGTCAATGGAGACCCCCCAGGATGTTGATGGTGGGGAATTCGGTGATGGTAATGCCGTTGAATGTCAAGGGGAGGTGGTTAGACCCTCTCTTGTTGGAGATGGTCATTGCCTGGCACTTGTCTGGCGTGAATGTTACTTGCCACCTATCATCTCAAGTCTGGATGTTGTCCAGGTCTTGCTGCATGCGGGCACGGACTGCTTCATTATTTGAGGGGTTGTGAATGGAACTGAACACTGTGCAATCATCAGCAAACATCCCCATTTCTGACCTTATGATGGAGGGAAGGTCATTGATGAAGCAGCTGAAGATGGTTGGGCCTAGGACACTGCCCTGAGGAACTCCTGCAGCAATGTCCTGGGGCTGAGATGATTGGCCTCCAACAACCACTACCATCTTCCTTTGTGCTAGGTATGTCTCCAGAGAGTTTTCCCCCTGATTCCCATTGACTTCAATTTTACTAGGGCTCTTTGGTGCCAGACTCGGTCAAATGCTGCGTTGATGTCAAGGGCAGTCACTCTCACCTTACCTCTGGAATTCAGCTCTTTTGTCCATGTTTGGACCAAGGCTGTAATGAGGTCTGGAGCCGAGTGGTCCTGGCGGAACCCAAACTGAGCATTGGTGAGCAGGTTATTGGTGAATAAGTGCCGCTTGATAGCACTGTCGACGACACCTTCCATCACTTTGCTGATGATTGAGAGTAGACTGATGGGGCGGTAATTGGCTGGATTGGATTTCTCCTGCTTTTTGTGGACAGGACATACTTGGGCAATTTTCCACATTGTCGGGTAGATGCCAGTGTTGTAGCTGTACTGGAACAGTTTGGCTAGAGGTGCGGCTAGTTCTGGAGCATAAATCTTCAGCACTGCAGCGTGGATGTTGTCGGGGCCCATAGCCTTTGCTGTATCCAGTGCACTCAGCTGTTTCTTAATATCACGTGGAGTGAATTGAATTGGCTGAAGACTGGCTTCTGTGATGGTGGGGATAGTGGGAGGAGGCCGAGATGGATCATCCACTCAGCACTTCTGGCTGAAGATGGTTGCAAATGCTTCAGCCTTGACTTTTGCACTCACGTGCTGGACTCTGCCATCATTGAGGATGGGGATGTTTACAGAGCCTCCTCCTCCCGTTAGTTGTTTAATTGTCCACCACCATTCACGACTGGATGTGGCAGGACTGCAGAGCTTTGATCTGATCCGTTGGTTGTGGAATCACTTAGCTCTGTCTATAGCATGTTGCTTCCGCTGTTTGGCATGCATGTAGTCCTGAGTGGTAGCTTCACCAAGTTGGCACCTCATTTTTAGGTACGCCTGGTGCTGCTCCTGGCATGCTCTTCTACACTCATTGAACCCCTGACTTGTTGGTAATGGTAGAGTGAGGAATATGCTGGACCATTAGGTTACAGATTGTGCTGTAATACAATTCTGCTGCTGATGGCTATGTCAGGCTGTTGCTTGACTAGTCTGTGGGACAGCTCTCCCAATTTTGGCACAAGTCCCCAGATGTTAGTGAGGAGGACTTTGCAGGGTCGACTGGGCTTGGTTTGCCTTTGTCGTGTCCGGTGCCTAGTGGTCCGAAGCCGGGTGGTCCGTCCGGTTTTATTCTTATTGTGACTTTTTTTAGCGAGATTTTACAACTGAGTGGCTTGCTAGGCCATTTCAGAGGGCAATTAAGAATCAACCACATTGCTGTGGGTCTGGAGTCACATATAGGGCAGACCGGGTATACATTAATGGTGTCCTATTGATAATGACATACATTAATGGTGACCTACTGATATCGGTATACATTGATGGTGTCCTACTGATATTGACATACATTAATGCAAACATCCCCATCCTCCATGATGGCGGAGTCCAGCACGTGAGTGCAAAAGACATGGCTGAAGCGTTTGCAACCATCTCCAGCCAGAAGTGCCGAGTGGATGATCCAACTCGGCTTCCTCCCACTATCCCCACCATCACAGAAGCCAGTCTTCAGCCAATTCAATTCACTCCACGTGATATCAAGAAACGGCTGAGTGCACTGGATACAGCAAAGGCTAAGGGACCCGACAACATCCCAGCTGTAGTGCTGAAGACTTGTGCTCCAGTACTAGCTGCGCCTCTAGCCAAGCTGTTCCAGTACAGCTACAACACTGGCATCTACCTGACAATGTGGAAAATTGCCCAGGTATGTCCTGTCCACAAAAAGCAGGACAAATCCAATCCGGCCAATTACCGCCCCATCAGTCTACTCTCAATCATCAGCAAAGTGATGGAAGGTGTCATCGACAGTGCCATCAAGCGGCACTTACTCACCAATAACCTGCTCACCGATGCTCAGTTTGGGTTCCGCCAGGACCACTCGGCTCCAGATCTCATTACAGCCTTGGTCCAAACATGGACAAAAGAGCTGAATTCCAGAGGTAAGGTGAGAGTGACTGACCTTGACATCAAGGCAGCATTTGACTGAGTGTGGCACCAAGGAGCCCTAGTAAAATTGAAGTCAATGGGAACCAGGGGGAAATCTCTCCAGTGGCTGGAGTCATACCTAGCACAAAGGAAGATGGTAGTGGTTGTTGGAGGCCAATCATCTCAGCCCCAGGACATTGCTGCAGGAGTGTCCTAGGCTGAACCATCTTCAGCTGCTTCATCAATGACCTTCCCTCCATCATAAGGTCAGAAATGGGGATGTTCGCTGATGACTGCACAGTGTTCAGTTCCATTCGCAACCCCTCAGATAATGAAGCAGTCTGTGCCCACATGCAGCAAGACCTGGACAACATCCAGGCTTGGGCTGATAGGTGGCAAGTAACATTCGCGCCAGACAAGTGCCAGGCAATGACCATCTCCAACAAGAGAGAGTCTAACTACCTCCCCTTGACATTCAACGGCATTACCATCACCGAATCCCCCACCATCAACATCCTGGGGGTTACCATTGACCAGAAACTTAACTGGACCAGCCATATAAATACTATGGCTACAAGAGCAGGTTAGAGGCTGGGTATTCTGCGACAAGTGACTTATCTCCTGACTCCCCAAAGCCTTTCCACCATCTACAAGGCACAAGTCAGGAGTGTGATGGAATACTCTCCACTTGCCTGGATGAGTGCAGCTCCAACAACACTCAAGAAGCTCGACACCATCCAGGACAAAGCAGCCCGCTTGATGGCACCCCATCCATCACCCTAAACATTCAGTCCCTTCACTACCGGTGCACGGTGGCTGCAGTGTGTACCATCCACAGGATGCACTGCAGCAACTCACCAAGGCTTCTTCGACAACACCTCCCAAACCCGCGACCTCTACCACCTAGAAGGACAAGAGCAGCAGGTACATGGGAACACCACCTCCTGCACGTTCCCCTCCAAGTCACAGACCATCCCGACTTGGAAATATATCGCCGTTCCTTCATCGTCGCTGGGTCAAAATCCTGAAACTCCCTTCCTAACAGCACTGTGGGAGAACCGTCACCACACGGACTGCAGCGGTTGAAGAAGGCGGCTCACCACCACCTTCTCAAGGGCAATTAGGGATGGGCAATAAATGCCGGCCTCGCGAGCGACACCCACATCCCATGAACGAATAAAATAAAATACCAATATCAACAGGACACCATTAATGTATACCAATATCAACAGGACACCATTAATATATACCGATATCAGTGGGACACCATTAATGTATACCGATATCAGTATGACACCATTAATGTATATCGATATCAGTAGGACACCATTAATGTATACCGATATCAGTAGGACACCATTAATGTATACCGATATCAGTAGGACGCCATTAATGTATACCGAAATCAGTATGACACCATTAATGTATATCGATATCAGTAGGACACCATTAATGTATACCGATATCACGAGGACACCATTAATGTATACCGATACCAGTAGGACACCATTAATGTACATCAATATCAGTAGGACACCATTAATGTATACCAATATCAGTAGGACACCATTAATGTATATCAATATCAGTAGGACACCATTAATGTTTATCAATATCAGTAGGACACCATTAATGTTTATCAATATCAGTAGGACACCATTAATGTTTATCAATATCAGTAGGACACCATCAATGTATATCAATATCAGTAGGACACCATTAATGTTTATCAATATCAGTAGGACACCATTAATGTTTATCAATATCAGTAGGACACCATTAATGTTTATCAATATCAGTAGGACACCATCAATGTATATCAATATCAGTAGGACACCATTAATGTATATCAATATCAGTAAGACACCATTAATGTATATTAATATCAGTAGGACACCATTAATGTATCTCAGTATCAGTAGGACACCATTAATGTATATTAATATCAGTAGGACACCATTAATGTATCTCAGTATCAGTAGGACACCATTAATGTATATCAATATCAGTAGGACACCATTAATGTATGTCAATATCAGTAGGACACCATTAATGTATATCAATATCAGTAGGACACCATTAATGTATATTAATATCAGTAGGACACCATTAATGTATACCGATATCAGTAGGACACCATTAATGTATATCAATATCAGTAGGACACCATTAATGTTTATCAATATCAGTAGGACACCATTAATGTATATCAATATCAGTAGGACACCATTAATGTTTATCAATATCAGTAGGACACCATTAATGTATCTCAGTATCAGTAGGACACCATTAATGTATATCAATATCAGTAGGACACCATTAATGTATGTCAATATCAGTAGGACACCATTAATGTATATCAATATCAGTAGGACACCATTAATGTGTACCAATATCAGTAGGACACCATTAATGTATATTAATATCAGTAGGACACCATTAATGTATATTAATATCAGTAGGACACCATTAATGTATATCAATATCAGTAGGACACCATTAATGTATATCAATATCAGTAGGACACCATTAATGTATCTCAGTATCAGTAGGACACCATTAATGTATATCAATATCAGTAGGACACCATTAATGTATGTCAATATCAGTAGGACACCATTAATGTATATCAATATCAGTAGGACACCATTAATGTGTACCAATATCAGTAGGACACCATTAATGTGTACCAATATCAGTAGGACACCATTAATGTATATTAATATCAGTAGGACACCATTAATGTATATTAATATCAGTAGGACACCATTAATGTATATCAATATCAGTAGGACACCATTAATGTATATTATGCAGGGTAAGTGTTCTCACTGAATGAAGTTCCTCCTGATTTAATAAAATTATGGTTAATAGGCTATTTCTCTAGAAACAGCTACAGGAAGGGACATTGGTGAAACAGTAATTGTTAGCAGCCGCTTGTGTTCACTCTGCTATCCACAGTAACAATGTTTTCACTGTTTTGAAAAAATGCCGAGGAGTTTTTATTTTAATAACATTGCTATAACAATGCAAAAAAAATCACCATCATTGTCATGTGAAGCATTTCCACATTTCGTAGTTTTAACCCTTTTTTTTTTGCTTGTGTCTGGTGAATAATGCCCCTTTCAAGGAATAAGCTTGCTGTTTTCAATCAAATGAAGGCCTTTGGGCTTTAAAACAGAATCACTAGCTCACAAGCCAGCGTCACATGTTTACAGTGGACTCTTTTTGAGAAAGTGTGTTTCTGAGTTACTCGTTTCACTGTAGGCAAACAGTCAGCTGCTTGTGTACCAACACCCAAATGGAGTGAACGCAGTAGAAACCTAAAACAGTGCAGTCAGGCCCCGCATCACATGATAGATTCTGAGCCAGGCAGGTGGAAGGTCACTTTGGTCCAGGCAGAGGTTCACAGCAAAGGTCCTTGTGAGTGCTAAATACAGCCTGGCATTTTTAAACATCAGCTGGTGAGGGAAGAGTTGAACAAATTCAGAAGTATGAATTGACCTGGATTTGTGCAACCAGGATATGTTTGGGTAAATCCAAAGGACTGAATTTCTGATGCAGACCAGTTTTATTTTTGGTGATCCAACATTGACTGCAACAACTGGTCGTTGTCTTGCTGTTTGTGGGACCTTGCTGTGCGCAAATTGATTGTCACGTTTCCTACATTACAACAGTGACTACGTTTCAAAAGTACTTCAATGGCTTTAACGGGCTTTGGCTCGGTGTCAAATTTTGTCTGATAACGCTCCTGTGAAGCGCCCTGGGAGGCTTTGCTATGATAAAGGTGCTGTATAATTGCAAGTTGTCGTTGTTGGCTGACATTCCTTCACTCCTTCTCTCTTTGGCCTCGTGCAGCAGGTGTCTGGAGGCCTGGGAGCCAGGAAGAGACTCGAGTAAGGGCACAGGAAACAAAAGGTGAAAGAAAGAATACAGATGACTTTCTATCGAAAGCCTCACCTCCGACATTCAGATGCGACAGAATTCCTTAATAACCTCAACTCTAGTCGTGTTATGAAGTACAAAAAGAATCTCCCTATTCTCCTCAGAGGATAGGCAGCCAATAATACACGGAGCTGGTGTACAAATGAAACCTGTGTCTGTGGGGGAGGGGATGATGAGTAAAATAGAGACATTAAACCTTTTCTGTTTCACAATTTTAAAACATTCTAATTCAATTTCTCTGATTTATGGCCTGGCAGATATTCACGGCCTGAAGGCCCAAAGCCTCAGTGTCCCTTGACAATTAGTGTCAGGGACCAGCAGATAGCATTCGTCAAGAGCCTGCTAAAAGGCCTGACTCAGCCAAACTCACAGGCCTGAAATAATTACATTACAGCGATAAAAATGCACCAAGAGAGTTGGGTTCAGAGAGAGGAAGCGAGGTTCAGAGGAGGAAAGAGAGGTGCGGAGAGAGAGAGTGGAAGAGATAGAGATGTCCATGAAGTGAAAAAGGGAGAGAGAGAGTGTGAGGTTCAGGGAGTGGGACAGCGAGAGAGAGAGAGAGAGGGAGTGGGACAGCGAAAGAGAGAGAGAGAGAGGGGTCTAGGGAGTGGGACAGCGAGAGAGAGAGAGAGAGGGAGTGGGACAGCGAAAGAGAGAGAGAGAGGGGTCTAGGGAGTGGGACAGCGAGAGAGAGAGAGAGAGAGGTCCAGGAAGTGGGAAAGCGAGAGAGAGAGTGCGAGGTCTAGGGAGTGGGACAGCGAGAGAGAGAGAGACAGAGGTCTAGGGAGTGGGACAGTGAGAGAGAGAGAGAGAGGTCCAGGGAGTGGGACAGTGTGAGAGAGAGAGAGAGAGGTCCAGGGAGTGGGACAGTGTGAGAGAGAGAGAGAGAGGTCTAGGGAGTGGGGCATAGAGAGAGAGAGAGAGGGAGAGAGAGGGGTCTAGGGAGTGGGACAGAAAGAGAGAGAGAGGGAGAGAGAGGGGTCTAGGGAGTGGGACAGCGAGAGAGAGAGAGAGAGAGGTCGAGGGAGTGGGACAGAAAGAGAGAGAGAGGGAGAGGGAGAGGTCTAGGGAATGGGACAGTGTGAGAGAGAGAGAGAGAGGGAGAGGTCTAGGGAGTGGGACAGTGTGAGAGAGAGAGAGAGAGGGAGAGGTCTAGGGAGTGGGACAGTGTGAGAGAGAGAGAGAGAGAGAGAGGTCTAGGGAGTGGGACAGTGTGAGAGAGAGAGAGAGAGAGAGGTCTAGGGAGTGGAACAGAGAGAGAGAGAGAGAGGTCTAGGGAGTGGGACAGTGAGAGAGAGAGAGAGAGAGAGGTCTAGGGAGTGGAACAGAGAGAGAGAGAGAGAGAGAGAGGTCTAGGGACTGGGACAGTGAGAGAGAGAGAGAGAGAGAGAGAGGTCTAGGGAGTGGGAAAGCAAGAGAGAGAGAGAGAGAGGTCGAGGGAGTGGGACAGCGAGAGAGAGAGAGAGAGAGGTCTAGGGACTGGGACAGTGTGAGAGAGAGAGAGAGAGAGAGAGGTCTAGGGAGTGGGACAGTGTGAGAGAGAGAGAGAGAGAGAGAGGTCTAGGGAGTGGGACAGTGTGAGAGAGAGAGAGAGAGAGGGAGAGGTCTAGGGAGTGGGACAGTGTGTGTGTGAGAGAGAGAGAGAGAGGTCGAGGGAGTGGGACAGTGTGAGAGAGAGAGAGAGAGAGGGAGAGGTCCAGGGAGTGGGACAGTGTGTGTGAGAGAGAGAGAGAGAGAGGTCTAGGGAGTGGGACAGTGTGAGAGAGAGAGAGAGAGGGAGAGGTCTAGGGAGTGGGACAGTGAGAGAGAGAGAGAGGTCTAGGGAATGGGACAGTGTGAGAGAGAGAGAGAGAGGTCTAGGGAGTGGGACAGCGAGAGAGAGAGAGAGAGAGAGGTCTAGGGAGTGGGACAGTGAGAGAGAGAGAGAGAGGTCGAGGGAGTGGGACAGCGAGAGAGAGGGAGAGAGAGAGGGAGAGGTCTAGGGAGTGGGACAGTGTGAGAGAGAGAGAGAGAGAGAGGTCTAGGGAATGGGACAGTGAGAGAGAGAGAGGGAGAGGTCGAGGGAGTGGGACAGTGAGAGAGAGAGAGAGAGAGAGGGGTCTAGGGAATGGGACAGTGAGAGAGAGAGTGAGAGGGAGAGGTCGAGGGAGTGGGACAGTGAGAGAGAGAGAGAGAGAGGTCTCGGGAGTGGGACAGTGTGAGAGAGAGAGAGAGAGGTCTAGGGAGTGGGACAGTGTGAGAGAGAGAGAGAGAGGGAGAGGTCTAGGGAGTGGGACAGTGTGAGAGAGAGAGAGAGAGAGAGAGGTCTAGGGAGTGGGACAGTGAGAGAGAGAGAGAGAGAGCTCTAGGGAGTGGGACAGCGAGAGAGAGAGAGAGAGAGGTCTAGGGAGTGGGACAGCGAGAGAGAGAGAGAGAGAGAGGTCTAGGGAGTGGGACAGCGAAAGAGAGAGAGAGAGAGGTCTAGGGAGTGGGACAGTGTGAGAGAGAGAGAGAGAGAGAGAGGTCTAGGGAGTGGGACAGTGTGTGAGAGAGAGAGAGAGAGAGAGGTCTAGGGAGTGGGACAGCGAGAGAGAGAGAGAGAGAGGTCTAGGGAGTGGGACAGTGAGAGAGAGAGAGAGGTCTAGGGAGTGGGACAGTGAGAGAGAGAGAGAGAGAGAGAGAGGTCCAGGGAGTGGGACAGCGAGAGAGAGAGAGAGAGAGGTCTAGGGAGTGGGACAGAGAGAGAGAGAGAGAGAGGTCTAGGGAGTGGGACAGCGAGAGAGAGAGAGAGAGAGAGGTCTAGGGAGTGGGACAGTGTGTGAGAGAGAGAGATAGAGGTCTAGGGAGTGGGACAGTGAGAGAGAGAGAGAGAGGGGTCTAGGGAGTGGGACAGTGTGTGAGAGAGAGAGAGAGAGGGAGAGGTCCAGGGAGTGGGACAGTGAGAGAGAGAGAGAGAGGGGTCTAGGGAGTGGGACAGCGAGAGAGAGAGAGAGAGAGAGAGGTCTAGGGAATGGGACAGTGAGAGAGAGAGAGAGAGAGGGAGAGGTCCAGGGAGTGGGACAGTGAGAGAGAGAGAGAGAGAGAGAGGCAGGTCTCGGGAGTGGGACAGTGAGAGAGAGAGAGAGAGAGAGGTCTAGGGAGTGGGACAGTGAGAGAGAGAGAGAGAGAGAGGTCTAGGGAGTGGGACAGTGAGAGAGAGAGAGAGAGAGGTCTAGGGAGTGGGACAGCGAGAGAGAGAGAGAGAGGGGTCTAGGGAGTGGGACAGCGAGAGAGAGAGAGAGGTCTAGGGAGTGGGACAGCGAGAGAGGGAGAGAGAGAGGTCTAGGGAGTGGGACAGTGAGAGAGAGAGAGAGAGAGAGGTCTAGGGAGTGGGACAGTGAGAGAGAGAGAGAGAGAGAGGTCTAGGGAGTGGGACAGTGAGAGAGAGAGAGAGAGAGAGGTCTAGGGAGTGGGACAGTGAGAGAGAGAGAGAGAGAGAGAGGTCTAGGGAGTGGGACAGTGAGAGAGAGAGAGAGAGAGAGAGAGGTCTAGGGAATGGGACAGTGTGAGAGAGAGAGAGAGAGGTCTAGGGAATGGGACAGTGAGAGAGAGAGAGAGAGAGAGAGAGGTCTAGGGAATGGGACAGTGTGAGAGAGAGAGAGAGAGGTCTAGGGAATGGGACAGTGAGAGAGAGAGAGAGAGGTCTAGGGAGTGGAACAGTGAGGGAGAGAGAGAGAGGGAGAGGTCTAGGGAGTGGAACAGTGAGGGAGAGAGAGAGAGAGGTCTAGGGAGTGGGACAGTGAGAGAGAGAGAGAGAGAGGTCTAGGGAGTGGGACAGTGTGAGAGAGAGAGAGAGAGAGGTCTAGGGAGTGGGACAGTGAGAGAGAGAGAGAGAGAGAGGTCTAGGGAGTGGGACAGTGAGAGAGAGAGAGAGAGAGAGAGATGTCTACGAAGTGGGACAGTGAGAGAGAGAGAGAGATGGGTCTAGGGAGTGGGACAGTGAGAGAGAGAGAGAGAGAGAGGTCTAGGGAGTGGGACAGTGAGAGAGAGAGAGAGAGGGAGCGGTCTCGGGCGTGGGACAGTGAGAGAGAGAGAGGGAGAGAGAGGTCTAGGGAGTGGGACAGCGAGAGAGAGAGAGAGAGAGAGAGGGAGTGGTCTAGGGAGTGGGACAGTGTGAGAGAGAGAGAGAGAGAGGGAGAGGTCTAGGGAGTGGGACAGTGTGAGAGAGAGAGAGAGAGGGAGAGGTCTAGGGAGTGGGACAGAGAGAGAGAGAGAGAGGTCTACGAAGTGGGACAGTGAGAGAGAGAGAGAGAGAGAGGTCTAGGGAGTGGGACAGTGAGAGAGAGAGAGAGAGAGAGAGAGGTCGAGGGAGTGGGACAGTGAGAGAGAGAGAGAGAGATGTCTACGAAGTGGGACAGTGAGAGAGAGAGAGAGAGGGGTCTAGGGAGTGGGACAGTGAGAGAGAGAGAGAGAGATGTCTACGAAGTGGGACAGTGAGAGAGAGAGAGAGAGAGAGGTCTAGGGAGTGGGACAGTGAGAGAGAGAGAGAGAGAGAGAGAGGTCTAGGGAGTGGGACAGTGAGAGAGAGAGAGAGAGATGTCTACGAAGTGGGACAGTGAGAGAGAGAGAGAGAGGGGTCTAGGGAGTGGGACAGTGAGAGAGAGAGAGAGAGAGAGATGTCTACGAAGTGGGACAGTGAGAGAGAGAGAGAGAGAGAGGTCTAGGGAGTGGGACAGTGTGTGAGAGAGAGAGAGAGAGATGTCTCGGGAGTGGGACAGTGAGAGAGTGAGAGAGAGAGAGAGAGAGGTCTAGTGAGTGGGACAGTGAGAGAGAGAGAGAGAGAGAGGTCTAGGGAGTGGGACAGTGTGAGAGAGAGAGAGAGAGAGGTCTAGTGAGTGGGACAGTGAGAGAGAGAGAGAGAGAGAGGTCTAGGGAGTGGGACAGTGAGAGAGAGAGAGAGAGAGAGGTCTAGGGAGTGGGACAGTGAGAGAGAGAGAGAGAGAGGTCTAGGGATTGGGACAGTGTGAGAGAGAGAGAGAGAGAGAGGTCTAGGGAGTGGGACAGTGTGAGAGAGAGAGAGAGAGAGAGGTCTGGGGAGTGGGACAGAGAGAGAGAGAGAGAGGTCTACGAAGTGGGACAGTGAGAGAGAGAGAGAGAGAGAGGTCTAGGGAGTGGGACAGTGAGAGAGAGAGAGAGAGAGAGAGAGAGGTCTAGGGAGTGGGACAGTGAGAGAGAGAGAGAGAGATGTCTACGAAGTGGGACAGTGAGAGAGAGAGAGAGAGGGGTCCAAGGAGTGGGACAGTGAGAGAGAGAGAGAGAGATGTCTACGAAGTGGGACAGTGAGAGAGAGAGAGAGAGAGAGGTCTCGGGAGTGGGACAGTGAGAGAGTGAGAGAGAGAGAGAGAGAGGTCTAGTGAGTGGGACAGTGAGAGAGAGAGAGAGAGAGAGGTCTAGGGAGTGGGACAGTGTGAGAGAGTGAGAGAGAGAGGTCTAGTGAGTGGGACAGTGAGAGAGAGAGAGAGAGAGGTCTAGGGTGTGGGACAGTGAGAGAGAGAGAGAGAGAGAGGTCTAGGGAGTGGGACAGTGAGAGAGAGAGAGAGGTCTAGGGAGTGGGACAGTGTGAGAGAGAGAGAGAGAGAGGTCTAGGGAGTGGGACAGTGTGAGAGAGAGAGAGAGAGAGAGGGAGAGGTCTGGGGAGTGGGACAGTGAGAGAGAGAGAGAGAGAGGTCTAGGGAGTGGGACAGTGTGAGAGAGAGAGAGAGGTCTAGGGAGTGGGACATTGTGAGAGAGAGAGAGAGAGAGGTCTAGGGAGTGGGACAGTGAGAGAGAGAGAGAGAGAGGTCTAGGGAGTGGGACATTGTGAGAGAGAGAGAGAGAGAGAGGTCTAGGGAGTGGGACAGTGTGAGAGAGAGAGAGAGAGGGAGAGGTCTAGGGAGTGGGACAGTGAGAGAGAGAGAGAGAGAGGTCTAGGGAGTGGGACAGTGAGAGAGAGAGAGAGAGAGAGAGGTCTAGGGAGTGGGACAGTGTGAGAGAGAGAGAGAGGGGTCTCGGGAGTGGGACAGTGTGTGAGAGAGAGAGAGAGAGAGGGAGAGGTCTAGGGAGTGGGACAGTGAGAGAGAGAGAGAGGGGTCTAGGGAGTGGGACAGCGAGAGAGAGAGAGAGAGAGAGAGAGAGAGGTCTAGGGAATGGGACAGTGAGAGAGAGAGAGAGAGAGAGAGGTCCAGGGAGTGGGACAGTGAGGGAGAGAGAGAGAGAGAGAGGTCTAGGGAGTGGGACAGTGAGAGAGAGAGAGAGGTCTAGGGAGTGGGACAGTGAGAGAGAGAGAGAGAGAGAGGTCTAGGGAGTGGGACAGTGAGAGAGAGAGAGAGAGAGAGGTCTAGGGAGTGGGACAGCGAGAGAGAGAGAGAGAGGGGTCTAGGGAGTGGGACAGCGAGAGAGAGAGAGAGAGAGGGGTCTAGGGAGTGGACAGCGAGAGAGAGAGAGAGAGGTCTAGGGAGTGGGACAGTGAGAGAGAGAGAGAGAGAGAGGTCTAGGGAGTGGGACAGTGAGTGAGAGAGAGAGAGAGAGAGGTCTAGGGAGTGGGACAGTGAGAGAGAGAGAGAGAGAGAGAGAGGTCTAGGGAATGGGACAGTGTGAGAGAGAGAGAGAGAGGTCTAGGGAATGGGACAGTGAGAGAGAGAGAGAGAGAGAGAGGTCTAGGGAATGGGACAGTGTGAGAGAGAGAGAGAGAGTTCTAGGGAATGGGACAGTGAGAGAGAGAGAGAGAGAGAGAGGTCTAGGGAGTGGGACAGTGTGAGAGAGAGAGAGAGGGGTCTAGGGAGTGGGACAGTGTGTGAGAGAGAGAGAGAGAGGGAGAGGTCTAGGGAGTGGGACAGTGAGAGAGAGAGAGAGGGGTCTAGGGAGTGGGACAGCGAGAGAGAGAGAGAGAGAGAGAGGTCTGGGGAATGGGACAGTGAGAGAGAGAGAGAGAGAGAGAGGTCCAGGGAGTGGGACAGTGTGTGAGAGAGAGAGAGAGAGAGGGAGAGGTCCAGGGAGTGGGACAGTGAGAGAGAGAGAGAGAGGGGTCTAGGGAGTGGGACAGCGAGAGAGAGAGAGAGAGAGAGAGGTCTAGGGAATGGGACAGTGAGAGAGAGAGAGAGAGAGAGAGAGGTCCAGGGAGTGGGACAGTGAGAGAGAGAGAGAGAGAGAGAGGCAGGTCTCGGGAGTGGGACAGTGAGAGAGAGAGAGAGAGAGAGGTCTAGGGAGTGGGACAGTGAGAGAGAGAGAGAGAGAGAGGTCTAGGGAGTGGGACAGTGAGAGAGAGAGAGAGAGAGGTCTAGGGAGTGGGACAGCGAGAGAGAGAGAGAGAGGGGTCTAGGGAGTGGGACAGCGAGAGAGAGAGAGAGGTCTAGGGAGTGGGACAGCGAGAGAGGGAGAGAGAGAGGTCTAGGGAGTGGGACAGTGAGAGAGAGAGAGAGAGAGAGGTCTAGGGAGTGGGACAGTGAGAGAGAGAGAGAGAGAGAGGTCTAGGGAGTGGGACAGTGAGAGAGAGAGAGAGAGAGAGAGGTCTAGGGAGTGGGACAGTGAGAGAGAGAGAGAGAGAGAGAGGTCTAGGGAGTGGGACAGTGAGAGAGAGAGAGAGAGAGAGAGAGGTCTAGGGAATGGGACAGTGTGAGAGAGAGAGAGAGAGGTCTAGGGAATGGGACAGTGAGAGAGAGAGAGAGAGAGAGAGAGGTCTAGGGAATGGGACAGTGTGAGAGAGAGAGAGAGAGGTCTAGGGAATGGGACAGTGAGAGAGAGAGAGAGAGGTCTAGGGAGTGGAACAGTGAGGGAGAGAGAGAGAGGGAGAGGTCTAGGGAGTGGAACAGTGAGGGAGAGAGAGAGAGAGAGGTCCAGGGAGTGGGACAGTGAGAGAGAGAGAGAGAGAGAGAGGCAGGTCTCGGGAGTGGGACAGTGAGAGAGAGAGAGAGAGAGAGGTCTAGGGAGTGGGACAGTGAGAGAGAGAGAGAGAGAGAGGTCTAGGGAGTGGGACAGTGAGAGAGAGAGAGAGAGAGGTCTAGGGAGTGGGACAGCGAGAGAGAGAGAGAGAGGGGTCTAGGGAGTGGGACAGCGAGAGAGAGAGAGAGGTCTAGGGAGTGGGACAGCGAGAGAGGGAGAGAGAGAGGTCTAGGGAGTGGGACAGTGAGAGAGAGAGAGAGAGAGAGGTCTAGGGAGTGGGACAGTGAGAGAGAGAGAGAGAGAGAGGTCTAGGGAGTGGGACAGTGAGAGAGAGAGAGAGAGAGAGGTCTAGGGAGTGGGACAGTGAGAGAGAGAGAGAGAGAGAGAGGTCTAGGGAGTGGGACAGTGAGAGAGAGAGAGAGAGAGAGAGAGGTCTAGGGAATGGGACAGTGTGAGAGAGAGAGAGAGAGGTCTAGGGAATGGGACAGTGAGAGAGAGAGAGAGAGAGAGAGAGGTCTAGGGAATGGGACAGTGTGAGAGAGAGAGAGAGAGGTCTAGGGAATGGGACAGTGAGAGAGAGAGAGAGAGGTCTAGGGAGTGGAACAGTGAGGGAGAGAGAGAGAGGGAGAGGTCTAGGGAGTGGAACAGTGAGGGAGAGAGAGAGAGAGGTCTAGGGAGTGGGACAGTGAGAGAGAGAGAGAGAGAGGTCTAGGGAGTGGGACAGTGTGAGAGAGAGAGAGAGAGAGGTCTAGGGAGTGGGACAGTGAGAGAGAGAGAGAGAGAGAGGTCTAGGGAGTGGGACAGTGAGAGAGAGAGAGAGAGAGAGATGTCTACGAAGTGGGACAGTGAGAGAGAGAGAGAGATGGGTCTAGGGAGTGGGACAGTGAGAGAGAGAGAGAGAGAGAGGTCTAGGGAGTGGGACAGTGAGAGAGAGAGAGAGAGGGAGCGGTCTCGGGCGTGGGACAGTGAGAGAGAGAGAGGGAGAGAGAGGTCTAGGGAGTGGGACAGCGAGAGAGAGAGAGAGAGAGAGAGGGAGTGGTCTAGGGAGTGGGACAGTGTGAGAGAGAGAGAGAGAGAGGGAGAGGTCTAGGGAGTGGGACAGTGTGAGAGAGAGAGAGAGAGGGAGAGGTCTAGGGAGTGGGACAGAGAGAGAGAGAGAGAGGTCTACGAAGTGGGACAGTGAGAGAGAGAGAGAGAGAGAGGTCTAGGGAGTGGGACAGTGAGAGAGAGAGAGAGAGAGGTCTAGGGAGTGGGACAGTGAGAGAGAGAGAGAGAGATGTCTACGAAGTGGGACAGTGAGAGAGAGAGAGAGAGGGGTCTAGGGAGTGGGACAGTGAGAGAGAGAGAGAGAGATGTCTACGAAGTGGGACAGTGAGAGAGAGAGAGAGAGAGAGGTCTAGGGAGTGGGACAGTGTGTGTGAGAGAGAGAGAGAGATGTCTCGGGAGTGGGACAGTGAGAGAGTGAGAGAGAGAGAGAGAGAGGTCTAGTGAGTGGGACAGTGAGAGAGAGAGAGAGAGAGAGGTCTAGGGAGTGGGACAGTGTGAGAGAGAGAGAGAGAGAGGTCTAGTGAGTGGGACAGTGAGAGAGAGAGAGAGAGAGAGGTCTAGGGAGTGGGACAGTGAGAGAGAGAGAGAGAGAGAGGTCTAGGGAGTGGGACAGTGAGAGAGAGAGAGAGAGAGGTCTAGGGAGTGGGACAGTGTGAGAGAGAGAGAGAGAGAGAGGTCTAGGGAGTGGGACAGTGTGAGAGAGAGAGAGAGAGAGAGAGAGAGGTCTGGGGAGTGGGACAGAGAGAGAGAGAGAGAGGTCTACGAAGTGGGACAGTGAGAGAGAGAGAGAGAGAGAGGTCTAGGGAGTGGGACAGTGAGAGAGAGAGAGAGAGAGAGAGAGAGAGGTCTAGGGAGTGGGACAGTGAGAGAGAGAGAGAGAGAGATGTCTACGAAGTGGGACAGTGAGAGAGAGAGAGAGAGGGGTCCAAGGAGTGGGACAGTGAGAGAGAGAGAGAGAGATGTCTACGAAGTGGGACAGTGAGAGAGAGAGAGAGAGAGAGGTCTCGGGAGTGGGACAGTGAGAGAGTGAGAGAGAGAGAGAGAGAGGTCTAGTGAGTGGGACAGTGAGAGAGAGAGAGAGAGAGAGGTCTAGGGAGTGGGACAGTGTGAGAGAGTGAGAGAGAGAGGTCTAGTGAGTGGGACAGTGAGAGAGAGAGAGAGAGAGGTCTAGGGTGTGGGACAGTGAGAGAGAGAGAGAGAGAGAGGTCTAGGGAGTGGGACAGTGAGAGAGAGAGAGAGGTCTAGGGAGTGGGACAGTGTGAGAGAGAGAGAGAGAGAGGTCTAGGGAGTGGGACAGTGTGAGAGAGAGAGAGAGAGAGAGGGAGAGGTCTGGGGAGTGGGACAGTGAGAGAGAGAGAGAGAGAGGTCTAGGGAGTGGGACAGTGTGAGTGAGAGAGAGAGAGGTCTAGGGAGTGGGACATTGTGAGAGAGAGAGAGAGAGAGGTCTAGGGAGTGGGACAGTGAGAGAGAGAGAGAGAGAGGTCTAGGGAGTGGGACATTGTGAGAGAGAGAGAGAGAGAGAGGTCTAGGGAGTGGGACAGTGTGAGAGAGAGAGAGAGAGGGAGAGGTCTAGGGAGTGGGACAGTGAGAGAGAGAGAGAGAGAGGTCTAGGGAGTGGGACAGTGAGAGAGAGAGAGAGAGAGAGAGGTCTAGGGAGTGGGACAGTGTGAGAGAGAGAGAGAGGGGTCTCGGGAGTGGGACAGTGTGTGAGAGAGAGAGAGAGAGGGAGAGGTCTAGGGAGTGGGACAGTGAGAGAGAGAGAGAGGGGTCTAGGGAGTGGGACAGCGAGAGAGAGAGAGAGAGAGAGAGAGAGAGGTCTAGGGAATGGGACAGTGAGAGAGAGAGAGAGAGAGAGAGGTCCAGGGAGTGGGACAGTGAGGGAGAGAGAGAGAGAGAGAGGTCTAGGGAGTGGGACAGTGAGAGAGAGAGAGAGGTCTAGGGAGTGGGACAGTGAGAGAGAGAGAGAGAGAGAGGTCTAGGGAGTGGGACAGTGAGAGAGAGAGAGAGAGAGAGGTCTAGGGAGTGGGACAGCGAGAGAGAGAGAGAGAGGGGTCTAGGGAGTGGGACAGCGAGAGAGAGAGAGAGAGAGGGGTCTAGGGAGTGGACAGCGAGAGAGAGAGAGAGAGGTCTAGGGAGTGGGACAGTGAGAGAGAGAGAGAGAGAGAGGTCTAGGGAGTGGGACAGTGAGTGAGAGAGAGAGAGAGAGAGGTCTAGGGAGTGGGACAGTGAGAGAGAGAGAGAGAGAGAGAGAGGTCTAGGGAATGGGACAGTGTGAGAGAGAGAGAGAGAGGTCTAGGGAATGGGACAGTGAGAGAGAGAGAGAGAGAGAGAGGTCTAGGGAATGGGACAGTGTGAGAGAGAGAGAGAGAGTTCTAGGGAATGGGACAGTGAGAGAGAGAGAGAGAGAGAGGTCTAGGGAGTGGGACAGTGTGAGAGAGAGAGAGAGGGGTCTAGGGAGTGGGACAGTGTGTGAGAGAGAGAGAGAGAGAGGGAGAGGTCTAGGGAGTGGGACAGTGAGAGAGAGAGAGAGGGGTCTAGGGAGTGGGACAGCGAGAGAGAGAGAGAGAGAGAGAGAGAGGTCTGGGGAATGGGACAGTGAGAGAGAGAGAGAGAGAGAGAGGTCCAGGGAGTGGGACAGTGTGTGAGAGAGAGAGAGAGAGAGGGAGAGGTCCAGGGAGTGGGACAGTGAGAGAGAGAGAGAGAGGGGTCTAGGGAGTGGGACAGCGAGAGAGAGAGAGAGAGAGAGAGAGGTCTAGGGAATGGGACAGTGAGAGAGAGAGAGAGAGAGAGAGAGGTCCAGGGAGTGGGACAGTGAGAGAGAGAGAGAGAGAGAGAGGCAGGTCTCGGGAGTGGGACAGTGAGAGAGAGAGAGAGAGAGAGGTCTAGGGAGTGGGACAGTGAGAGAGAGAGAGAGAGAGAGGTCTAGGGAGTGGGACAGTGAGAGAGAGAGAGAGAGAGGTCTAGGGAGTGGGACAGCGAGAGAGAGAGAGAGAGGGGTCTAGGGAGTGGGACAGCGAGAGAGAGAGAGAGGTCTAGGGAGTGGGACAGCGAGAGAGGGAGAGAGAGAGGTCTAGGGAGTGGGACAGTGAGAGAGAGAGAGAGAGAGAGGTCTAGGGAGTGGGACAGTGAGAGAGAGAGAGAGAGAGAGGTCTAGGGAGTGGGACAGTGAGAGAGAGAGAGAGAGAGAGGTCTAGGGAGTGGGACAGTGAGAGAGAGAGAGAGAGAGAGAGGTCTAGGGAGTGGGACAGTGAGAGAGAGAGAGAGAGAGAGAGAGGTCTAGGGAATGGGACAGTGTGAGAGAGAGAGAGAGAGGTCTAGGGAATGGGACAGTGAGAGAGAGAGAGAGAGAGAGAGAGGTCTAGGGAATGGGACAGTGTGAGAGAGAGAGAGAGAGGTCTAGGGAATGGGACAGTGAGAGAGAGAGAGAGAGGTCTAGGGAGTGGAACAGTGAGGGAGAGAGAGAGAGGGAGAGGTCTAGGGAGTGGAACAGTGAGGGAGAGAGAGAGAGATGTCTAGGGAGTGGGACAGTGAGAGAGAGAGAGAGAGAGGTCTAGGGAGTGGGACAGTGTGAGAGAGAGAGAGAGAGAGGTCTAGGGAGTGGGACAGTGAGAGAGAGAGAGAGAGAGAGGTCTAGGGAGTGGGACAGTGAGAGAGAGAGAGAGAGAGAGATGTCTACGAAGTGGGACAGTGAGAGAGAGAGAGAGATGGGTCTAGGGAGTGGGACAGTGAGAGAGAGAGAGAGAGAGAGGTCTAGGGAGTGGGACAGTGAGAGAGAGAGAGAGAGGGAGCGGTCTCGGGCGTGGGACAGTGAGAGAGAGAGAGGGAGAGAGAGGTCTAGGGAGTGGGACAGCGAGAGAGAGAGAGAGAGAGAGAGGGAGTGGTCTAGGGAGTGGGACAGTGTGAGAGAGAGAGAGAGAGAGGGAGAGGTCTAGGGAGTGGGACAGTGTGAGAGAGAGAGAGAGAGGGAGAGGTCTAGGGAGTGGGACAGAGAGAGAGAGAGAGAGGTCTACGAAGTGGGACAGTGAGAGAGAGAGAGAGAGAGAGGTCTAGGGAGTGGGACAGTGAGAGAGAGAGAGAGAGAGAGAGAGAGGTCTAGGGAGTGGGACAGTGAGAGAGAGAGAGAGAGATGTCTACGAAGTGGGACAGTGAGAGAGAGAGAGAGAGGGGTCTAGGGAGTGGGACAGTGAGAGAGAGAGAGAGAGATGTCTACGAAGTGGGACAGTGAGAGAGAGAGAGAGAGAGAGGTCTAGGGAGTGGGACAGTGTGTGAGAGAGAGAGAGAGAGATGTCTCGGGAGTGGGACAGTGAGAGAGTGAGAGAGAGAGAGAGAGAGGTCTAGTGAGTGGGACAGTGAGAGAGAGAGAGAGAGAGAGGTCTAGGGAGTGGGACAGTGTGAGAGAGAGAGAGAGAGAGGTCTAGTGAGTGGGACAGTGAGAGAGAGAGAGAGAGAGAGGTCTAGGGAGTGGGACAGTGAGAGAGAGAGAGAGAGAGAGGTCTAGGGAGTGGGACAGTGAGAGAGAGAGAGAGAGAGGTCTAGGGAGTGGGACAGTGTGAGAGAGAGAGAGAGAGAGAGAGGGAGAGGTCTGGGGAGTGGGACAGAGAGAGAGAGAGAGGTCTACGAAGTGGGACAGTGAGAGAGAGAGAGAGAGAGAGGTCTAGGGAGTGGGACAGTGAGAGAGAGAGAGAGAGAGAGAGAGAGAGAGGTCTAGGGAGTGGGACAGTGAGAGAGAGAGAGAGAGATGTCTACGAAGTGGGACAGTGAGAGAGAGAGAGAGAGGGGTCCAAGGAGTGGGACAGTGAGAGAGAGAGAGAGAGATGTCTACGAAGTGGGACAGTGAGAGAGAGAGAGAGAGAGAGGTCTCGGGAGTGGGACAGTGAGAGAGTGAGAGAGAGAGAGAGAGAGGTCTAGTGAGTGGGACAGTGAGAGAGAGAGAGAGAGAGAGGTCGAGGGAGTGGGACAGTGTGAGAGAGTGAGAGAGAGAGGTCTAGTGAGTGGGACAGTGAGAGAGAGAGAGAGAGAGGTCTAGGGTGTGGGACAGTGAGAGAGAGAGAGAGAGAGAGGTCTAGGGAGTGGGACAGTGAGAGAGAGAGAGAGGTCTAGGGAGTGGGACAGTGTGAGAGAGAGAGAGAGAGAGGTCTAGGGAGTGGGACAGTGTGAGAGAGAGAGAGAGGGAGAGGGAGAGGTCTGGGGAGTGGGACAGTGAGAGAGAGAGAGAGAGAGGTCTAGGGAGTGGGACAGTGTGAGAGAGAGAGAGAGAGGTCTAGGGAGTGGGACATTGTGAGAGAGAGAGAGAGAGAGGTCTAGGGAGTGGGACAGTGAGAGAGAGAGAGAGAGAGGTCTAGGGAGTGGGACATTGTGAGAGAGAGAGAGAGAGAGGTCTAGGGAGTGGGACAGTGTGAGAGAGAGAGAGAGAGGGAGAGGTCTAGGGAGTGGGACAGTGAGAGAGAGAGAGAGAGAGGTCTAGGGAGTGGGACAGTGAGAGAGAGAGAGAGAGAGAGAGGTCTAGGGAGTGGGACAGTGTGAGAGAGAGAGAGAGGGGTCTCGGGAGTGGGACAGTGTGTGAGAGAGAGAGAGAGAGGGAGAGGTCTAGGGAGTGGGACAGTGAGAGAGAGAGAGAGGGGTCTAGGGAGTGGGACAGCGAGAGAGAGAGAGAGAGAGAGAGAGAGGTCTAGGGAATGGGACAGTGAGAGAGAGAGAGAGAGAGAGAGGTCCAGGGAGTGGGACAGTGAGGGAGAGAGAGAGAGAGAGAGGTCTAGGGAGTGGGACAGTGAGAGAGAGAGAGAGGTCTAGGGAGTGGGACAGTGAGAGAGAGAGAGAGAGAGAGGTCTAGGGAGTGGGACAGTGAGAGAGAGAGAGAGAGAGGTCTAGGGAGTGGGACAGCGAGAGAGAGAGAGAGAGGGGTCTAGGGAGTGGGACAGCGAGAGAGAGAGAGAGAGAGGGGTCTAGGGAGTGGGACAGCGAGAGAGAGAGAGAGAGGTCTAGGGAGTGGGACAGTGAGAGAGAGAGAGAGAGAGAGGTCTCGGGAGTGGGACAGTGAGTGAGAGAGAGAGAGAGAGAGGTCTAGGGAGTGGGACAGTGAGAGAGAGAGAGAGAGAGAGAGAGGTCTAGGGAATGGGACAGTGTGAGAGAGAGAGAGAGAGGTCTAGGGAATGGGACAGTGAGAGAGAGAGAGAGAGAGAGAGAGGTCTAGGGAATGGGACAGTGTGAGAGAGAGAGAGAGAGGTCTAGGGAATGGGACAGTGAGAGAGAGAGAGAGAGAGAGAGGTCTAGGGAGTGGGACAGTGTGAGAGAGAGAGAGAGGGGTCTAGGGAGTGGGACAGTGTGTGAGAGAGAGAGAGAGAGGGAGAGGTCTAGGGAGTGGGACAGTGAGAGAGAGAGAGAGGGGTCTAGGGAGTGGGACAGCGAGAGAGAGAGAGAGAGAGAGAGAGAGGTCTGGGGAATGGGACAGTGAGAGAGAGAGAGAGAGAGAGAGGTCCAGGGAGTGGGACAGTGAGGGAGAGAGAGAGAGAGAGAGGTCTAGGGAGTGGGACAGTGAGAGAGAGAGAGAGGTCTCGTGAGTGGGACAGTGAGAGAGAGAGAGAGAGAGAGGTCTAGGGAGTGGGACAGTGAGAGAGAGAGAGAGAGAGAGGTCTAGGGAGTGGGACAGCGAGAGAGAGAGAGAGAGGGGTCTAGGGAGTGGGACAGCGAGAGAGAGAGAGAGAGAGAGGGGTCTAGGGAGTGGGACAGCGAGAGAGAGAGAGAGAGGTCTAGGGAGTGGGACAGTGAGAGAGAGAGAGAGAGAGAGGTCTAGGGAGTGGGACAGTGAGTGAGAGAGAGAGAGAGAGAGGTCTAGGGAGTGGGACAGTGAGAGAGAGAGAGAGAGAGAGAGAGAGGTCTAGGGAATGGGACAGTGTGAGAGAGAGAGAGAGAGGTCTAGGCAATGGGACAGTGAGAGAGAGAGAGAGAGGTCTAGGGAATGGGACAGTGTGAGAGAGAGAGAGAGGTCTAGGGAATGGGACAGTGAGAGAGAGAGAGAGAGGTCTAGGGAGTGGAACAGTGAGGGAGAGAGAGAGAGGGAGAGGTCTAGGGAGTGGGACAGAGAGAGAGAGAGAGAGGTCTAGGGAGTGGAACAGTGAGGGAGAGAGAGAGAGAGAGGTCTAGGGAGTGGGACAGTGAGAGAGAGAGAGAGAGAGAGAGGTCTAGGGAGTGGGACAGTGAGAGAGAGAGAGAGAGAGAGAGAGGTCTCGGGAATGGGACAGTGTGAGAGAGAGAGAGAGAGGTCTAGGGAATGGGACAGTGAGAGAGAGAGAGAGAGAGAGAGATCTAGGGAATGGGACAGTGTGAGAGAGAGAGAGAGAGGTCTTGGGAATGGGACAGTGAGAGAGAGAGAGAGAGAGAGAGAGGTCTGGGGAGTGGAACAGTGAGGGAGAGAGAGAGAGAGGGAGAGGTCTCGGGAGTGGAACAGTGAGGGAGAGAGAGAGATAGAGGTCTCGGGAGTGGGACAGTGAGAGAGAGAGAGAGAGAGGTCTAGGGAGTGGGACTGTGAGAGAGAGAGAGAGAGAGAGGTCTAGGGAGTGGGACTGTGAGAGAGAGAGAGAGAGAGAGAGAGAGGTCTCGGGAGTGGGACAGTGTGAGAGAGAGAGAGAGAGAGAGGTCTAGGGAATGGGACAGTGAGAGAGAGAGAGAGAGAGGGGTCTAGGGAGTGGGACAGTGAGAGAGAGAGAGAGGTCTAGGGAGTGGGACTGTGAGAGAGAGAGAGAGAGAGAGGTCTAGGGAGTGGGACAGTGAGAGAGAGAGAGAGAGATGTCTACGAAGTGGGACAGTGAGAGAGAGAGAGAGAGGGGTCTAGGGAGTGGGACAGTGAGAGAGAGAGAGAGAGAGGTCTAGGGAGTGGGACAGTGAGAGAGAGAGAGAGAGGGAGTGGTCTCGGGCGTGGGACAGTGAGAGAGAGAGAGGGAGAGAGAGGTCTAGGGAGTGGGACAGCGAGAGAGAGAGAGAGAGAGGGAGAGGTCTAGGGAGTGGGACAGTGTGAGAGAGAGAGAGAGAGAGGGAGAGGTCTAGGGAGTGGGACAGAGACAGAGAGAGAGAGAGAGGTCTACGAAGTGGGACAGTGAGAGAGAGAGAGAGAGAGAGAGGGCTAGGGAGTGGGACAGTGAGAGAGAGAGAGAGAGAGAGGTCTAGGGAGTGGGACAGTGAGAGAGAGAGAGAGAGATGTCTACGAAGTGGGACAGTGAGAGAGAGAGAGAGAGGGCTCTAGGGAGTGGGACAGTGAGAGAGAGAGAGAGAGATGTCTACGAAGTGGGACAGTGAGAGAGAGAGAGAGAGAGAGGTCTAGGGAGTGGGACAGTGTGTGAGAGAGAGAGAGAGAGATGTCTCGGGAGTGGGACAGTGAGAGAGAGAGAGAGAGAGAGAGGTCTAGTGAGTGGGACAGTGAGAGAGAGAGAGAGAGAGAGGTCTAGGGAGTGGGACAGTTTGAGAGAGAGAGAGAGGTCTAGTGAGTGGGACAGTGAGAGAGAGAGAGAGAGAGAGGTCTAGGGAGTGGGACAGTGAGAGAGAGAGAGAGAGAGAGAGGTCTAGGGAGTGGGACAGTGAGAGAGAGAGAGAGAGGGAGGTCTAGGGAGTGGGACAGTGTGAGAGAGAGAGAGAGAGGTCTAGGGAGTGGGACAGTGTGAGAGAGAGAGAGAGAGGGAGAGGTCTAGGGAGTGGGACAGTGAGAGAGAGAGAGAGAGGTCTAGGGAGTGGGACAGAGAGAGAGAGAGAGAGAGACGTCTAGGGAGTGGGACAGTGTGAGAGAGAGAGAGAGAGAGAGGTCTGGGGAGTGGGACAGTGAGAGAGAGAGAGAGAGGTCTAGGGAGTGGGACAGTGTGAGAGAGAGAGAGAGAGGTCTAGGGAGTGGGACAGTGAGAGAGAGAGAGAGAGAGAGGTCTAGGGAGTGGGACAGTGAGAGAGAGAGAGAGAGAGAGGTCTAGGGAGTGGGACAGTGTGAGAGAGAGAGAGAGAGAGGTCCAGGGAGAGAAAGACGATGCAGAGGGGTCTGCAGAGGGAGAGAGAGAGAGCAGTGACAAGATAGAGAGATAGGAGACCAGAAGAAAAATTGAAAGAAAAATAAAAAGCTTTGGAGAGACCAAGAGATACAGAGGGTAAAAATAAACTCACAGATGGAAAAATAAGTGTACAGAAGGGAAAGAAAGACAGTGTTTAAATTTGCAATACTTGCTTCCTCCATACTATCAACTCCCTGCCTACATCGAAGAGGCTCATTCTAGTTTAAAACTATGAAATTCACTGTTGTGAAATATCTCAGTCTTACAAGTAAACAGTGCCTGTGATGCTTGCTGACTATAATCTACCTCACACTTTTCGACCACAAATCCCGCTCCGAACAGTCTCCCAGTGTTAACAGCTCTGCTATGTATTCTCGCAACAAAGTAGCAGCTCTAGTCCATTTACACCCTTCGACCAGGGCTGCACACCATGTGATGTTTGATGCCGATCACCCGTTCACCCATCACGCCTGTGCTCGCTGACCTACATTGGCTCCCGGTCCCCGAACGCCTCCAGTTTAAAATGCTCATCCTTGTGTTCAAATCTCTCCATGGCCTCACCTCTCCCTATCTCTGTAACCTCCTCCAGCCCTACTTCCCAGATCTCTACATTCTTCCATTTCTTGCCTCTTGCGCACCCCCTACTCCCTATGCCCCACCAGTGGAGGCCGTGCCTTCAGCTGCCTAGGCCCTCCCTAAATTCCTCTCCGCCTCTCTCTCCTCCTTTAAGTCGCTCCTTAAAACCTACCTTTTTGATCAAGCTTTTGGTCGTGTGTTCTAATATCTCTTTACGTGGCTCAGTGTCAAAGTCTGTTTGATAATCGCTCCTGTGAAGCGCCTTGGGACATTTTACTACGTTAGATGCGCTATATAAATGCAAACTGCTGTATAATTGAAGAGGGGTGCTCACAAACCTCAAGTCACAAGTCTGCCCGTCACCTGAAAACACGCCCGTTAACTGGATGGTTCTGCTAGTCAGTAACCAGGCTGCCGGACGCTGGCGCCCTGTCGGCGCGCCCTGTCGTGCCAGGTTGATTGGGGGGTGGGGGCAACAGTAATCGCCACGTTGGTCTGTCCTCTGTTGAATCGGACTTCCCATCGTCGCTATGACAATGTCCCGCAGTCTAGCTGGAGGCTGGTCAGCAGAGCAAAGGGGTGGGGGGGGAGGGGGGAAGAGCAAGAGAGGCGGGGAGACCAATAGGAACATAGGAACAGGAGTTGGCCATTCAGCCCCTCGAGCTTGCTCTGCCATTTGATAAGATCATGGCTGATCTGTGATCTAACTCCTTTGGCCCATATCCCTTAATACCTTTGGTTGCCAAAAAGCTATCTATCTCAGATTTAAATTCAGCAATTGAGCTAGTATCAATTGCCGTTTGCGGAAGAGAGTTCCAAACTTCTACCACCCTTTGTGTGTAGAAATGTTTTCTAATCTCGCTCCTGAAAGGTCTGGCTCTAATTTTTAGACTGTGCCCCCTACTCCTAGAATCCCCAACCAGCGGAAATAGTTTCTCTCTATCCACCCTATCTGTTCCCCTTAATATCTCATAAACTACGATCAGATCACCCCTTAACCTTCGAAACTCTAGAGAATACAACCCCAATTTGTGTAATGCAGACAGTAAGACTGTCAGCTGTGACTCAGTGGGTAGCACGCTCACCTCTGAGTCAGTAGGTTGTGGATTCAAGTCACACTCCATAGATTTGAGCACAAAATCCAGGCTGACACTCCCAGTGCAGCACTGAGGGAGTGCCGCAATGTCAGAGGTGCCGTCTTTCGGATGAGACAGTAAACCGGGGCCTGTCTGCCCTCTCGGGTGGAGGTAAAAGATCCCCCAGCGTGAAGAGCAGGGGAGTTCCGCCTAGTCTCGTGGCCAATATTTATCCCTCAACCAACATCACTGAAAAAAACAGATGATCTGGTCATTATCTCAATACTGTTGGTGGAATCTTGCTGCATTTCCTATATTACAACAGTGACTGGACTTCAAAAGTGCTTTGGGACATCCTGAAGTTGTGAAATGAGGTGATATAAATCCAAATCTTTCTTCTAATGCAGCCAGCAAGAGTTACCGTGAGAGAAGGGAACAGACACAAAGCAAGTGACAGATCAAGAAAAATGGAGCAGAGACAGTGTGTGAGGGGGGAGAAGAACAGAACAAAAGAGAGGGACAGGAGTAACGACAGCAGGACAGGAGACACCAGAACGGGGAGGGGGGAATGGGAGGGGAGGGGGCTGAAGCTTCTTTTTTATATGGAAAGCAACAGATTGCCTGCATGTCTAATGAATGATCCCACTAACTAAACTCACATTCTCAGAAATCAGGCACACAGTTCAAAGCCTGTAATTTCAACGGAATTACAGAAGAGATACAATACCATCTCCTGTTCTGGCTTAAAGATGAATTTCACTCCTAATATTCATGTAAGGAATCTTACAACACCAGGTTATAGTCCAACTGTTTTATTTGAAAATCACAAGCTTTCGGAGGCTTTCTCCTTCGTCAGGCGAGCGAGCGCTCGCTCACCTGACGAAGGAGAAAGCCTCCGAAAGCTTGTGATTTTCAAATAAAACAGTTGGACTATAACCTGGTGTTGTAAGATTCCTTACATTTGTCAACCCCAGTCCATCACCGGCATCTCCACATCATGCCTAATATTCATGAGAGAGAAGCGGGGGTTGGGGGGTGGGGGGCAGGGAGAGAGAGGTGATGCAGCTTCTCGGCACTTTACAAACGCTTTTAATGAAACATTTCCTTCTCCTTGTAAAATAGGCCCCTAATGGATGCCACTTTGACAACAGACTGAGAGACTGCCTCTCTTACAAAAGGCTATGTCAATTACCACAAGGAGAGAATGAAAGTGTAAAATACTTTGTAATTGAATCCATCCATCAGCCAGCTCGTCAGCTCCTCCTGAGCAGTTTGCTCTTCCATCTGCGTACACTTCCAATGGAGGCCCAAAGACCCAGAGGTAGGGTCTCCAACCCTCCAGGATTGTCCTGGAGTCTCCAGGAATTAAAGTTTAATCACCTGGACACGTGAACAACCCGGGAGAAAAATCATAAAATAATTTTTTTTTTCATTTGCTTCGAACACTTCCGTTTGTTCGTTACATAAAAATATTGGAGATGGGAAAAAAGACTGTTTGACCGGGCGGAGCAGTTGGAGGCCGCAGGTCATGTGATGAAACCTCCATAAATATGTTCAATTAGAGTCGGCAACCCTACCGAGAGGTGACGTGTTACGCAGGGGCTCGTAGCCCATCATTATCGTACCAGCTAAATATTATTTCAATAAATCAGCTCCACAAATAAACTGGACACCCGTTAGCAGGGGCCCAGTTAACAAAAGCGTTTCTTACACTACGTCTGCTGAGATCCCTAGTTTCCTCCTGGGATATTTGAATTAGTTCAGCTGCGTGCTGCTTAAGAGGGCTGGTCCTCACGACATCCCAAAGCGCTTTACAGCCAATGAAGTACTTTTGAAGTGTAGTCACAGCAAGCTCCAAAAGACATTGTCTTTGGTCCCCACCACAAACTCCGTTCCCTCGCCATTGACTCCATCCCGCTCCCTGGCCGCCGTCTCAGGCTGAACTAGACTGTTCGCTACCTCGACGTCCTAACTGACCCTGAGCTGAGCTTCCAACTCCATAACCGTGCCATCACAAAGACCACCCTCTTCCACCTCAATAACTTCGCCCATCTCCCCCCTTGCCTCAGCTCATTTGCTGCTGAAACCCTCCTCCATGCTTTTGTTACCTCCAGACTGGACTATTCCAATGCTCCACTGGCCGGCCTCCCATCTTCCACCCTCCATAAACTTGAGCTCATCCAAAACTCTGCTGCCTGTATCCTAACTCGCACCAAGTCCCGTTCACCCATCACCCCTGTGCTCGCTGACCTACGTTGGTTCCCGGTCCGGCAACGCATAGATTTTGAAATTCTCATCCTTGTGTTCAAATTGCTCCATGACATCAGGTTATGGAAGGATTTGAACACGTAGATAGTAATTTTGGAATCACGCCTTGAGTTGATATTCTTCCCAGAGCTATCATTCTATCGGCTGAGGAGAAGTAACAACTGCACCCACCCATTCCTGCAATTCCCAAAATCCTGAAATATAAGTGTGTGCAATATGCATCATCATGATTCTCTCGGCTCATCGGTGGGAGAAGCTGAAACTTGTCTTCCCTCAGCCTACAACAGTGGTTAGGAATTTGATTTTTCCAAATGATCTTAAATTGGAACGTGAACTTTGGAACCATTTTGAGAAAGCTTTTGATGAGGAAGCTATTTACAAGTGCTCATTCTTACTCCATAGAGAGGGGAAGTGAGAAAGAGAGACAGAGACAGATAGAGAGACTGAGTGGTTGTAACACTGACTTTTTTTTTGTTTACTCACTTCAGTCCCCACCACTTAAAACGTTCATGTTTAAAACGAGCAGTCGCTCATATTGGCCAAAAAGCGATAATCATTATCCATTTGCGTTAACGTCAATTTCAAAAATTCATTGTCGGTTATAGCATCTTTAGTGCTCCGTTTATTTTGGGCCGTAAGAGCTGTGCTTACTGACCAGTTGGGACCTCGTTAAGGTAATAAAAGAGCCTTATTGAGGCAGACTTAATTTTAACCTTTCGTATTTTCAGATGAGAATCCTTCACCAAAACCTGCATGGCTGTGCATGAGATTTCCGCCCCATTAAGGACTGACCAAAGCAAAGAGAGAACTCTAAATTAAAAGCAAAATACTGTGGATGCTGGAAATCTGGAATAAAAACAGAAAATGCTGGAAATACTCATTGAGTCTGGCAGCATCAGTGGAGAAAGAAACAGAGTTGACGTTTTAGGTCGATGACCCTTCGTCAGACCTGGAAGAAGTTGAAGATGAAATAGTTTTTAAGCAAGTACAGAGCCAGGGAAAGGGTGGGGGGAGGAAAGAACAAAAGGGAAGTTCTGTGATAGGATGGAGGGCAGGAATAATTACATGACAAAAGGGATGATGGTGCAAGGCAAGGAGGGTGGTAATGGGATAAGTAAAGAAACAAAAGAGCAATGCATGAGGATCTGCTCGTATGTACAATACATGAGGAGAGAGAGGAAGCATTAATTAATATATGTAGTCTCACTCAATAACAACACTCAATTTTATGGATTATAACCAAAACCTGGATACTTTTTCCAATTGCATCATTGTCAATGGGCAGCAATCTAATTAAAATCAGATCAAAATGAAAGAACAAAAGGAATGCAAGAAAATGAAAGGATTCTACAGGCTGAGGCTTAATTTAAATTAAGTGAGACCCACCATTGATTGTATCGTGTCCATCAACTCCCCCAGATGCTGGTATAAAAAGCAACAAAGAGACACAAAGAAAGCAATAAGAGGAGCAGAAAGAAAATATGAAAAAACAAATCACAAGGGATAGCAAAGCTAACAGCAAACATTTTTACAAATATATTAAGAGAAGGAGAGTGGTAAAAAGGAGTGGGAGCCCATTAAGAACAGATGTTGGCCAGACTATAAGGGACAATAAGGAAACGGCACACTTGTGAGTACTTTGCATCCATAGAGTGTTCCAAATTTCCACTACCCTTTGTGTGAAAAAGTGCTTCCTGACTTCTTCCATGAACGGCCTGGCTCTAATTTTAACATTATGTCCTCTTGTTCTGGATTCTCCCACCAGAGGAAATAGTTTCTCTGTATCTAACTTATCGAATCCCTTTATCATTTTAAACATCTCGATTAGATCACCCCTTAATCTTCTATATTCAAGGGAATACAAGCCTAGTCTATGCAACCTGGCCTCATAATTTAACCCTTTCAGCCCTGGTATCATTCTGGTGAATCTGCGCTGCACCCCCTCCAAGGCCAGTATATCCTTCCTGAGGTTCAGTGCCCAAAACTGAACACAGTACACAAGATGGAGTCTCACCAGAGCTCTGCACAACTGAAGCATAACTTCCTCACTTCTGTATTCCAGCCCTCTTGAGATAAAGGCCAACATTCCATTAGCCTTTTTGATTGCTTTTTGCAACTGTGCACTAGCTTTTAGTGATTTGTGTACATGGACACCTAATTCCCATTACATCTCCACAGCTCACAATCTCTCACTATTATGAAAATATTCCGATTTATCTTTGTCGGATCCAAAGTGGATGACCTCGCATTCAACTCCATGTCACAGTTTTGCCCACTCATTTAATATGTCTGTCCCTGAATGATTTCCTGCTTCCATCTACACAATTTACTGTGCCTCCTAATTTGGTGTAATCCTCAAACTTGGATATACAACTCTCTATTCCTTCACCCAAGTCATTAATATACATGGTAAAAAGCTCAGGCCCCAGTACAGATCCCTGGGGAACACCATATGTCACATCCCGCCTATCAGAGAACATTCTTTTTATCCCTACTCTCTGTCTCCTACCTCCCAACCAATTACTGACCCACATCACAAGGTTACCTCCAATTCCATGTGCTTTCATTTTTGCTAATAACCTCTTGTGTGGAACCTCATCAAATGCCTTCTGGAAGTCCATATAGATAGCATCCATAGACACTCCCCTATCCCCCTTCAACTAGATTAGTCAGACATGACCTACCCTTCACAAATCCATGTTGATTCTCTGTGATCAGCTTATACTTGTCCAAATGCTCAGTCATTCTGTCTGTAATATGTTCCAGTAACTTCCCCATAACTAATGTTAAACTGACTGATCTGTACTTGCCTGGTTTCTCCCTCTCTTCCTTCTTAAACAATTGTAAACAATTTTACAACACCAAGTTATAGTCCAGCAATTTTATTTTAAATTCACAAGCTTTCGGAGGCTTCCTCCTTCCTCAGGTGAACGTTTCCTCCTTCCTCAGGTGAACAAACGTTCACCTGAGGAAGGAGGAAGCCTCCGAAAGCTTGTGAATTTAAAATAAAATTGCTGGACTATAACTTGGTGTTGTAAAATTGTTTACAATTGTCAACCCCAGTCCATCACCGGCATCTCCACATCATTCTTAAACAATGGTGTGGCATTTGATACTTTCCAATCCAAAGGTGCAATTTTTGAATCTAGAGCGCTTTGGAAGATTCAGACTAAAAGTGAGACATTAACTGAGGACCCGTCTGCCTATTCTAGTGGATGTTAAAGATCCATATAACATTTGAAGAGGAGCAGGGAGTTCTCCCAGTATCCGGGCCAACATTCCTCCCTCAACCAGAAACAGATGAACTTATCATTCATTCAATTGCTGTTTGCAGGATCGTGTTATCCCTCATTTTGGCCCCTGCATTTGCCTATGTAAGTAATTCATTGTATGTGAGGCACTTTGGGACCTCTCTGGGACTTATTACTAATTCGGAGCTATTTTCTGCGGATCTGATCCCATATTACTTCAGTTATGTGGAGAGACTGGAGAAGCTGGGGTTGTTCTCCTTGGAGCAGAGAAGGTTAAGGGGAGATTTAATAGAGGTGTTCAAAATTATGAGGAATTTTGGTATAGAGAGGTAGAAACAGTTTCCACTGGCAGGAGAGTCGGTAACCAGAGAACACAGATTTAAGATAATTGGCAAAAGAACCAGAAGGGAGCGAGTTGTTATGATCTGGAATGCGCTGCCTGAAAGGGTGATGGAAGCAGATTCAATAGTAACTTTCAAAAGGGAATTGGATAAATACTTGCAAAGGAAAAATTTGCAGGGCTACGGGGAAAGAGCAGGGGAGTGGGACTGATTGGATAACTCTTTCAAAGAGCCAGCATAGGCACGATGGGCTAAATGGCCTCCTTCTATGATTCTATGATTCCATCTTAAAAAGTCTTTTTTTTAAAGCAGCAATGAAAAATCTACACACACTTGCCCAACTCCCATCAATGGCAAATTTGATTAGACAGGCTGGAGCACATGTTTAAAGTATTACACAGAAGACCATTATCTGATTTCCTGTTATCGGAGCCTTGGCATTTTCCAAACCACTTTTACATCAACCTAACCCAATTATGCAGCTCCCTGTTATCCAAATTCATTAGTCTCCAGAACAGTTTAGATAACAAACATATGTCTTGGCAGGGAAGGTGCTTGGGGGGAGCAGGGGGGGGAGAATCATTGTTAGTCTGGTGCAACACCTAGTGCACAGGCATGTTACAGCAGGCTTGTACCTGCATACAGAACAAGACAAGGAACGAAAGACTTGCATTTATATAGCACCTTTCACAACCTCAGGATGTCCCAAAGCGCTTTGCAGCCAATTAAATACTTTTTTGAAGTGTAGTTACTGTTGTAATGTAGGAAACACAGCAGCCAATTTGCGCACAGCAAGGTGCCACAAACAGCAATGAGGTAAATGATCAGATAATTTGTTTTTAGGGCACCAGGGAGAAATTCCCAGCTCTTCTTCAAAATATTGTCTTGGGATCTTTTACGTCCACCTGAAAGGGCAGATGGGGCCTCAGTTTAACGTCCATTCCGACAGTGCAGCACTCCTTCAGTACTGCACTACCAGCCTAGATTTTGTGCCCGGACTTCTAGAGCAGGACTGTGCCCATGAGCACACACTACCCACTGAACCACGGTTGACACCCGGTGAGGAAGAGATAAGGGGGCTGATTTTCATCGGGGGAGGGGGGCAAACGAGGCACCAACTTACTGCTGAAGGTGTGCCCACTTCTGATTTTCGGGTGGACCTCCATTTAAGCAGCCTGTATACCCACCAGAAACAGGACACCCAACATGAACCAGATCTGCCATCAATACTACCTCCTCACCCTGCCCACAAACCACAGGCAGTATAAGTCAGCTGTGGCTCAGTGGTCAGCACTCTTATTTGCTGAGGTAGAAGGTTGTGGGTTCAACTCCTACTTCAGAGATTTGAATACAAATTTTAAGCTGACTCTCTAGTGCAGTACTGAGGGAGTTAAACATTAAACTGAAACCCTGTCTGCCCTTTCATTTAAGAGATCCAATTGCACTATTTGAAGAAAAGCACGGGAGTTCTCCCTAGTGTCCTGACCAATATTTATCCTTTAACCAACATCACTAAAACAGTTTAATTGGTCACTTATTTCATTGTTGTTTGTGGGAGCTTGCTGTGCGCAAATTGGCTGCCACGTTTCCTACATTACAACAGTGACTTTGTTGGTCAAGAAGCAATCTGGGACATCCCGAGGCCGTGAAAGGATCTATATAAATGCAAGCTCTTTCTTCCTTTTGCTTTGTTTGGACTGCACATTTAATGTTGCATCCTTCTCTGCTCACCAAGAAATAAAAGAGTGATTCAGGTGCTGGAGACGGTGCAGAGAGCAGCCATGAGGCTGATTGCTAGTGTCAGGGATCTGAGTTACTGGAACAACGTGGGCTTCTCATTCTAGAAAGGAGATGTCTGAGATGTGATTTTTATAAAAGGTATATTAAGACTGTTAGAAAAATTTAACCTGGAATATTACTTAAAATTAAACCGTGGAAATGGAATTAAGAGACACAGGTTCAAACTAATAAAAGATAGCATTAGAACTGATAGCAAGGAAATTTTCATCACACAAAGAGTGAGCGAGATGTGGAAGAAGCTTCCAGGTAAACCAGTGGAGGCAAAACACTGGAATCATTTAAGAAACAGTTGGTTACGACTGTAGAGTGAGGGACGAGGTTGGGGGGGGTGGGTGGGGTTTGCAGGGGAGGGTGTTGTGTTAGGATCTCTCTGGATGGATGGACTAAGATGGCCATCCCCATCAGTAACTCTCTTGTGATCCATGTTGCATCGATGTGCCTGGTGGGTGAGCTGTATTCAGTAAACTGCTCCGTAAAATAAATGCAAATATTAGGCTTTACAACAGGGCCACCCTGTGGAGACAAGAGACCACAACAACTACTACACGGACCACAGAAAGATAACAGGAGCACAATCCCAAGCAGGGAGCTCCTCAGCCTTTTGTGCAAGTTGTCTGTTGACCATAGGTGCAACTACTCTCAGGAGCGCATTCTGACCACCAGCACACTCTGCCCTCGTGCTCACTCTGCCCACGGACACACTCTGTCCACATTCATACTCTGCCCATGAGCACACTCACCACCTGCCCTCGTGTGCATTCTGCCCATGAGCGCACTCTGATCACGTGCACATCCCGCCCGTGAGCGCACTCTGATCACGTGCACATCCTGACCGTGAGCGCACTCTGATCACGTGCACATCCTGACCGTGAGCGCACTCTGATCACGTGCACATCCTGACCGTGAGCGCACTCTGATCACGTGCACATCCTGCCCGTGAGCGCACTCTGATCACGTGCACATCCCGACCGTGAGCGCACTCTGATCACGTGCACATCCCGACCGTGAGCGCACTCTGATCACGTGCACATCCCGACCGTGAGCGCACTCTGATCACGTGCACATCCTGACCGTGAGCGCACTCTGATCACGTGCACATCCTGACCGTGAGCGCACTCTGATCACGTGCACATCCTGACCGTGAGCGCACTCTGATCACGTACACATCCCGACCGTGAGCGCACTCTGATCACGTGCACATCCTGCCCGTGAGCGCACTCTGATCACGTGCACATCCCGACCGTGAGCGCACTCCGACCATGGGAACTCCCTTTCCACCTTCATACTCTGCTCACGAGCACATTGTGCACACTCTGCCCAACTGCACTCTAGCCACGAGCACACTTTGCACATGAGCATACTGCTCACGAGCACGCACTGCCCACGAGCACACACTGCCCACGAGCACACACTTCCGACGTTCATACTCTGCTCACAAGCACATTGTGCACACTCTGCCCATTTATACTTTGCCCACGTGTGCACTCTGCCCATGAGCACACTCTGCCCATTTATACTCTGCTCATGAACACACTCTGCCCATTTATACTTTGCCCACGTGTGCACTCTGCCCATGAACACACTCTGCCCATTTATACTCTGCTCATGAACACACTCTGCCCATTTATACTTTGCCCACGTTCACACTCTGCCCATTTATACTTTGCCCACGTGTGCACTCTGCCCATGAACACATTCTGCCCATTTATACTTTGCCCACGTGTGCACTCTGCTCACGAGCAGTCTGCCCATTTATACTTTGCCCATGTGTGCACTCTGCTCATGAACACATTCTGCCCATTTATACTTTGCCCACATGTGCACTCTGCTCATGAACACACTCTGCCCATTTATACTTTGCCCACGTGTGCACTCTGCTCATGAACACACTCTGCCCATTTATACTCTGCTCATGAACACACTCTGCCCATTTATACTTTGCCCACATTCACACACTGCCCATTTATACTTTGCCCATGTGTGCACTCTGTTCATGAACACACTCTGCCCATTTATACTCTGCTCATGAACACACTCTGCCCATTTATACTTTGCCCACGTTCACACTCTGCCCATTTATACTTTGCCCACGTGTGCACTCTGCCCATGAACACATTCTGCCCATTTATACTTTGCCCACGTGTGCACTCTGCTCACGAGCAGTCTGCCCATTTATACTTTGCCCATGTGTGCACTCTGCTCATGAACACATTCTGCCCATTTATACTTTGCCCACATGTGCACTCTGCTCATGAACACACTCTGCCCATTTATACTTTGCCCACGTGTGCACTCTGCTCATGAACACACTCTGCCCATTTATACTCTGCTCATGAACACACTCTGCCCATTTATACTTTGCCCACATTCACACACTGCCCATTTATACTTTGCCCATGTGTGCACTCTGTTCATGAACACACTCTGCCCATTTATACTCTGCTCATGAACACACTCTGCCCATTTATACTTTGCCCACGTTCACACACTGCCCATTTATACTTTGCCCACGTGTGCACTCTGCTCATGAGCAGTCTGCCCATTTATACTTTGCCCACGTGTGCACTCTGTTCATGAACACACTCTGCCCATTTATACTCTGCTCATGAACACACTCTGCCCATTTATACTTTGCCCACGTTCACACACTGCCCATTTATACTTTGCCCATGTGTGCACTCTGCCCACATTCAGCCCATGAGCACACTCCATTTCCTAGGACTGAGATCCCTTAAAATGAACACAAAATAAATACCACTCCTGACATTCAAAGTTTAAATAGCAGTTAATATGAAGGAGAGAACACACTTGCCTTTATATAGCGCCATTCACAACCTCAAGATATCTCAACGTGCTTCAGAGCCAATGAATTACTTTTGAAGTGTAGCCAGTTATAGTGTCGGAAAACATGCCTCTTTAACAGTAGCCATTTTGAATTAATGCCTTGTGACGCAAGGCATGTGCGTATGGGGGCCAGGGTGTCTGCCATTGGATCAGCATCCTGTACTTGGGGTACAACTGCTCTGACTGAACTCGGGCAATGTTGATAGTTACACTGTTCATAGCTTGTATTAAGCTTCAGGTGACAGCCTTGGCTCAGATAGTAGCACTCTTACCTCTAAGTTAGAATGTTGTGGGTTCAAACCCCACTCTGGAGACTTGAGCACAAAATCTTGGCTAATACTCCAAAGTAGTATTGAGGGGTTGCTGTCTTTTGGATTAGATGTGGTGGACATGGACGTATTCAAAGAACAGGGGAGTTCTCCCGGCCAATATTTATCCCTCAATCAACATCACTAAACATATTATTTGGTCATTTATCTCATTGCTGTTTCTGGGACCTTGCTGTATGCAAATTGGGTGCCTTGTATTCCTACACTATAACAGTGGCTACATTTCAAAAATACTTCATTGGCTGAGGAGCGCTTTGAGACGTCCTGAGGTCATGAATGGCGCTATATGAAAGCAAGTCTGTTCTTTCTTTCACATTAACAGAACTAATGTGGGGCAACTTAAGGTCATTTCTGAAGTTCAAGCCTTTGACTCATAATCTGATCAAGTGCTCCAATACATGGGATGAGGCCCCAGACTCATTGAGGGACCCTCACAGATCCTCAGACTTCATCTTCCAACATTGCTTTGCAAGGCATGTCACATCAAGGCAGGTGGACTACTTGGACAAGGAACATGCAGAACATACACGACTTCTCAGGACTCTATGCTGCAGTGTATGGAACATGAGAAAGCTGCGGTGACAAGAAATTAATCTGCATAGTCTGATGTAAGAGCAGGCCAGTTACAACGGTCAGTCACATACAGGTGTTATTACATCTACGGTATTATAAATACACAATGTGCTGTACGTTCTCTGGTATTCTGCTGGGAACAAGTATTAGGTTTATCTTATTATAGAATATAGTCTACATTCTTAACCTCCGCTTGCAAACAGAAAGTGCCGCCTTTGAATGGTAGAATATCCCTACAGTATTCTAATCCAGCCGGCCTCGCATCCAATTGTATTTTGAAGTCACCCAACGATTTTGACTATTTCCTGTACATTATTCCAAATGTTTATCGCCCTTTGAGTAAAGACACTGGGGCAGATTATGGCAGAGTGCAGAGAGAAAAATCAGGAGGGAGGATTGCATGCCCATAATAGAGTCCGCCTGAATTTCCATTCTGCACTCCGTCCAGATGATCCTTTACAACCTACAAGAGGAAAATCTGCAGCCCCTTTTTAGATTGGTCTTAAATTTATCTTCCATTAATTTGAATCCATGTCATTCAACTGGCCTAATGTATCATTTAGTGATATTCTGGGTTTATCTTACCAAATTATTTAATACCTTATATACCTGAGGTTGCCCCTCAACCTTCTCTCTAGAATGCTGTCCTTAAGCTTCCCTAATCTTTCCTCATTATTCTTCCCCTTTACATTTGGGATCATTCTTATTCTCTCCAATACATGGACGTCCCTTCCTGAAGCAGAGTGGCCAGAACTGCATGTAGAACTCCGAGTGAGGTCTGTCATTATAAAACCTCCCAAAAAACCCCGACTGTTCAGCTTGTCCATAACCCCCATCCCCGCTGTCTCACACTAACTCCATCCCCAAACTCATTCAATTTAATATTCTCATCTCCAAATCCCTTCATGGCCTTGCCCTACCCTATTTTGATCATCTGATCCAGCCTTAAGTTCCTCTCCATATCCCTCTGGTATTCAGATTGGCCTTCTCTACATCTCCCCACTCCTCCCCCTCTACCATTGGGGGCAGAGCCTTCGGTCATCTTGTCCCTGCTGAAACCCAAGTCTCACTACCTCTCTTCCTGTCTTTAAATGTCTCCTCAAAACCCATCTCTTAAACTAAGACATTCAAGGACCTTTCCTCTCTCAGAAAGGCTACATCCACTTTTCTCCTACTTTGGGATGTTTCCTACATTAAAGGCCATGTACAAGGATGCAATGTAGCTATTCACCAAGCTTCCTTTGATAGCACCTCCCAGCCCAACAACAACAACTTGCATTTATACAGCGCCATTAATGTAGTAAAACATCCCAAGGCGCTTCACAGGAGCGATTATCAAACAAAATTTGACACCGAGCCACATAAGGTGATATTAGGACAGGTGACCAAAAGCTTGGTCAAAGAGGTAGGATTTAACGAGCGTCTTAAAGGAGGAGAGGTAGCGAGGCAGAGAGGTTTAAGGAGGGAATTCCGGAGCTTAGGACTTAGACAGCTGAAGGCACGGCTGTCAATGGTGGAGCGATTAAAATCAGGGATGCGCAAGAGGCCAGAATTGGAGAAAGTTACAGAGATAGGGAGAGGCGAGGCTAAGGAGGGATTTGAAAACAAGGATGAGAATTTTAAAATCGAGGCTTTCCCGGATCGGGAGCCAAAGTAGGTCAGCGAGCACAGGGGTGATGGGTGAACGGGAGTTGGTGCAAATTAGGATACGGGCAGCAGAGTTTTGGATGAGCTCAAGTTTATGGAGGGTGGAAGATAGGAGGCCGGCCAGTCTAGAGGTGACAAAGGCATGGATGAGGGTTTCAGCAGCAGATGAGTTGAGGCAGAGACGGGTGATATTACAGAGGCGGAAGTAGGTGGTCTTGGTGATGGAGCAGATATGTGGTTGATGCTCATCTCAGGGTCAAATGGGATGCCAAGGTTGCGAACGGACTGGTTCAGCCTTGGACAGTGGCCAAGGAGAAGGATGGAGTCGGTGGCTAGGGAACGGAGTTTGTGGCGGGAACTGAAGACAATGACCTCTACCACCAAGAAGGACAAGAGCAGCAAACATCATCACCTCCAAATCCTGGGCATATATCGCCGTTCCTTCATTATTGCTGGGTCAATATTCTTGAAATCCCTACCTCGTGCCATCGTGGGCACCATCACCAGTGGTTCAAAGAGAAGGCCCACCATCACCATTTCAGGACAACTAGGAATGGACAATAAATGCGGCTTTGCCAGCACTACCCACTTAATAAATAAACAAATATAAATGTTGTTATTATTCTATGTATCCCAACGTTCTGTTTGCTTTTTTAAATTGCTTTTTCACATCGTCTCAACATTGACAGTTGTCTGAACAGGCCCCTTTAAAGGTTCCCTGTATTAATTCTATTCCTTTCATTGCACATCCATGTCACATGCTTTGTTAATCCAATATACAATACTTAACATTTGCCAGGACTAAATTTCATTTGCCATTTGTCTGCCCAGTAGCATAACTAATCTAAATCCTTCCGCAAATCATTACCTGCATCCGCCAAACCTACTGCTCCCCTTATTTGTGTTATCTGCACATTGAACAAGGAAGACATAAAGTGACAAACGGTTCCAGACGATTAACAGGCCATCAATGGTTACCACTCACCTATCTCAACTCCTGCAGCAGCAGATTTCGCAAAAGGCACATGATAAGGTGCTGCATAGGAGGGTTTTTGATAAAATTAAGGCAGACAATATATATAATACATATATTAGATAGACAGACAGGCAGATAGTTAGATAGATAGATAATAGATAGACAGATAGAGTTAGACAGATGATATAGATAACATATATAAAATATAATAGCACATTATATATATATTATATAAATGTAAGGAATCTTACAACACCAGGTTATAGTCCAACAAATTTATTTTAAAATCACAAGCTTTCGGAGATTATCCCCTTCACCTGACGAAGGGGATAATCTCTGAAAGCTTGTGATTTTTAAATAAATTTGTTGGACTTTAACCTGGTGTTGTAAGATTCCTTACATTTGTCCACCCCAGTCCATCACCGGCATCTCCACATCATATATATTATATAGAGGGAGCACAAATCAAAATTTGCAGACAACTCATAAAAGAGAGTGTGGTTAACTGGAAGGGACTTCAGGAGGACATTGATAGGTTAGTATATTGAATGGATAGATGTCAGATGAAATTTAATAAGGCAAATACAGAAAAACTATTTCCACTGCTCGGTGAGTTAGTAATTAGGCCGCATAAATTTAGGACTAGCACCAAAAGCATGAAAGGAGAGGGTCAGGAGAATGTTTTCCCCATAGGGGGTTGTTAGCAGTGGGTGAATCACAATCCATAATAGCTTTTTAAAAAAATAAAAGGGTATTACAAAAGGGCAGGGCAACTAAGTGGATAGCTCTTTTAGAGAGCTGGCGCAAGCGTGATGGGCCGAATGGCCCCCTTTAATGCTGGTAAATTTAGAGGTCTTGACAGCCATTTGTTCTGAGAAGTTACCACAAGATCCATTTCTGGGTAACGTCAATTGGCAAAACAGGACCAAGTCAACTCTTTCTGAAGAGTCCATTTGTGAAGCTGGGCTGAGTCTCTGCTGAAGGCACCAGCCCTGCACCCTAGTACTGTGTTGAGCAGACAGGGTTGTGAGGTTCTGATGATAGCAGTGCCATATCAGTGCAGTATTGAGGCAAAGAGCGCAACAAGCATTCCCTCCTTGCTTTTATACTATATACGGGGCAGATTTGCTCTTGTGCAAATAATCAGCGGCGTGTGACTGGGGTAATGCCTTTCTGGGCTTCCCTTTGCTTGACTCGTCAATGGGTTAAATTAATATTGGAGAAGATTTTAGGATCTTGGGACCTCACTTTGTCCCTTTTAATGCGGTAAGGAAGTTGCTTCCCCTGATCCTACGCCAGGCAGTAGGAGTGCACTGACTCTCCAGTCATTCCCCACGAGTTCTGATCTCAATCGGCAGGGTCAAACCAAACCAATTCGCAAGGCTTCTGCACGCCCTCTACTGGCCAGCTCAATAATTGCTGGACAATGGCAGGTCCAGTTCGGCTATTAATCATCCTGGTTGGGGTATTGAGAGTGACTGGAGATATGGGGGGAGAAGAGAAGGCATGAAGGGTAAAAATAACAATAAAATGACACCTTGTAGCATCTTAATAGTATCAGAATCAACACTTTCAATACAAAAAACATCCAGGCAGATACAGCATTTAGCCCACTGGACTCCCAACTATACTGGATTCCCCCCAACAGCTCCAGGTTAATATCGTACAAAGTTTGCACAGGCATTCTAATGTTTTTTTAAGCCACCTGAATGAGGGAACTAGGCAGAGTCTGCTTCTGATCTTCAGGCTTCTATCCTGATGGTTTGAATGAAGAAATATATAGACATACAAAAGTGAAGGGCAGGAAAAGACCAGCTGGTCCCTCAAGCCTGCCCCACACCATGATGGCCAGAGCATTGAAACATTGGTCCATTGAAAACAGCCTACGAACATTTAAGCAAGAGTTTAAATTTGTGTACTTTTCTAACTATCAGAGTTGTAGATAAGAACTTTGGTACAAAGTATGAACTTTGTTTTCTGGTGGTAGATTGTGAAGTTGCTGCGGTGGGTTACCATTGAAGGCCCCCCTCCCCCCCCAATAATCCAAGTAAAGGACTATTTCAACGAGCAGTGAATTATCAGAATTTACCAAAATAATACAGCCTCATTTGTTGAGGACTGAGTGGAAGATTTATATTCATTTGTGAGTGAACACTCTGCTTACAAAGGGTATTATTCAAATAAATAAATAAATATGTAAAAACAATTAATGCAGGCACTCTGCCGTTCTGCAATCACAAATGCCCGGGCAGACCAGGTGGTAAAACAGCACCAAACACCCCTTTAATTTCTAGTCGGAATTGTTCCACAGCGTCGCTCAGCTGGCTGTTCTGCCTTCATTCCCTCCCTCTAATGCAGATGGTTGAAGCTGGGGAGTGACTTGCTCTTTGGCATTTACTGATGTTCAGCATTCAATAAACGCACTCACGGTTAAACAGCCACTCTCCTCGACTGCATCCTCAGCGAGAGGAATATATAAACCCTCACCCCTCTTCTACCCTCCTGAGAGTATATCTTCACAGGTGCTGATTGACTCACTGGGTGGTCAGTTTTCGCGAATGAGGCTAGACGGTGAGTGTCAATGACCTATTTGACCACACTGTCTGCACACATGCGCCCGTTCCGGTAGGAGTTATTGGACAGCAATCAGGAGAGGGACTTCTTGTTGAGGTTTCCCTCTCCCGTCCCACACGTCCTGGGATACTGAGGCCTCCTCCACCGCGCTCCTGACTGAAATCAGCTAACGCAGCGCAAAGGGTTGAACTAGAGTTGCCAACTCCAGTTGGACGTATTTCTGGAGGTTTCATCACGTGACCTCCGACCTCCAACCACCCCACCCGGTCAAACAGCCTTTATACTGCATCCCCACATTTCCAGTATTTTTACTACAAATAAACAAAAGTGTTCAAAGAAAGTGAATGAAACACACAATTTTTTTCAGTGCCCCTATGATTTTTCTCCTGGGACTTTGCTTGTGGCAGTGCTCAGGTGATTAATCTTTAATTCCTGGAGACTTCGGGACAATGCTGGAAGTTTGGCGACCCTAGGCTGGACGAGGGGGCCTTCTGATCGGCACTTGGGGGGGGAGGGAGGGGGGGTGGGAAGAAAATAAAATAGATTTATTTGAAGGAAAACAAATCCTCTTCCATTCCTCATGGACTTTTTTTGCACCGTTATGACCTGTGAATACTGTACATAGTTCTGGTCTCCGTATTACAATAAGGATATAGGAGCACTGAAGAAAGTGCAAAAAAGATTTACAAGGACGACACCAGAACTGAGAGGGTATAACTAACAAGAAAGACTGAACAGTTTTCTCCAGAAAAGAGAAGGCTGAGGGGTGACCTTTAAAATTATAGAGGGCTTTGATAGGGTAGACGTGGAGAAGATGTTTCCACTTGTTGGGGAGACCAAAACTAGGGGGTCAGAAATATAAGATAGTCACTAATAAATCCAATAGGGAATTCAGGAGAAACGTCTTTACCCAGAGAGTGGTTAGAATGTGGAACTCGCTACCACATGGAGTGGTTGAGGTGAATAGCGTAGATGCATTTAAGGGGAAGCTAGATAAACACATGAGAGAGAAAGGAATAGAAGGATATGCTGATTGGGATAGATAAAGTATTGTGGGAGGAGGCTCGTGTGGAGCACAAACACCGGCACAGAGTGATTGGGTCAAATGCCTTGTTTCTGTGCTGTAAACTCTGTGTAATGAAAAACATGCACCATTTTAGGTGCCATTGGGAGCAAGGACTCACCGTCCGCCATTTTGACTACGAGACACTTTAAAGAAAAACACCTCGCTCTTTATAAAAAATACAGGCTGCAACTTTTCTTTTAACTGCAAATTCCCTGAAGTACTTCATACAAATAGAAAAAAAAAAATCCACACACACATTGTAGAAATCAGGCGCGTCGTGAATGCGTCACTGCGCAACGATGCGCCTCTCCAGTCTAGTGAAGCGAAGGGCCGCCCCACGTCACTTCCTCTTCCGGGCCGCCCTGCGCCGGTGGGCCGTGCCGCCGCCTTCAACTTCTTTCTGGAGGATCTTTCCGCCCAAAGCCCCGTCCTTGGCGGCGGCCGCCCGGAAACCGGAGCGCAAGCGCGGCCTCCGGGCCGCCACCGTTCCCGAGTCGGAGAGAGACGACGGCCCCCTCAGGTGGTGGAGCAGCTCTTCCTTCTCGGGGGCCCGCCTGCTCCGCGGGCCGACGTACACGTTGAGTTTGCCAAACGGAGACTCGGGGGTGTCTCGCCGGAGTGGCGACAGTACTATGCTCTTGTGCTCGGAGTGGCGCCGGGGCGGAGGCCCGTCGGAGCCCATCAGCGACCTGGACAGCGGAGTCTGGCGGGAGCTGGAGCCGGTGCTTTTGGATGGGCAGTCGCTGCTTGGGGTCCCCCCCAGTGCCCGTTCTTTGATCTTGGCCGCGCCGCCCGGCCACGGCGTCGAGGAGGTCACGCTGCCGCCGTGCAGGAGGCCACCGTTGGCCTTCACCCGGGGCTTGGCTGCTCCCGACTTGCGCTCCTCGGCGGGCCGCCCCATATTGATGTCCGGGCTGAGGCTCCTGAAGAGCTGGCGTACGTGGTGGGACGAGCGACTCATCCGCTCGGCGCTGAAGCTGCTGGGCGGGGTCTTCAAAATCCTGTTGGTGACCGGGTCGTAGTACTTCACCGGGGACTTCTTGTACTTGTACTTGGTTGGGCTGGCACCATCTTCCGAGGCCTTGGAGTTCTTCTTGCCTTCCCTGGAGGTGGCTTGTGCCGCTGACGTGAAGTCAGGCGAGGAGAGGACGTATATGACCGTCCTGGGCTGGACCGGGCTCATGATCCTGCTGTAGGAGCTGGGCAACCTCAAGGAGCACAGCCTGGTTTTCATATCAGACCTCTCTTCCTGCTCTGGCTGAGTCCAACTGTTCTCCGGCTCCTGCTCCATTCTCCTGGATTTCTTCTTGACGACTGGGTAGGTCACGTCGCTGGTTTGGGTGCCGTGACTGACTTTGACAACCTGGCATCTGGATGCCAAGCGACAGTGCCTCGGGGCCGGCTTCTTGCCCAATACCGGCTTGCACAGAGCAGGGGCGGGCTCAGCCTCATCGTTCCCCTCTTGCAAGCGCGGCACTGCTTCAAGAATGGGCACGTCGAGGCTGCTTTCAGCCGTCACCTTGGACGTGTCTTTCATGTCAGATCTATGCTTCTTCTTTTGTTTCTTTCCATGGTTGGCCAAAGACTCACTATCAAAATAACACAGATATCGCCCCTCCTTGAACTCTTTCACGAGAGCTTCCACTTTCAGATCATCTTCTGCCATGATTTCTGACCAAGTCTTTCCAGCAAAAGATGCAGGCACATACGGTAGCGACCGGAGCTTCCGCTCGATTTCAAGGGGTTGCATTTTTTCTTCAACGTGTTCCACTTTCGCAAAGTTTCCTGAAGAGGCGGGATTTTCTTCTTCCATTTTGTCACACTCGTCTGGTTGGAAATGCAGGACCGAGCTCAGCTGCGTTTTATAGCCACGGTCTTCGAGGGTTATTTGGGTGTCCGTAAGTGCCTCCAAATCCTTGACCGCTATCCTTGAACAGTCCTTCTCTACCTTTACAGAAGCATCCCATTCAGAGCTGCTGGTAGACTTCATGTGTCCCAGTTGACTGCCGAGAGAACAAATGCTGCCGCCAGAACTACACATGTCTTCACCGGTGCTCTGGTGGTGCCCTCCAGATTTTCTTTCATTAGAGAGGGTTAAAGACAGCATTTTCTTGAAGCAAGAAGTTGTATCTCTTATTGCCTGTCTGCTGCAAACCATTTCGCAACTGTTTGTAGGTGTACAAGGGTGGTGATCTCCAGCAGGAGACCGTTTCATACCTGGAACACTGCTCTGCAGGCCTTTCTCCATTGTTTTCCTTTGCTTTTCAAGCTGACAGTATGTAGACCTTCCTTTCACCTCCGCTGCTGAATTTTCACTGTCACTGTCTTGTGGGTTTAGTCGATGCCTGTTACAATATTTCCGAATGACACTCTCTATGGTCTCGGAGACCAAATCCTCTATGCGGTCTGCAATTTTGGTTTCTTTGAGAGTACTCAGGCAAGTGACGCTGTTCCTGTTCTGTGGCTTGCTTTCCTCAGTTTGGCTTGGCCCACCAGTACACCGCGAGCTACTAGCCGCTGCGTAGTCCCTGAGTTGAGGAAGAGGATGTCCCGCTATTGTGCCCTGAGAGTTAACATTGTGGAGTTGGGAAAATCTAAAAGCTAGCCCTGAGGAAACATTAGGAAAGTTCATTTGAGCAGACGTAGGACTGCAATGTTCATGGTGCACACATCTTTGAGGGATGTGAGTGCTGACAGCTAAGGGCTTATTGTGGTCCTTTATTCCTTTCCTTGGTGCTGCCTTGTACAAGCCCAAACTCAAGGGGTGTCCTTGCCTCTCCATTTTATTGCAAGATAGGACGGCCTCACTCACACCTAAAAATGCAGTTCTGCGTAACACTTTACGGATAGGGGAGTTGATGTCATCCAACTGCTCTCTAGATGATGGCTCTTCAATTATGGTGTCTTTTCTATTTACTGGATCCCCAATGGGCACTGAAGATACAACGCTGCCTTTGGCCCGAATGTAACTCGTGGCGTTCTTCCCGATCAAATGCGCTGATCGGATGGACTCGTTATCCGTGCTAGGTAACTCCTCTCTGGTCCCAATGGTCTCCTTGTCATCTTGATAAGAATGCATGTCTGCAAGCTCCTTCTTGGGAACAAGCGGGGCGCTAACTGATGGTAGGTCCATGTACGTTGACCTGAGGAAGACAAATAGATGTTAAAACAACCCTTCCGCAAGAAATTGGGATCATTTGCTTTCTTGGTTCATGTCAATTCCAGCAGAGGAGCAAATTGGTACGGCAAGTTGACAAGCCAGCCCATTGCAAGTCCCACCACAGAAGTACACTTGATTGAGCATCCTACTTCAGCCAGGGCGTCTGCGGGGTACGCCTGGCATTGGTGCCCCTCAGGAAGTGCCTGGCATTGGTGCCCCCTCAGGGAAGAGTGCCTGACATTGGTGCCCTCTAACCCAGCTCATGGACAAAGACCGAAACGGAAAGGATTTGCATTTATAAAGCACCGTTCATGACCTCAGGATGTAAAGCGCTTTACGTCCAATGAAGTACTTCCAACACAAATCAACGTTTTGCTTTTATTTTGTTGGGACTAGGATGAATTTTGGGATACTGAGCAGTTCTTGTATTTTTCAGGCTATTACATACGTCCTGCATTCTTGGAAGCCTTGACAAGAGATAGGAAGGTACTGAGCGTTTCATCCAGGGGTTATTTTCAGCTTTGACCTCTGGTTGGATTGGAGTTACCTGCTGCTGGAGGCCTTACAACTTGGCCAATACAGAGGCATCAGGGAGCTCGGCTGCCCCATTTTCAATCATTTGTACCTTAATCACATCGTAGTTTTATCTTTTATGTCGGTGTTCTAAAAATGCGGCAGCTAACAAGCGTTGACAGCGGCAAATGGCTGCACACGCCGAGCATCACAGAAACCTACTGTATGGCGAAGGGTTAAGGGATTATAGACCGACACGTCTAAGGTTGCCTTTCATTACCTGTTGTCTTTGTATCTGGAGGGATGGTACTGTATGACATCCTGCAGGAAGCGCTCCATGAGGCTTTTAGCCGCTACCTGATTCCTGGACTCGCTGGCAAACTGCCTGTGCCGAGTGGTCTGGAGGTGCTGAACCAAAAAAAGTGCGGTCAATCAAAGTGAGCGCAACTCAACTCGGTTTTACTATAACTTAACCCCCCTCCCCTTTTTCTTTGCAAACTCCTCCCTCCCTCCCTCTCTCCCGAATCTTGCTGGGGTACGGTTCAATGTGTTCCAGCAGCGCTCTCGTTTAAATGCCATCCTCAACAAGCGCCACTAGACAGAGCATCGTTGGGCTGTTCTCCTCTTCTCTCCCCAGCCGATCCCGGTCTCTCATCGGCTCTCCAACAGGTGCTGATGGACAGCAATTAGAACTGCTGCATTTAGCCCTTCCCTCGCCCAGAAAGCCAACTGTAGCCCCCCCGCCGAACCCTCAAACAGCTGCGGCAGCTGCGATCAGCGCGGGTTGGAAACCGAGCTTGGGGACTTGCTGGTCTGTATGGCTCAGCTACAAACTATCTTAAACCAACTTAGCCATCCAGTAGGAGAGACCTCAAACTCTTTCCTCCCCTCCCTTCCCCCCCATCACCCAGATAATTTTAACCTAAAATTTTCCTGGATTCACATTTCCTCCACCAGGAGAGCAGTTGACGATGCCTTCGCAGGTTGGTCACGAGCTACCAGCCAGGCAGAACACTCATGTCCGACCTTCCTCCACCTGAAGGATGCCCACTAAATTGGCTTTATTTTAAAACAACTTCTCAGTGACCCGTCTATGCCTCCTAAATTTTCGTGCTCATCGAGGAGAGGGTTGTCAGCACTGGGAACTGAACTCTTCCTATTTCATGCACTCTGGGTTTGGCATAAGTCAGTTGCAAAGTAAAGCTCCCTCTCCTCTGTCCCAACCTCTGAAGAGGACTGCTACTGCGCCAGTGTAGATTCACCACGCCCCCACCCCGTACTTCCCGCTCCAGCAATTCCGTTGGCTTTCTGTGCCAATCAGTGCCGAAAAGGGACAGTTTCATATTGTAGGCACCACGTCCACTAGGAACGGGATTGAGACAATCCAATCGCATTTTGCGTAGGACCCTTACAGCCAGCAGAGGGGGAAGACTCTCATCCCATCAGTCCGAGCTGGATTTGAACCCAGAGGCGAAAGGGCAATGTGTGCGACCTACTGCACCACACAGCTCCCCCCTCCCCCAGCTTCCCTTCCCAGTCCAGTCCTAAGAGTGGGAATGCAGCCAGACGACCAACTCCCAGGCCTTTAGCAATGACCAATGTGTGACACCGGGCTAGTTGACTCACCCATCCCCCGTGGGAACCAGTGTTCAATCTCCCCACATGCCCCAAAATGCTACTCCACCATCTAGCCTCGCTTCTTCAAATGTTTAGTACCTCCCCATGACCATGTGCCTGAAGCATTATGACCATTATGACTCCAGTAAAACCAAAAGACAATGGCTGAAAAGCGATCTTATGAAAATCTTGTGGGGAGCAGGGCAAGAAAGGACTTGCATTTATTACAGCGCTTTTCATGACCTCAAGACATCCCAAAGCGCCTTACAGCCAATGAAATACCTTTGAAGTGTAGTCACTGTTGTAATGTAGGAAATGCCGCAGCCAATTTGCACACAGCAAGATCCCACAAACAGCAATGTGATAATGACCAGATAACTGGTTTTCATGATGTTGGTTGAGGGATAAATATTGGCCAGGAGACTGGGGAGAACTCCACTGCTCTTCGAAATAGTGCCAAGGGATCTTTTATGTCCACCTGAAAGGGCAGACAGTGCCTCGGTTTAAAGTCTCATCCAAAAGACAGCACCTCAGCCGGCGCTGCACTCCCTCAGTACTGCGCTGGAGTGTCAGCCTAGATTTTATGCTCAAGTCTCGATTGGGACTTGAACCCACAACCTTCTGACTCAGAGGCGAGAGTGCGACCTGGACTTTTCATACGAGCATCTTCAACCCCCGTAGAATTGACAGACAATGGATGGAAAGTGATCTCATGAAATTCTTGCAGGGAGCACAGCAAGACAAAGCATAACGAAAAAGCAGAAAAGAGGAAACCAGGCCACAGGCAAATGGTCCTCATCAAACCAGAATTCCTGTTCTAATTTATACAGTATGTGATTATATGGGTTATTCGCTGCAGCATAGACTGTAATTGACTCCCCAGCATCTGAGTTATTCTTTATATAAGAACCTGTTGGTTATTCTCCGATAACATAGGCATCGAGAGGCCAATTTTCATGTACTGGCGTTAAGTCAGTCCTAAATGGTTCAGAATTGGTGCAAATCTCACCAGAATTATAACAGCATTCAAATTTCATGGGTTGGCCTTCTTATAGAATTATTCACAGACGCAGATGCAAGGGTCCCACACTAGGGTTGATTTTCACTGCCTTCACCCGGATCAGTAACGGCCTCAAAATGGGGTTACCGCCCCCCCCTCCCACCTTAACAGCGATGCAGCTGGCTCCATTTTGAAAGAAGCCCACCACTGGGTGTCCAAAGCGAGTACTGTTTCAGGCAATAGGTCCCCTTTTAATATGAAAATCAGGGTCCTATGATGTAAATAGGACCCCGATTGCCATTCCAGGTTGGAACTGGTCAGAGCCTGCTCGTCTCTCAGCTAGTCTTCCTCCATACATGCGTTCCCAGTGGGTTCCTCTAGGGCCCACAAAAATAATCTGAGCCGGTGGCCAAACACCGCCCCCCACAACAACTTCCCTTGCTGCCAGGGGTCCTGGCCCGATTTTGAGGCCTGGTTGGCATCCCGCAACTCGTTTGTCTAACTTAAATGAGGCCGGGGCCTCTTCACCGGGGGAATGGGCGGCCAACTAGCACGCTCGGGGGTCCCTCGCCCAAAGATCAATATAGACCCCTTTGTGTGCAGGCAAATATTAAAAGGGATGCAGATAATTAAAGGGTCAGAATAGCGGGAACAGGAATCCTTACATCTTTCGGAAAGGTTCAAAAATGTGCCTCACCCCATGGGCAGCCTTTGACAAGTTTGAAGGTTGGGAGGGCAGGGGGGGGGGTGGGGGGACGCGGAAGGAAGCGAGAAAGAGGGCTAAGAAACGACTGGCAAAAGGGAAAACAACATGCAAACGGGAGTCTGCAGGCAAGTGAAGGGCAGCCCAGCACCCAGCCCACTGTTTGATAGCCGCTGACGTGCAGTGGTTGCTGCAAGTTTTGCCACCCCAAAGCATCGTCTCGAAGTGAGCATGCCTGGAAGGAGGCGGAGGAAGGCTTGAGGCAGCGGCTGCCCAGGTATCGGCGCGGGCTATGCCAGCTCCTTACGGCAGACTGCACAACTCTGCTAAGCCGGTCCCACTGTTGCCAGACAGATGACTGCAAATGTTGTCTGTGGTGCTTGTGGCAAATCAGGTTGTGCCAACGATTCGATTGCTGTGACACACCTTCTTCCACACTAAACGTTGTGCCAGATGGTTCTTTAGTCAGGCCATCACACATATCTCTACCATCTGGCCTACTGTCACAGCCTGCCTAGAGAGAGCTGGAACTGCCACTGAGGTGCACCCATCACTGCCCACACATGGCAGGTTGGCACAGAACACCTCTGTTGCCTGGTATCCCTCAGCTAGTCTTCCTCCAAACATGCATCCCCCGTGGAAAACCCATTGGTAGCCAGGAAGGCTCAATAAAGCCCAGCAAGGGGAGAATTATTTTTTTTTTTTAAAAAGTGGCCTTTGTTTTTTTTTAAGAACTTATCTTGCCCTTCAAATGAACTCCTGCCTGCAGATGATCCCCTTCTACACAGGCACGAAGAGGACTGTACCAAGGCCAAGAAAAGCCACAGGAGATGTTCTGACATCACTCCCGCCTCATGTGAATAGAGTGAAGATTCCTCCGCCTGACCCCAGGCCCAGTGGAAGTGTGCGTCGCACGGAAATGAGTCAGAGAGCCGATGGTAGCGGTCTACACCCGTTCCGTTCCATTACACCCGGCGAACTGGTGCACACAGACATAGCAGACAGGAAAATCAGCCCACCTGCTTTATTTCCCAGTGCACAAGAGTCGAAAAATATTTTTACACAGCTGGTCACTTGAACAGTCATTTTCATGTCAGGCTGCTTCCAAGTCCCTACAAACCCATTTCCATACTAGACACACCGGCCCAGCACTACCACTAAACATGCCTCTCTTTCCACCCCCCCCCCCCCCCCCCAAATCCCGAAGGCATCATTTCTTCCTGGGGTACAGCTCTTCCATACCTCGGCCAAGTGGCCATTCTTCATGCACAAAGCCAAGGCGGTGAGTGTCAGCAGTCTATTCGACCATGGTGGGGTCACAGCAGAGCCCAGTGAGGTCCTGACTTGATCCTCAGAGCAAAACCTTGGCTGATTTTCCACCTCTCTGACTCAAGAGGACTGAGGCCAGCATAAAAGCTGGTCCGTAGAAGAGGAAGCAATAGGTCCAGGCTCGGGCTTGCACAGTCAAACCCTGCCGAAATCCAGCTTCACTTCACCGAGGAAGCCAATATTAGCAGGATTATAACTAAAACCAAACTACAGAGATAAAAGAGAGACCCAGTTTTAAAGATCTTTGGAGCACGACCCCATTTAACAATCCATTCAGAAATTCAGTCTACTGAAAGATGTACCCAATCATGCGGCACAGAGCAATTAGACTCTGGGAGCAGCTTGTATCTCCAGACGATATTTAACAGTGAACTGATTAATGAAAAATGGAATAACTTGATCATTTTTATTTTTTACAAAAGTTAACTTTTGATATAAACTTTTAATTGCAAGTTATTGCCTGACTTGTGGTCTGCCTGGCACTTGCTCTTCATCTGTCCAGAGGTTGCACATTGGCCTGCTCCCAGACCACTGCCAATACTACCCCCCCGCCAGCTGGCAGGAGATGCCTGGTATCATCCAGTCACGACTCGCCCTCCTGATGTTCCCCTCTCTTCCGCAAGGAGGTGCTGCGGCCTCTGTTGGGCAACATTCAGAGTAGAGAAATCGGGAACATTTTCTGTTTGATTCAGGAAAAGAAAGAAAGAACTTGCATTTATATAGCGCCTTCCATGGCCTCAGGGCAACCCAAAGTGCTTTTGAGACACATTCACTGTTGTAAGGTAATATGGCTGCCAATTAGTGCACAGCCCCACAAACAGTAATGAGAAAATGACCAGATAATCTGTTTTAGTGATGTTGGTTGAGGGATAAATATTGGCCAGGACACCAGGGAGAACTCCCCTGCTCTTCGAGCTACGTGTTATGGGATCTTTTACGTCCATCTGAGGGGGCAGATGGGGCCTCAGTTTAACGTCAGCCAAGGTTCACTGTCTTGATTGTCATCCAGTGACTCTTATTGGAAAGTTCGCCCATGTGTCAACTCGCTCTGATGCCCCCATGGTAAGTTGGCCTGCCAACATCACCCTCTAGGCTCCCACATGGGAGAGCGGCCACTTAGACGCGGTACAAGAGGGTCACAGGAGCAGTATCCCAGCAAGTCAAGTGCCTTCAGGATAGGGTTGTCAACTCTGGTTGGACATATCCCTGGAGGTTTCATCTCATGACCTCCTGCATCCAACCGCCTCACCCAGTCAAACAGCTTTATCCGCCCCCCCCCGCCGCCAATATTTTTATAACTAATAAATGAAAGTGTTCAAAGAAAATGAAAAACACACCTACAATTCTTTTAATGCCCCTATGATTTTTGTCCTGGGTTGCTTGCAGAAGTGTCCTGGAGCCTCCAGGGCAATCCTAATCCAATTGGTGACCCTGCTTCAGGACAGAGGTGAGGGAAAAAATGGAGTAACAGCTGTGGAGCTGCTGGAAGCCTGGACTAAAAAAAAAGTCACATTTCCAACCAAGCCTCATAAATACTGAGACACTCCTCCCAGTTGAGGTCAAGAACCCTTTTAAGCTGTATCTATTTTTTTAAATGAGAAAAAAATATGGGTTTTCCTCAAAAATTATGTTGAGATTATTTTCCACAGGAAAAAACTCTAGGACAATGGTGGATCTGCATTTATACAGCTCTCAGTAACGTCCCAAAGTGCTTCGTACACAGTGAATTAACTTTGCAGTTAATTTTTTTTTTGGTAAAGTTGCTTGAGGGAGGAACGTCAGCCAGGACACCAGGAGAAATTCCTGCTCTTCAAACCTGAACCATCGGAACAGACAGATATGGGCTTATCCAAAGAACGGCAGCTTTGACAACAAAAGAAAGAAATTACATTTATAATCGCACCTTTCACCATCTCAGGACATCCCAAAGGGCTTTACAGCCAATGAAGTACTTTTGAAGTGTGGTCACCTTTGTAATGTAGGAAACGCAACAGGAAATTTGCACACAGCAAGATCCCATAAACAGCAATGAGAGTAGTGATCAATTAAGTGGTGATTTGGTGCTTTTGGTTGAGGGATAAATATTGGCCAGGACACTGGGAGAACTCCCCTGCTCTTCTTCAAATAATGCCACAAAATCTTTTATGTCAATCTGAGAGGGCAGACGGGGTCTCGATTTAACGTTTCATATGAAAAACGGCACCTCCCACAGTGCAGCACACCCTCCACTGCACTGGAGTGTCGGCCTAGATTTTGTACTCAAGTTTCTGGAGCGGGACTTGAACCCACAACCTTCGGACTCGGGAGCGAGTATGCTAGCACTGAGCCACGGCCATATGAACAAGTATTGCTGGATTCATTTTTTTTTAACGTAATGACAGCGAGACTCGACCTTGAATAATAAAACCATTATCGTACCCGTACCCAATCCTTACCTGTTCCAGACAGGTGTACAGCTCCTGACAGCAGCCGCAATAGCCTCGCCTGCTCTGCCCCGGGAACGCCTCAGGAACAGGCCGCTCCGCACATGGTCTGTCGACGCTGCAAAGACCAAAAGCAGAACACTAACGGAATCAAACACACATCACGCAGCAAGCTGACGCGTGCCAAGCCAGGCAGGGTTTTAAGTAGACCCGCTAACGGATGGAACAAAGCACAGGCAAAGGATGAGAGAGCTGCCCGTCTGACACTTTTCCCAACAAGACTGCACCTCTGCTGAGCATCATTATGCGGGTACGGTGGTGTAGTGGTTATGTTGCTAGACCAGTAATCCAGAGAAATCGAGTTCAAATCGGCAGTTTGAGAATTTCATTTCCGTTTAAAAATAAAATAATGGAAATGAAAGGCTGGGATCAGTAAAAGTGGCCATGAAGCTGTCGGATTGTCGTAAAAACCCAACTGGTTCACTAATGTCCTTTAGGGAAGGAAACCTGCCGTCCTCACCCGGTCTGGCCTATATGTGACTCCAGTCCCACACCAACGTGGTTGACTCTTAAACTGCCTTCTCAGTTGTATCGCCATCTCAGGATAACTAGGGATGGGCAATAAATGCTGGCCTTGCCAGCAATCCAGAGAATGAATAAAATGAAAGGTGAAACAGAAAGCAGGGTCCCAGACGGAACAGTTCTATCACAAAGAATCGCCCAGACACACAGCACTTGGTTTAGCTGTGCCCTAATGCACTGGGCACTTTTCTTCCACTATATAAAATATAGAAGTCGTAATCACTTCCATGGTTTATCCTCTATCACTACTGTATTGCCACTCAGTCGGTGCAGTTTTCTGCCCTTCTCCCCTGAAGGCACCGATTCCTTGCTGGGCCACAGTTCAACTGGTGTTGGATGCCGAGTTTCAAGCGGACGATCTTCACATGCGAGCATGGACAGCGAGCGCCAGCAGGGTGGGATACGTCAGAGCAGAGTCCCTTCCTGTCCTCACACACTTTCTAGCTGTGGAGGGAGGGAGGGGGGGGTTGCAACAGTCAGGAACAGGAAACTCATCTGTTTTTTTTGTTTTGCCAGTTTCCCTAGTCCGGGTTGGGTGGAGGATCTATGTTGAGTTCAGCTAACTAATCACGCACCAGCAATTGGGCCCGGGACCTTCCTGGAGATAACCATGCCATAGCTGACTTAACGCTTTGGGCTCCCTGCAGTTGCACTAAGTGTTCCATGTTGTACTCACTTTGATGAACACAACATGCACAGTAAAGTACGTCAGCTATTATCCTTTATTCCAAAAAGGGACATCATTGCTCCTACTGCAAAATAAACAATTCAATTGAATCTCCCCATAGCTCCTAAAGGATGTTGATTTTCACTATGGCCCGAGACAGTCCCCTCCAACAGAGAGAATACACCACCATTTTCTTTTTCCAATATCCCGACACAGTGAAGGGTGATGGTACTGGGAAATACAGCACTTTACACTGTGGGCAACCAATGTCAGCACCTGGCACTGGCAAGTCATGCCGAGGAGAGTTAGATGCAAAGTAAAGCTTCCTATATACTCTGCCCCAATGTGTTTAAAGAAAAAAAAACACCCTTACTGCACAGATGACATTTTTCCATTTCTCACACCAGGTAGCCTGTGGCCTCTGTGAATGAAGCTGCCAAGCCAGTGCCAAATTAAGGGGCAGTCTTGTGCCATGAGCCCACACCTACTAGGAATTGGGTTGGGACTGCTCAAAGCCATTTCCTATAGGACCCTCACAACCAGCAGACAGAGAAGACCAGCCTGGATTGAAAGGGTCCCAGAGCTAAACGATCTGGTGACTAACCCACTGCACCATCCAGTCCCTTCAAATGCCATCATTCTCTAATAAAAAATATTACAATCACTGCCATTTTATATCCCTTTCCTTTATGAGGATCCACTTGTTCTTTGATATTTTATACAATGTGAACGATCCCCATCAAAAAAAAAATCCTTTGATAGCCATTTCCTTAAGGCAGTTGAAACTGCAGTGATTTTCCTACCTTAACCAGCTAACTCCAGGATTTGGTATCAGCCTTTTAATTCTGCGTAGTGTCTATTTAACCAGCTAGCTCCAGGATTTGGTATCAGCCTTTTAATTCTGCGTAGTGTCTATTTAACCAGCTAGCTCCAGGATTTGGTATCAGCCTTTTAATTCTGCGTAGTGTCTATTTAACCAGCTTCCTCTCCCAACACATCACAATCCCCGTTTGTTTGCCATTTGTCCTGTAGGGTTGTCCAACTTACCCGGTACGGTCGTCCATCTTTTTGAAGCACTCGCTCACTCCCCTTTGTGCATCTGTCACAGATCAAACAGGAATCAAACATTATTATTGAATTCTACTCATCTTAAGAACTTGCTGGTTACAAATTCAGGTCTTGCCCGTAGACATCCCCTCTGGTGCGGTGGTGCCAGTAACCTCCAAGTGGTTGGAGCGTCTTCTGTTTAGGGGTGTACCTGTACTGCCCATTATTTAACTATATGACAGTGCAACCCAGGGGCGGAACAGGCCCCCCACCTTTGTGAAGTGGATAGTTGTGAATTTCACACATATATCCTCAATGTCGTAGAAGGCAGAGCAAGGAATCACTTGGTAAGACATGGACAGATACAAATTATTTGTATTTCACAGTGAGTGAACATAAGAAATAGGAGCAGGAGGCCATACAGCCCCTCGAGCCTGCTCCGCCATTCATTAAGATCATGGCTGATCTTTGACCTCAACTCCACTTTCCTGCCCGATCCCTGTAGCCCTTGATTCCCCTAGAGACCAAAAATCTAAAATCGATCAGAGTCTTGAATATACCGAATGACTGAGCATCCACAGCCCTCTGGGCTAGAGAATTCCAAATATTCACGACTCAGTGAAGAAATTCCTCCTCATCTCAGTCCTAAACGTCCTTATAGAATCATAGAAAGGTTACAGCACGGAAGGAGGCCATTCGGCCCATCGAGTCCATGCCGGCTCTATGCGATAGCAATCCAGCTAATCCCATTCCCAACCCTATCCCCATAGCCCTGCAAGTTTTTTTTTACTTTCAAGTACTTATCCAGTTCCCTTTTGAAGGCCATGATCGAATCTGCCTCCATCACCTCCTCGGGCAGTGCATTCCAGATCCTAACCATTCGCGGTGTAAAAAAGTTTTTCCTCAAGCCACCATTGGTTCTTTTGCCAATCACCTTAAATCTATGTCCTCTGGTTCTTGACCCTTCTGCCAATGGGAACAGTTTCTCTCTATCTACTCTGTCTAGACCCTTCATGATTTTGAATCCTCCATCAAATCTTCTCTCAACCTTCTCTGTTCCAAGCAGAACAACCCCAGCTTCTCCAGTCTATCCTCGTAACTGAAGTCCCTCATCCCTGGAATCATTCTAGTAAATCTTTTCTGCACCCTCTCTAAGGCGGTCACATCTTTCCTAAAATGCGGTGCCCAGAACGGGACACAATACTCCAGTTGTGGTCGAACCAGTGTTGCATAAAAGGTTCATCACCTTCCTTGCTTTTGTACTCATGCCTCTGTTTATAAAGCCCAGGATCCCGCATGCTTTTTTTTAAAAAAAAGCTTTCTCAACCTGCCCTGCCACTTCCAACTATTTGTGCACATATATCCCAGATTGCTCTGTTCCTGTACCCCTTTTAGAATTGTGCCCTCTAGTTTATATTGCCTCTCCTCATTCTTCCTACCTAAATGTATCACTTTGTATTTTTCTGCGTTAAATTTCATCTGCCACATGTCCGCCCATTCCACCAGCTTGTCTATATCCTCTTGAAGTCTGTCACTATCCTCCTCACTGTTTACTACACTTCCAAAGTTTTGTGTCATCTACAAATTTGGAAATTGTCCCTATACACCCAAGTCCAAGTCATTAATATATATCAAGAAAAGCAGTGGTCCTAGTATCGACCCATGGGGAACACCACTGTACACCTCCCTCCAGTACGACAAACAACTGATCACCACTACTGTCTGTTTCCTGTTAATGAGCTAATTTTGTATCCATGCTGCTATTGCCCCCTTGGGCTTCAATCTTGATGACAAGCCTATTATGAGGCACTTTATCAAACACCTTTTCGGAGTCCATATACACTATATCAATCGCATTGCCCTCATCGACCCTCTCAGTTTCCTCATCCAAAAACTATCAAGTTAGTTAAACATGATTTCCCCACCACAGAGGTTAAACTGACTGGCCTATAGTTGCTGGGTTTATCCTTACACCCTTTTTTGAACAAGGATGTAACATTTGCAATTCTCCAATCCTCTGGCACCACCCCAGTATCTAAAGATGTTTGAAAGATTACGGCCAGTACCTCAGCAATTTCCACCCTTACTTCCCTCAGCAATCTAGGATGCATCCCATCCGGACCGGGTGACTTATCTACTTTAAGTACCTCCAGTCTTTCTAATACCTGCTCCTTATCAATTATTAGCCCATCCAGTATCTCAACTATATCTTCCTTTACTGAGACTCTGGCAGCATCTTCTTCCTTGGTAAAGACAGTTGCAAAGTACTCATTTAGTACTTCAGCCGTGCCCTGTGCCTCCATGAGTAGATCTCCTTTTTGGTCCCTAATCGGCCCCACCCTGCCTCTTACTATCCGTTTACATGCCTTTGGAAGACTTTTGGATTCCCTTTTATGTTGGCTGCCAGTCTAGTCTCATACTCTCTCTTTGCCCCTCTTATTTCCTTTTTCGCTTCCCCTCTGAACTTTCTTTATTCAGCCTGGTTCTTGTGTTATCAACCAGACATGTCATATTCCCTATTTTTCTGCTTCATCTTACTCTCTATCTCTTTTGTCATCCAGGGAGCTCTGGCTTTAGTTGCCCTACCTTTCTCCCTTGTCGGAATGTCCCTAGACTGTACCTGAACCATCTCCTCCTTAAAGGCTGCCCATTGTTCAACTACAGTTTTGCCTGCCAATCTTTGATTCCAATTTACCCGGGCCAGATCTGTTCTCATCCCACTGAAATTGGCCCTCCTCCAATTGAATAATCCATGACTATGGAGACTGAGACTATGTCCCATAGTTCTAGACTTTCCAGCCAAGGGAAACAGCTTCTTAAACCCTGGTTAAGCCCCCTCAGAATCTTATGTTTCAATGCGGTCACCTCTCATTCTTCCTAACTACAGAGAGTATAGGCCCATTCTACTCAATCTCTCCTCATAGGACAACCCTCTCATCCCAGGAATCAATCAAACATGCAGAGCATTGGCAGGGATCCGATTAATTTAGTTCAAAACAGTGCAGCTTGTCTTCACATAATAATAAACAAGCCTCACTTCCCCACATCAGTGGGTCATCTTAACTTGACTTAAACAAAATAACACCTAACCACTCTCGTGCATGCTAAACTTCTTAGCGTGGGCAAAGCTTGCCCTCGCAATTTTCTGTTGAAAGCTCGATCACCTTCACTGCTTTGCTGGACCTTAATGCCCTTGCAGTATTCGATTAAAAAAAAACCCAGATTGACTGCCTGTGTCTCGACTTATGTTTTCTTTTATCACTATCTGTTCAGAAGAAATTGAAGACTTGCCAATACAATGGGTTGAGGTGTTTCTCGTTTACTGATACAAGCTAACAAATTGCTTGTTTATAGTTTTTGAGGAAAGCAACTCACATTAGCACATTAACCACCTAGGTATTTCCTTTCCTCACAAACTTGTGTGAACACTTTTCTTTAAAAATTGTAATTTCAACCTCGCCCCCCCCTCCAATGCTCTCTGTAGTCAAAACAATTCTGAAAAGTAACGTTACCCCCTCCGAATTATTCTCCCCCCAAGGCACAGACTCGTACTGAAATATGGTTGTGTGGTGGCAGCAGCCCTCTGGTACCTTGGCCAAGTTTCATAGGAATAGGAGTGGGCCATTCAGTTCCTAGAGCCTTTTCCGCCATTCAATAAGATCATGTCTGATCTGTATCTCAACTTCATTTATCCGCCTTGGTTCCATATCCCTCAATACCCTTACCTAGCAAAAATCTATCAACCTCAATTTTGAAATTTTCAATTGACCCCCAGCCTCAACAGTTTTTTGAGGGAGAGAGTTCCAGATTTCCACTCCCCTTTGTGTGAAGAAGTGCTTCCTGACATCACCCCTGAACGGCCTAGCTCTAATTTTAAGATGATGTCCCCTTGTTCTGGACGCCTCCATCAGAGGAAATAGTTTCTCTCTATCTACCCTTTGAAATCCTTTAACCATCTTAAACACCTCAATTAGATCACCCCTTAATCTGCTATACTCAAGGAAATACAAGCCTAGTTTGTGCAACCTGTCGTCATAATTTAAACCTTTTAGCCCCGGTATCATTCTGGTGAATCTGCGCTGCACCCCCTCCAAGGCCAATATATCCTTCCTGAGGCGCAGTGCCCAGAACTGAACGCAGGACTCCAGATGGGGTCTAACCAGAGCTTTATACATTTGTGAGCCTAGAGTATCAGCTTGGTCCAGCGGTAGCACACACTTGTCTCCACGTCAGAAGGCTGTGGGATTAAGCACCCCTCCAGGCCTTGAGCGATAATCCAGGCCGACACTTCAGCGCAGTGCTATGGGGAGTGCGGCATTGTCAAAGATGCCATCTCGCAGATGCGACATTAAAGTGAAATCCCGATCGGCCTGTTGAGGTGGATGTAAACGCACTGGTGGTACTACTTGAAGAAGAGCAGGAAGTTCTCCCATTATTCCGGTCAACATTCTTCCCTTAACTCAACATCACCGAAACAAAAACAGATGAAGTGGTTATTTAGCTCATTTGCTGTTTGTGGGACCTTGTTGCTTGGTTTGCCTACAGTTACTTAACTTCAACAAAGAAAAAAGATAATTGGCTTTTCGTGAAAGTTATTATATAAGCAAATTTATGCACCTCGTGGATGTTGGCAGGCTGTTTTACCAAAGAGCCCATCACATCCTGATGTCCACATGTTCTTTTGGGCAGGAATCACTGGACAGTGATCAGGACCCTGACTTATCTGACCCCTCCCTAGCCCTGGTGATTTGAGCCCTTTCTGCCTGGCTCTGTTCAGCCAAGTCATTAGAGAGCTGGGATCAAACGTGGCTCAGTGCGGCATCAGGCTGTGCATTTATCATCAGGGAAGCTGCTTCTGGAAAATGTAACCATTTATGTATTTAATAGAGCGGTGTATAGATGCCAGCCATAGCTCAGTGGTAGCAATCTCGCCTCAGAGTCAGAAGATTGTGGGTTAAGCCCCAATCCAGAGACATGAGCATAAAAATCTAGGCTGATACTCCAGTTTAGTACTGAGGGAGTGCTGCACTCAGGTGCTTCGGATAAGATGTTAAACCAAGGCCCCGTCTGCCCTCTCAAGTGGACGCAAATGATCCTGTAGCACTATTCGAAGAACAAGAGAGTTCTCCCTAGTGGCCTGGCAAATATTTATCCCTCAACCAACGTCACTAAATCAGATTATCTGGTCAGTATCACATTGCTGTGCGCAAATTAGCTGCCGCATTTCCTACATTATAAGTGACTACACATAGAATCATAGAAGTTTACAACATGGAAACAGGCCCTCTGGCCCAACATGTCCATATCGCCCAGTTTATACCACTAAGCTAGTCCCAATTGCCTGCACTTGGCCCATATCCCTCTATACCCATCTTACATCAAAAGTACTTCATTGGCTGTAAAGCGCTTTGAGACGCCCTGAGGTCGTGAAAGGCGCTATATAAATGCAAGTCTTTCTTTTACTGTATTATCAAACTGAATCTCTCATTTTAGGCATAGCTTGAAAAAAAAACACATTTTACCATTTGTAAAATTTTTGCCCTACAACATGCTTGAACTAAGCTAGAACCACTGCTTAGCCCCCAATCGGCAGCCCCATCAACCAGACAATCAGACCACCCTCCTCCATCCCCCAGCCGGCACTCTCGTCCCAGCTGGTGCTGTGTTGCCCTGCTCTGTCTCTGAGTGAAGTCCTGGGTCTCTGCCTGGTATAGGTTTCACTTTGGCCTGTGCCTGTTTAGACACCGGGCACTTTGCGAGCGTTGGCGAGTTATTTTTAAACCTGGCTGCAGCGGGGCTTCTGGTTAATTTCCTCACTATCATTACCAACTGAAAAGTAATGGGGTAGATGTGCAGGAGATATTTCCATTTGTGTGGGAGACCAAAATTTGGGGTCCAAAATATAAGATAGTCACTAATAAATCCAACAAAGAATTCAGGAGAAACTTCTTTACCCAGAGAGTGGTGAGAATGTGGAACTCACTGCCACAAGGAGTAGTTGAAGTGAATAGTATAGATGCATTTAATGGGAAGCTAGATAAACATATATGAGCGAGAGAGGAATAGAAGGATATGTTGATAGGATTAGATGAAGAGGGGTGGGAAGAGGCTTGTGTGAAGCAGAAACACTGGCACAGACTAGTTAGGCCAAATGGCCTGTTTCTGTGCTGGAGAATAGGCCAATTTGTGACAAGAGCAACTTCTTTTTCCAACCACGGACTACAATCTCAGACAGAATATAGTGATGTCAACATCCAGAGGGGAGAAGAAACAATCTCTGGGCCTCTGTAATAAGGTCGTCCCCTTTTCGGACCTTTATTTTTCACCCCTCCCAACAATTGATCACTTATTACTACTAGAGCAAGAAAACAAATTAAAGATTACTACACTTCAAAAGCACTTCATTGGCTGTAAAGAGCTTTGGGACGTCCTGAGGTTGTGAAAGGCGCTATATAAATGCAAATTCTTTCTTCTCATATAGAATTAGTGGCACTGCCTTCCCAAACCAATGAATAATTTCCCAAACACACAACACAATTACATAAAACATGTCAGCAATAGATTGAGAATGAAAATGATGAATAGCTCGTCCCTCCCCAAACAAAGCTTTGCCAAACTTTTTCCCTAAAGGCAATGTCCCTTTGAGGCCAACATTCAATTGAGGGGTTTGTACACATTATATACAGGAAGCTCGAGTGGTTTACAGATGAAATATATATATATATTCATATTCATCTGTAAACCACTCGAGCTTCCTGTATATAATACATACACATCCCTCAATTGAATGTTGGCCTCCAAAGGGACATTGTCTGTCTGTCTACACGCACGCGCGCACACACACACACACACGCACACACACGAATAAAATGAAAGCAGTAATGAAAACACAAACTGCAGTTTACAAGATGCCACCATCACATCAGCTAACAGGTCTACCAAAGGAATTATGCTGCAGGGTCTAAGGCAGAATTATGAAGATATAAAGGAACTTAAAATTAATTCTATTAATATAAATAGCAGCTCCTATTCATCAGTTAAAACCAAGATATGCAAACCAGCACGTTCACAACTCCACACACACTGACTGCCTATCCTTGCCACCAGTGGTAAAAGCAGAATGGAAGTGAGAAATGTGCCCATGAAGGGGAACGGGGGTTACGACGGATGGACCAGCTTATCTACACGTGTACAATGTACCCCATCAATAGTGAAAGATTTTTGGACTTTTCAATACCAGTTTTAAGGAAACTAAAAGGATTGACTAGAACCCTGGATTTATTACCTGCTAAAGGAGCTGAGGGTGGTTAAAAGAACTGTTAAACTGACTGTTCAAGAAGGCATGCTGGGAAGGTTGACCACATGCGAAGAGTCTTATTCAGCAGACTGTCTAGAAGATTAAAGATAAGACAGCAGCTACACCATGAAAATCTGCAAGAAGCTATTGTAAACATCAGTTTGTGTAACCATAAGAGACAGAGACAGAATAGAAAGTTACTGGAAAGTGTGTTTTTGCCAGCAAAAAGGGTATGAAACCAGCCATTTTAGTAAGAGCAAGGAGACAGTCCACGCAGGATATCGATGGATTATTAACCTCTCAGCCACCCGATGCAGAAGAATTGGCCATTCTGAGTTGAGTTGTACTACTGACTTAAAGGTTGTATGAATCTCTCTCTCTCAATTAAACCTGTTGTGTTTTAACGTTAATAAAACCATTATTTTGGAAAAGTTTAAAGTCTTGGTTGATCTCACCTCTGATTACCCTAAAAAGAGTTAAGAGTGCAAACAAAAACCCATCAAGTTGCTTTTCATATGTTCTAAGCAGGATCCAGCTGGTGTGGAACGTTCACTGGTACACTGGCTTCAATGATACATTGGCAGAGCGAGTGAAAACAGCAAATCAGCCGGGAGTGGGTTCACGGCCTGGTGCCACCTTAGCCTTGTAGTTTGGAGGACGACCTTTACCAATAACTGCTACACTCTTGTGCGAGAAAGAGTAAAGCTGGCATTTAATACCCGAGACACTGGCCAGGATTGGGATTCATGTTGTTGCCCTTTTGTGTACACAATTAATGGCAATCAAGGTATATCCCTGCATATTGAACCGCAGCATTTCTGCTGATGCGATGCTTTCTATCTCAAGGGAGTTAATTAAGCGCTTTGGTTAAATAAACTTCAAAAGAGAAACCTAATGCATTGTTACTATTGAATGCCTGATACCTAATATCCTGAAACAGGCACAGGTAATGTTAGAAACAGCACTGCATGAATGCCGAGCTTTCAATTGACAAAAAGCATGTACTATTGTCACACAAAGCAGTATGACATCATCGGCTGTTGACACAAGGTGGTTAATGACCTCCCCGGTGGAGCTCATTTAATGGGTGCTCTCACTAATTGCAAAACATCCTACTTAGCCTTGTGGTTCAAAAAACATTGCTTCAAAGGGCAGGGCGCTGTGCTCCAATACAAAAAAGGAAAGAACCTATATTTATACAGTGCCTTTCGAGACCTCAGAACGTTCCAAAGCACTTTACAGCCAATGAAGTACTTTTTTTTTTTAAGTGTAATCACTGCTGTAGTAAACGCGGCAGTCAATCAAGTTGGCAGACAGGGACCTCGGTATAACGCTTCAGCCGAAAGACTGCACCTCCGACAGTGCAGCACTCCCTCAGTACTGCACTAGGAGCGTCAGCCTGGATTTTGTGCTTATGTCTCTGGAGTAGGACTTGAACCCACAACTCAGACGAGAGGGCTACCAACTGAGCCACAGCTGACACAGGAGAAGTAGTAACCAAAAATTCAAATTATGAATGGATGAACATCGCCATTAAAATGGCATATCCTCACATGTCTCTGTCTAAGTGCTCGCACACAGCAAAATTACGAGACTCATTTCCCATTTTATAAGACCTGTTGGAAATTTACTGATAAATGTTAAGAAATAAAATGCAAATAGTGATTGAAGGAGAACCGATTCTCCCCATAATGTTCCAGCAATTGGGGGAACAGCCAAGTGATTAAAAGGACCTGATTCTCCACTCCCCCCTCCCCGACCCTCTTATTTCTTGGTACAGATCCAGAGGAACTCCTTCAACCCCTCTTCAATGTTGTCGCCTTACCTCTTCACTCCAGAGTGCAAATGATTCATAGATTTGGCCCCGTTGGTACCTCACCCCAAGCAGCCATTCTTCAAGGTGATGGCCTGGACAACAAATATCAACAGGTTATTCAACAGTGAAGGCCATCACAGAAGAACTCACCCCTGCCCTCACCAGACACACAAGAACACCAACAGCAGGGTTACTGGACAGAGATCAGGATAGGACCTGGGATAATTTTCATCCACCCAGGCCAGGGATATTGAAGTCCACTGCAGCGCCCTCTCAGATAAGATCTGCTAACTCAAAACAGACCTGGAATAAAACCTAGAGCTTTTCTGCCTGTATGACTCAGTATCATACCATGTACAACCACTGAGCCATGGAATTATAAACATCATTAAAATCGCTCTCCCCATGAAATAGTCAATTTGTACCATTGCAATGTGAACCTATTCTATACAGAATTATTAGATTTGAGGGCAGCAGGGAGGCAGTCTTCAAGAATACCCAAAAATCTAGTCCAGTTCATATTGTATGCAAACTTTGTTGCCAGGTCCATTCAACCATATTGATGCAGGCCAGGAACCAAGCCTGGTTAGTCTAAGCCTGCAAATTACTGAAGGAAACCGGGTAAGAGTGCTACAAACAATACATTTATGAATCAAGTCTAAACAAATCAAAACGCTCAACTGTTTGACCAACAGTTATGCAAGAGAGCATGTTGCTGAAAACCCAACAACTTGTATTTATAAAGCACCTTTAACGCAGTAAAACATTCCAGAGCACTTCACAGGAGCATTATTAAACAAAATTTAACACCGAGCCACATAAGGAGATATTAGGACAGGTGACCAAAAGCTTGGCTAAAGAGGTAGGTTTTTAAGGAGCATCTTAAAAAGGAGAGAGGTAGAGAGGTTTAGGGAGGGAATTCCAGAGCTTGGGGCCTAGAAGGCTGAAGGCACGGCTGCCAATGGCGGAACGATGAAAATTTGGGATGGGCAGAATTGAACATGTGCAGAAATCTTGGAGGATTGTAGGGCTGGAGGAGGTTACAGAGATAAATGAGGGATGTGAACACAATGATGAGAATTTTAATTTCAAGGCGTTACTCGACTGTGGTCCAATGTAGATCAGCAAACACAGGGGTAATGGGTGAATGGGGCTTCTTACCTTTGGCGCTTGGAATGGACAGACAGTCTCGCTCTGTACGTGTTTATATATCAAGGCTGGAACAGCATATTTTAGCTTTGATTTAAACCTTTATTTTCTATTTTTTTTTTCATAATTCAAGGAAATTACAACATATTTTAAATTGCAGGTACCTTCTGTTGAAATTTTGTCTCAAGAGAATGTTCACAGTACAGGCATTCCAAACCCACATCGCATAACAATAGATCAAGAGAATGTTCACAGCATAAACATTCTAAATCCATGATACACAATAGACAAAAAGAGAATGTTCACAATATAAACATTCTAAACATGCACCACACATTGCCATAGAATCACACTGCACAGAAGGAGGCCATTCGGCCCATCGTGCCTGCTCTTTGAAAGAGCTATCCAATCAGTCCCACAGCCCTGCAAATTTATCCATTTCAAGTATTTATCAAATTCCCTTTTGAAAGTTACTATTGAATCTGCTTCCACCACCCTTTCAGGCAGTGCATTCCAGATCATAACAACTCGCTGCATAAAAAAAAAATTCTCCTCATCTCCCTCTGGCTCTTTTGCCAATTATCTTAAACCTGTGACCTCTGGGAACTGACCCTCCTGCCAGTGGAAACAGTTTCTCCTTAGTTACTCTATCGAAACCCTTTATAAATTTTGAATACCTCTATTAAATCTCCCCTTAACATTCTTTGCTCGAAGGAGAACAACCCTAGCTTCTCCAGTCATTCCACATAACTGAAGTCCCTCACTCCTGGGACAATTCTAGTGAATCTCCTCTGCACCCTCTCCAAGGCCTTGCGATTCTTCCTAAAGTGTGGTACCCAGAATTGGATACAATACTCCATCTGAGGCTAACCAGTGATCTATAAAGTAGGCCGAGAGGATGATAATAGTGAGATAAAAATTGAAAACCTATCCGGTTATATTTTTAAAATTTACCGTAACTAGAGCTAAAATAAGTCAATCATGTTTTCTTAAATCCCATGATAGCCAACTGGTTCCAGCACATTGGGAGAGCAACTTTATTTTAAAGAAAACCCAATTCTTTACTAGATCTAATTTGAGAGAGAGAAAGTATGTTCTGATGGCGGTGTAGGATATGGTATTACACTTGTGCTGATTGTAACCTCCTCACAGGCTTGTTGTCAAATGCAAATCACACCACATGGTCCACAGACATAATACACCACACAGCACGTTGTAGACTGTATCCACTACGTGCGTCATGACAGGCTTATGCCTCAACCACGTTAGCCATGGCTCTGAGCACTCTCGCCTCTGAGTCAAAAGGTTGTGGGTTCAAGCCCCACTCCAGAGATTTGAGCACATAAATCAAGGCTGCCACTCCTGTGCAGTGCTGAGGGAGTGCGACACTGTCTTCCAAACGAGATGTTAAGCCGAGGCCCTGTCTTCCCGCTCAGGTGGACATAAAAGATCCCATGGCACTATTTCGAAGACGAGCTGGGGAGTTCTCCCCAGTGTCCTGGCCAATATTTATCTCTCAATCAGCATCACTAAACAGATTATCGGGTCATTAGCACATCGATGTTTGTGGGACCTTGCTATGTGCACAAATTGACTGCCGCGTTTCCTACATTACAATAGTGACCACACTTCAAAAGCATTTTGGGATGTCCTAAGGTCATGAAAGGCACTATATAAATGCAAGTCTTTCTTTCAACCCCACAATTCAGATGCAGGAAGCAGGACTAATCTCTGCATTCCTTGGAACTTCACTAATGCATTAAAAAATTGTCTAATTTAATAACCCATTTCAATGCCAGGCTAAATGTGTAACTTCTGCAACTTACTACCTCTGTAAGCTGGTTAGGTTGGACCTGAAGTAGTGGTTAGTGCAGGGGCTACTTGTCAATTCGATAAAATGTGCTATGTACGCATTAAGATCCACCAAGCCAGACGCTCAAGCCAAACTGTTTTAAACAGCTGTACCTGACCATCATTTTTAAAATCACACCAATAAAATTTTCAAGATTAGATCTAAGAGTTGAAATCCCCTTGATCAACAAGTAATAGAAAACTCATTGTGAAATTCTGTATTCGGTGATTTCACAAAGTGAACTGCTCTGCATGCCGTTTGAGAGATTACAGCACATGGATCAACTAACATCCTGCATCTGATAACTGACTTGGGAGCAGCAAGTGCGTAATTCTAATCGACAACCCTGACACTGCAAAACTCCCGGAGCTGTCACTGGATCCCTGCCACCTTTCCAACATCGTTAAGAGGGCGCTGCAGTTAAACACAAGGATGAACACAGTAAGCTAACTGGCTACTGCACCCCTCACTCCAGTTAAGGCAGAAGGAAGGAAAACAGAGCAGCTGGGTTGGAGAGGAGATGCTAATGCAACAATCCGTACAGAAAAATAAATAACTTTTCAAAACAATGACTTCAAAAAAAAGGTAAATAGGATCAATTCAAAATACGATTTTTTTAAAAATTCAAAATAATCCTAACCACTACTATCACACTTGTGAAAATATTGGTCAATCTTCAGGGATAGACTGATGAATCTGCACTATATAGAGACGGTGTAAGCATTTAGTTTGAAAAGACTGAATAATTCGCTTGTCAACATATTAAAAAAAAACATTCAGTTGCAGGTTGTGAACACAGGATGCCGTGGGCTTATCGTTCACTGTTGCATGTGTACAGGCTCAGACCTGACAAATGCTGCTCTTTAGCAATGACAATTGCTCATTTTGTCTTTATTTAGAAACTGTCCTGTTTTGATAAAATACCCTTTAGAAAATACACACAATAAATACACTTTAGAAAATGCACACGTGGGTACGCTGACTCTTGCTCACCACGAGTGTCAGTTACAACACACTTCCCTCCCCCCCCCAAAAAAAGCTGACAGCTCTGCAGCTTATAGACAGATCTGGGGTTGGAGGAAAGGATTAAGATTCCAGCACGCAAGTCAAGCATATCAAAATAAATCCAATTCATTTTAATGCAGATGTATTATTCAGTTGCACTTGTTTTCACGGCAGGGCTCGCACACTTCCCCCCCCAAAGCAAACTCTTTTAGCAATCTGAAGACACAGAAACTGACACCATGTAAGTTGCAACATTGAAGTAACATTGGAAAGTGTAACTGAATGCTCGGGACCATGCGCTCCCCGCCACCGCTCCCACCCACCGGCCGCTTCTCACTCCCCTCACCCACCCACCCCGGGTTTATCCGTTTCCCCCTCCCCTTTACCGTGTATTCCGAGCGCGCCGAATCTGCTTCCACCCTCACGGTCAGAGTTCAATTCCTTCCTTCTCTACTTCCTGGCCACTTTTAAAGGGACAGCGGCCATTTACTGACCGCCGACGCCGAAGCGTGGCCGCGCCCACCATTAAAGGGATCCTCCAGAAACAGTTGATGTTTCCAAAAGGCGGGGAGGAACGCCCACTCTGCTGAACACTTCAAAGGCAGGCAGCGATGAACTGTCTGAAAAGCAAAAACAAAAGTGCCGATGCTGGAAATCTGAAACAAAAACAGAAAATGCTAGAAACACTCAGCAGGCCAGTCAGCATCTGTAGAGAGAAGAAACAGGTTAACCATTCAGGTGTGGGTCCTTGGTCAGAACATCACCGACCAACAGCAATGGAGGATCCATTTTAAAATGTATCGTCTGGCTCAGTATACCCAAATTCAATCTGGTCACCTCCATTTGAAACCATGCAAGGTTTGAAGACAAGCTGCCACTGACCGGATAGCGGGTAGTGTATTCTCTTTAACTTCTCCACATTCACAATGGTCCAGAGCAGAGGTTCTCCAACTGGAGATTTTATGGGGGTGGGGGAAGAGCACAACAAAGTTATTAGGGGGCACAAGGACAGGTTGGGATAATAGTCCATAGTCCATCCTCTCACCGATACTTTGAGTGACACATGGGTTTTTGCCCCTCAAATCCCAAGGTTACTGGCGTATAGTACCAAAGTATTATTGACCAGTGTACTCAGCTACCTGAGTGCCCCCAGCTCCCACACGTTATATAACTGACATAAGTGTGACGTTTGGCGTTAAATAGGAAACACGATCTTTTCTATTTGGACTTGGGATTCATATCTACTGGCTCTGCCGAAATGTATCGTTTGTGCTAACGTTCTTACTCGAGATAGCAAACTAAAATGCCGCTTGGAGACCAAACATCCTATCCTCAAAGCACGAGATTTTTTTTCCAAGCGATAGCTTTTTCAACTGAAAAGGACAGATAAGGGTAATTGAAGAACACCTGCTAAAGCACTTGAAGCATTCTATGCTGTCTCATACCAAATAGCAAGTGAAACATCTCAGACGATTGGTGGAAGTCTTCAACTGCCAGCAGCAATTGTAATGGCATCAATAGTATTGAGAAGGAAAGCTGCTGACCAGCTAACTCTCATCCCACTATCCGACAACACAGCTAACTGCAGAATTGCTGATATGGCAGGAGACATCAAGGAGTAGCTAGCCAAAGCCCTTTCTTTGCACTACATTGACTGTGCCAATGCGGCACAAATGATCGTTTTTGCTCGATACATCAGCTCATCCGAGATCACAGACATTTTATTTTGCCGTTCTGTCCCAACAAGAATTACTGCTGAGGAGTTGTTCAAAATTTGATTAAGTGACAAGATTAAAAACATTTGGATGGTATCGTTGATAGGTTAAAAATCATGATTGGTCACGCTATTGGACTTGCTGCTTGAATGTTGCACCACACTGTGTATACACTGGGAGGTGCTAGCCGCAAAAATCGATGCAGAGTTGTCAGACTACGGCCAGAGTTGTGAAAGGAGTTTTTCTTCACTCACTTGCATCAAAAAAAAAGTATAGCAGTCAGTGAATGCAGAGACTGATGTGTGGTTGAAACGCTCCAAAATCAGATTCCATAAACCGTGCACTAGCATCAAACGAGCTAGTGGGCCTATACTCTGGCGTTTAGAAGAATGAGAGGTGATCTCATTGAAACATTTAATAGTCCGAGCCGCTTGATAGAGTAGATGCTGAGTCTAGAACTCTCTCAGGATAAGGGGTCAGCCATTTAGGACTGAGGTAGTGAAATTTCTTCACTCTGGAGGATTGTTAATCCTTGGAATTCTCTAGCCCAGAGGGCTCTGGATGCTGTGTATTTCAGTATGTTTAAGACTGAGATCGATAGATATTTGGACGCTAAGGCAATCAAGGGATTATAGAGATCAGGCTGGAAGGTTGAAGATCAGTCACGATCTTAGTGAATGGTGGAGCAAGCTCACAGGGCCGTATGGCCTACTCCTGCTCCTATTTCTTATGTTCTTAGGCTCATCCTACTCACTGAGACAAAGGCTAATTATCAAGTACTATTTATATCAATTTCTGTCTTAAGCACCGTCAGCCAGAAAGTAAAATTCTCTTGTTCCATGCAAGAATATTGTTTCTTAGAAAGAGGGTATGAATCGAATTGGGGGCGGGGGAAAGAACAGCAAAAAATGTTTAGAAACCTCTGATCATGCGTATAGGAGAATGCAACATATTCTGCCAATTAAACAAGCTATCTTTTTATGGTTTGATTTTGTGACTTTTGCTAAAGGCAAGGACTCTTGCTAGTGAATGCTACCATGAGCTCTGGAACCACTAGTATCAGTCATTCCTCATGTGCAATCTACACAGATCAGCAAGCTGTTTATCCTAGAAGACATCCCAAATCTGATTTCATCCTATACTCTCGTACACATTTTCCAACAGATGTTGCTTGATAACAATCTGGAGCAGAAACTCGGGGCTGATCATTTCCCCAACCAAGTCCAGGAGCATTGAAGTAGATTGTATTCTTCCCAACACCTGCCCTAGCTCAGATCAACCAGCTCAACAGATTGGGGATTGAACCTGGGATCTGGTTTGTACAGCTCAGTATAATACTGGAGAATACCTTTATTTCAAGAGAAGCAGTTTTTAGTATTAACTTTTTAAAACATTATGAAGAGCAGCAATTAGACATGGCATTGAAGGCCACCATATTGAATTAAGTCCTTCTTTACTAACCATCAAGATTATTCCTTTGCTTCCCCAGGATCAGTGAAACAGCCTAGAACAGTTTTCTTTAAAAACGGCACAACTAGATGAAAGACTTGCGTTTATATAGTGCCTTTCGCAACCTCAGAACGTCTCAAAGCCCTTTACAGCCAATGAAGTACTTTTTGAAGTGTAGTCATTGTTATAATGTAGGAAACACAGCAGCCAGTTTGCACACAGTAAGGTCCCACAACAAGCAATGTGATAACCAGATAAGGGTTTTTTTTTTAAAAAGTGATGTTGATTGAAGGATAAATATTGGCCAGGACACCTCCCCATCTCCTTCAAAATAGTGCCATGGGATCTTTTACATCCACCCAAGAGGGCAGATGGGGCCTCGCTTTAACATCTCATCCAAAAGACAGCACTTCCAACAGTGCTGCACTAGGAGTGTCAGCCTAGATTACATGTGCAAGTGTCTGGGGTGGAACTTGAACCCACAACCTTCTGACTCAAGAGGCAAGAGTGCCACAGCACTGAATACAGAAAGATTGCCTGTGGTCTCCCTTGCATTCAAAGTGAACCAATCTGAACAGTTTATTCCTTAAGCAGTTTTAAATGACCTATCGCTTTCTTCCCCCAAACTTGGGACCTAGCAGGATTGATCATGGCAAACCAGGAAACGCTTAAAAGCTAATTGTTTATTAATGCCACTCTGCTCCTTTCCCCCTCCAAAAACAAAGTGGAACAGTTAAATCTAGCCATTAGGTATTTCTTCTCAGAGCAGTGCATTGGAATATTAGTCAGCATGCAAGTCCCAAGATTAATCTACAAATTTGCTTTGGCCAAGTCAGCTGCTGTCATGTCCTTAATACAGAATAAAAACTGCACTTTTTAATGACAAAAGGACTTCATATGTACACTATTCCAACAATAACCAATGTTTCATTGCAATTCTGTAAAGCAAATGGTAGGCTGGCGATGTTTAACTTCATTACTGTGTCAGTTTGGTCTAGTGGTAGTAAAGTCAAGCCCTAATTCAGTACTGAGGGAGTGCTTCATTGTCAAAGGTGCCCTCTTTCAGATGACACATTAAACCAAGGTGGTTGTAAAAGACTCCACTGCACTACGCAAAGAGCAGGAAGTTCTCATTGTCCTGGCCAACATTTAACTCTCAAATCAACACCAACAGTTTAACTGATCAATTCTCTCACTTGCTGTGTGAAAAGTAGCTGCTGCTTTTACCTAAAAAAGTGACTACACTTCAAAAGTAATTAATTGAGCTGTAAAATACTTTAGGGATGTCCAGAGGATGCAAATCATTACATAAATTAAAGTTTTTTCTAAAAGAGTGAAAAGTTCCCACATCAACCAGTACTGTGGCATTTTGCTAAAGTTAATTTTTTCCACTTTCAGTAGTTTATTCAGTAGTCAAATTATTTATTGACGTGTTGGGGAAACCTGCTTCATTCCTGAGATTTCATCTATAGCTGATATGAGAAACTTTTGATTCCAGTCTGCCATGCTTTAAAAATGGAAACAATCTGCAACCTTCAAATGTTGCATTACGATACCTGGAAAATCAGTTTAAGACTGGAAATTTTAAAAGCTTGTGTAATCCCATCAAATGTCAAACCTAAGGTGTAAAAAGTGGCAATAGGCATTGACAAAGCAAATGAAATCTGCTAAAATTCTGAGAAGGGATCGAACTGCTATAATTGACACAATTTTCAATTCCTGTCGATATAGGAAAGTATCTATTCCAGACCAGATTAGTCCATTGTAGTAACGTGCAGCAAATCTAATTTGCAATACCATAAGTTTAGTCCACATCTATACAATAAGCACTGGAACTTTTCAGCCAAACAGTTTAGGCCATTTTGTTTTACTGGCAGACTATTTCTAACTTTAAAAAAAAATCTCTGCCCCACTGGTGCCCTGAACATCTTGTGCATCACGGATGAAAGAACAGATACAACCAACTCAAGTCAGTTTGAAATAAGTCAGCTGTCAAATATGTGCTTGATCAAAGTCTCCAAACCAAAAGTTGGAACATCTGATTACAGTTGAAACCACGTTATAGGAATAAACTTGCATTGTCACAATTGTGCTGTAGTTTAACGTTCCACAGGAAGGAAAATGTTCAATTCCATCTCTTTTTACAAACTGTGAGTCACACATTCTGGAAAATGTCACACCTTTATGCACCTTGTGCAATACAAATGGAGGCCCCAACATGATGTACAATTTTACAAGAACATTTTTGCCACAAATGTCAAGTCCCAAGGAGGACCATTTTCAGTGCAAAGAACTCCACTGCAGACTTCCCCTTGATCTCATCAGCTTCCTTGGTCATCAGGAGCTGAGCCCCACAAAACCCACTTCAATAAGACAAAGGATCAGGTCTAGTTCTGCACATGCTAATTTTTATTAAGTGTTCATTAGTTGCTGTTTTACACTTTGTTGAAGGCTGCCACATCAACAGACTGCACGTAATCTTCAAATGCAGTGATAGCTTCTTCCAGCAAATCTGTTCCCACCTGAAAAGAAATATTCAATTAGAATATTCTAAGATGCAAACTGCAATGAGAGTTCACAATATCCATATATACTTGGTTGTATTGTAATGCTTTACAAAAGGTGCCTTTGGGATTCATAATAAGCAATAAGGAAAAATATATTTGAGTAATAGGAAAATTAGCATTATTCAGTGATGAGAATAATAGTGAACAGCTCATTCTTTACAATAAATTCAATCTAACCGATGGGAGTTTATTTAACATCTCAACCAATTTGTTGACCCCCTCCCCCGACTTCAGTGTTCATTCAAGGAGATGGTTGAAGATTCAGATTTGGAATCCAGTTTCATACTTGTGCACCACTATTATACTGGAAAATACATTACTGACAGGCAAGTGATCCTCCCAGTCTCTTCCAATAAAGCTGGCCAATCTGGAGGCAAGAGATTCAGACAGTCCATCTTGGTAAGGAAGGACCAATCCTCCACTCAGCACCAGTTTAGCAAGGAGCAGAAACGCATGTGAATAACTGCAGGCACTATTCTGGGCCAAAGACCAAATACATGAACCTGGTATGTTCAATATTGAACTCAATAAGTTCCCACTCCCAATTCTGCTCCAGTTCCTTCCCCAAACCTCGAGGTCACCAGAAAATCTCAAACCATTCCTGGAATTGAACCAGTCCATGTAATTAACACATTACACTGGTATGACAATATGGAGAGGCTTCAGCCATCAGACTTGGCTTCTTGGACCCTATGGAAATGTTATCATTTGCTCACCACCACATACATATCTAACTCATCCTGATGTCTCATGTCTTTCTTTGAGTAAATGTATGTACTAGAACAACCAAAACCAGTGCCTTCATTTTGTATCACATCATTCATTTTTATTGCCTTATGGAAAGTGAGCACGGCAACTGTGGTTTAAACAGGTTCCTGACAGCAAAAGTGCAGTGTCAGCAGTTGCACCAGCACTGTGGAATTTGATAAAAAGTGACCAGATCCAGTTAATCCAAGCCATAAACCAATTTCAACATCCACATCTGACACAGCCTCAAACACATAGGGCATTACTGAACACATTAGAAAGACTGAAAAGAGGCTTTTAAAAAGGGAAAATTAAAAGACAAATCATATACAATACTCGAGAAAGGTGCCTCAAGTACTGAAATTGACCATCTCTTTGTATATAATTTTATCCAAATTCACCCAATTCAGCAGCAAATCAGAAATACTTTTACCTGCCATCTTCAGAAATCACATTGCAATACAGGCAGTTAACAGTTGTCAAAGGGAAACATGGTCACTGAACAGAGTTTTAGCTCATTTATCCCCTTCCCATTGCCATTGCCTTGGAGCTGCCGTGGACCAGCCCAAAACTGAATTTACCGAAGCATTAAACGTATCTTCCCTCATGCATGATTTGGGTTCAATATTCCAAAAGAGCACTTAGCACAAAACTCAGTTTTTTTTGAAACACTAAATGCAGCATTTAGCCTGTGCTCAAAAAACCAGAAAGCCGGTAATACCAAGGCAGTTGGGAAGCAGGTTTAAACAACGCCCATCAAGACCTCTGCAAGAATCAGATTTGGTTTTCCAAAGAAATAATGGACACTTCACTAAATGACTGAAATCAATCAGCTACCCAATCTAATTTCTGCAACATCAGTTTAGCACTCCAAAGTGTTTCCTCATTTGCCAACAATTCACTAAGCATTAAAATGCAGAAAGCAAGCTTTAAAAAAAAATTGCATGCAAGCATACCAATATTTTTAGTACAGGCTTCTAAGTATTAGCAGCAGCTAAGAATTTTAGTAATCAAACATTTATTTTTAGGTAAAGAAATTAGTAGCCCAGTCGACATTTGTTCACTAACCAGTGACCGAAACCACATTCTTACCTTATTATCTTCAACCACACACTGAATCTGTAGCTTCCTGATGCCGTAGCCCACTGGAACCAATTTGGCTGTAATGGAATAGACCAATTTAAGAAAAAAGTACACAAAACAACTGCCCTCCCCATAACCTCAGATTTATCCCAACTGACAGCAGAGAAGCCAACTCTCACAAAGCAACATCTATACTTCAAATGTATAAAGATTAGCACACGTCAGTTTACTTTGTAATCTGAAAGTAAAGTCAATATCATGAATCCCACCTCCAGCAATGAAAGATATAGAAAGTTCAAACAATCTAGCAGTTAACAAAGCCCATCTTCCTTAATGTTCATGGATTATGTCTTCTCAACTACATTCCCATATGCAACTATTTCCAGTCAGCAACTACAGTTCAGGAATTTAAACAAATTACAGCCCTCATCAGAAATACTGAAAGGCAACCAGATTTCCAGCTTACATACAGCTTTGTCAATTGTCCCAACATCAAGAAACTGTACATGAGGCTGGAAGAATTCAGTTGTCCTGGATAATACATCAATCTTCCAGAATATTGCATCATATACAAGTTCCATCCTATTTATGTTAGGATGAAAGACAGAACCAAGCCCACTGTAATACATGGATATGGAAGATTAAAATCCAACCTAAAAACTTCATCTGAAAGAAATTTAAATACATTAGGTATTAATCTACATGCAGCCAGACTAGTATCAACCTTCATTTTACATACGCCAAGATTTAGAAATGTTGACAATGCAATTTTACTGGGAGCTAATTGGATATTATCTCAGCATGGTCAATGACCTTGCCTTGAACTGTAGCATAAACGAAATACAACAGTCAAGGAAGTGGGCAATCGAAGGCTCCAAACCAGTATGGTAATTACTTATGCAGACAGCTGGATTTTGCAATCAGAAGGGGCCTTTATAGTGTGTTGATGCTGTCCAACACCCATAATGCAGGTCTAACAGCCAGCTGAAAGCCAAATATAGAAATACTTGGATTTGCCAAAGATGGCAGCCTAAATGACCCACTAAAAATGGATCTTCCCAAAAGCTTCCCTTAGCAAGTCCTGAGCTTCAGGAATCTGACAGCACTAGTGCAGGTCTTTCATAATACAATATCATCCCATAAGACTGCCTAATGTTACTATGAAGTGCAAATCAAATTATACTCACAGGAACCCCAAAGTAAGCCATCCATTATCACAGAACGTACACAGTCTTCCAGTTTGGACATGTCAGTTTCATCGTCCCATGGTTTCACATCCAGCAGAATAGATGATTTAGCAATGAGTGCTGGCTCTAAAAGCAAATATCACAAGTTAAATGTGATCATTGTAAGGATCAACTTCCAATTACATACACAGTACAACAGCAGTTGTGAATAGACTTACATAGGATTTAGACCACAGAAACAGGCTATTTGGCCCAACTGGTCTATGCCAGTGTTTATGCTACACATGAGCCTCCTCCCACCCTACTGCATCTAACCCTATTTGCATAGCCTTCTATTCCTTTCTCCCTCATGTACTTATCTAGCTTCCCCTTAAAGGCATCTATGCCATTCGCCTCAACTACTCCATGCAGTTACTTCAAAATATGAAGCTCCGATGTATTAAAATTTTAGAATCCAAACTGCCATTTAAAAAGCTTTAGGTTAATGGTACTTCAGATTGAGTTTGAATAGTCTAGGCATGCAACAATAAAATAAAAGTACTGGCATACATTATTCAATCAAAACAACTGAGGTAGCCACTAATACTTACTTTACATAGTAAGACATAATTTAAGCAACATTACCAAGGTCTACAAGCACATTTAACAACCCTGTAAAAATAAAGCAGCTCTCTAATTTTGCCCACCACATTAGAAACACTGATTGGTTTTGTCAGATTAGATGAATTCACATCATTGATTCAGCCGAAAGATGGTGAATTGGAATCATCATTAAAACCAACCTCCAAGTCTTTCATTTTACAGTTATAAAATATAAATCCACTTAACAGTGTAGTTACTGGGTGTCTGTAGTATAGCAATGATACAGTAAAAATTAAGCCAATATGTTGTCACATTACACCAATATGCTTGTTTACATGAAACACACCTTAAATCCCACTTCTACCACCTGAGCTCAAATACCCTCTCCAAACAAGTCTGCACGGACAAAAATCAATATCCTAATTGTACTGCTGGATGTTTTCAGTTCAAATAGACAATAAAATTTCACTTCCACATAATGCTTTACTGAAATGCTAGTGGGGAAATACCTAGTGTGGCTGCAAGAATGTTTCACATTCACCATTAAGCTTTACTAAAATCTTTGACCACTGTTCTAAACTGTCAGTTGCAACTTATTGGGTTGAAGACCCCACAGTTAACAAAAGGCAGAGTCGAACTTATAGCAACTTTTCCTTCATCATTTAGACAATTCTGTGGCATAGTGACTATATTCCACAGCAGGATGTAACCAGATATCTCTGGGGTTGAACTAGCACCCAGTGATAGAAGAGTAGAACAGGTATCAACATTCTGTAGCATGCTCCGTAATCAATACCTGAATCAAACTGGCCAGTATTCCATGGGACTGTTCATTGACCAATGGGACCTGGAGTGGTAGACTATCACAGGGAGCTGGGATTTTTCCCCACTCTGCTCCAGATAACCCTGCAGACCAGTGGACTAGTTCATTCTGCTAAGCAGTGCTGTTTTAGATATTTAAACTCCTGTATTACCCCAGAGACCTGGGTGTCCAAGTCTTAGCTGTTGCTAACTCACACAGCTATCTGAACTTAGGTAAGAGGGGTTTTTCCCCTATGGGTGTGTATTTAGGTGGATTTCTAAGTAAAGGATCTTAAGAACACAACAGAAATACATTATGTTAATCATATCTCTGCATGTCTGCCACAGTATTGTACAGTGCCATAATGCTGGTAATCTATACATTCATCACCACAGACCCATGATGAGACCCCATACTATACCTGGCTAAGGAGCCTTTCGAAAGTGGTTATTTTTTAGTTTACAGAAACTAAGCATTCTTGATTTCAGACCATTTATACTAATTTGACAGTACATACTCTTGGATTTTTTTGCTTCATATTGAGCTAGACGCTCTTCCTTGATCTTCTTTGCCTCTGCACTTTCCTGTAAGAGATAGATGTAAACAGTCAATTATGTTCATGGTGGAACTTCAACATACAAGGAAATACTCAACTGGTTTCATCAGATTGTATACAGTATAATCATTAATTCAGCCGAAAGATGGTGAATTAGAATCATCATGAAAACCAGTCTCAGCACAACGAAATTACAAACAAGCCATCAAGCTACTACTAAATTGGCAGTATTAACATGACTCTGAGCAAGTGATATGATTTGTCTCTTCACATAACAGGCATATTCTCAAGCCTCTGCCAATCCCAATTTACAGCTAAGCAGCTAGTAAGACATGACCTCCAGCTGGTCATGATTAGTCAACCTCCACTATCCTGGAGACAGATCACAGACACAAACCTGGTTCTTCTACATGTACTCAACCGTTCCAATTTTGTAGGTGAACTTATAAAAACAAAGTCTAAAATTTTGTCACAGCGTTTTCAGAGTTACCACAGTTGGAGATATTTGGCATCTCCCTCATATTGTTTACTCAGAGGGATTAATACATTTTAAATGTTAGAGTTTGAGGCTGAGCTAATGTGCCAAAGTACAAAAGAAGTGTGAATCCATCCAATCCAAGACTCTTCGTACACAATGTATTAACTTATAGAGCACAGGAATACAATAACCTAAAAATATTCACAATACTACATCTAGCAAAAGTATCCATGACTTGACATTTGTCTCAGATTTTCAGGCTGGGAGGGATGCTGTCACATGATAGCACTGGTCCAGCTCAGGTTGCACAGAACCCACCTCGTCATCATCAGATCCAAAGAGATCAATGTCATCATCATCATCATCATCGTCGTCTGCTGCTTTTGTTGGTGTTGTGTCTGCTACGTTTTGTGGACCGTATTTACCAAGGGGCTGCTTAACACCGGGAAGGCTGTCAGAGGTTAAAGGTCAGAAATGCAAGAATTAGGCCAATGCCAGAATTGGGACTATCACATTCTGGTTTAGATTTACACCATAATCTAAACCACCATAATTTAGCATTTGCAATCTCACTACATCCAGTTTCACTCTTTCTCCAACAAGTTCATGCAAGACAGACACCTAACCCTGCCTCCAAGTATACACAATTTATAAAATTACTTTTGATAGAAAATATCCTCCCCCTCCCCAATAATCTATCTATTACAATCAACAGTTCAGAAAATAACATTGGTTTTGATGGGAGCTGAAACTATTTTTTTCTTCATAACTCAATTTTTCCTACATTACAACAGTGACTACACTTCAAAAGCACTTCATTGGCTGTAAAGTGCTTTGAAACGTCCTGAGGTCGTGAAAGGCGCTTATATAAATACAAGTCTTTCTTTCAAGTGTTACAAGATAAATTGATTCCTAGCAAGATATCAAGTTAGATAAGAGACCTTTAAAGGGCGATAAGTTATCAGAATTGTCAAAAGAATATTTTAGGAAATTTACTTTAATGCCGATTCTAGGACATAACACTGATGCCAATAAAACAGACATTTTCTGGTGTATTGCACATTGGGTGAATAAATTAGCAATGCAAGTATCCAACAAATTGAATAAAGTTAGTACAGGGAGACTTTGGAGTAACAGTAGCCCCACCATTTTCAATGCCAAGGCATTTAGAAAGAAAGAATTCCAATTGAGGTCATAGCTAGAAAAATGGAGTACAAGTCCAGATGTTTTGTAATGCAGAGTTCAGACCAGAGTACTGGATACACTTTTTGATCACTGGGGCCACTGATTTTCAGTAACTGAGTAAGTTCTGTTCTTACTAAGGGATTCTAGGAATATTCAGCAGCCTTTTGGGAACCAAATTCCACTATTCCTTCCATTTTCCTGTGCAAACTGTACAATTTTGCCCCAGGTCATATGCCAGAAGGGATATATGTACATTGGGGAGGATGCAGAGTAGAGCAAGAATGGCTCCAAGCATAAAGAGGGATCAACAATATAAAGAATGATTAGACAACCTTGAACTCAAAGTATGGACAGAATGCTTGAGGAGGAGTGGAAGGCTAGAGCTTCATCAAGGTATGCAAATATATCAATGCGTATTACTTCAATACTATAATCAGACTTTATGCTAGGCTGGATGAGCTAAGAGGGACAAGTGGACTTTTCCCATAACTAGGATTTAATGTCAGGATGTAAATGTACAAATTTCCGACCTAAATCAGAATGTGACCTCAAAGTACGGTTCTTCCACCACTGGATGCAACACTGTAGGGGGAAAAGCCAGCACACATCCACCACTGGCTCCATCTGTTTTCCCAGTAAACCTACTGACTAATCAATGTATTGACCCAGACTTGTACTAATTGAAAATAATGGATAAGGAAACTGCTCCAAAAATTAGAACTATGATTTGTATGTAATGTTGTAAAGAAGGAACTTGCACTTATTGAAGTAGTCACTCATGCAGTTGAATGACCTTTGTGGGAGGTGTTAAGATTGGGAAATATATGTTGGGAAGACATTTCTGGCCCAGAGTCAACCAAGGGTTCCCTACTCCTATTCACTATTCCATGCCCCCTGCTGGAAAGCATGTGTGTGCACATCACACAAGAACTAGATTGGGTTAATACATGATGCCTTCCACAACCCAATAACTCATCGATGTAATCTAAGCTCAAGAAGAAAGGTCACTTGGACGAGACACCTGGATCCAGTCCCCAGGAGAGATTCAGCATCTTCAAGAAAGGGGATATAAGCTTTGCCCAAAAAAATGTTTAATATGCATTCTCTAAACAGTGCTTCCCAACAACTATGAAACAGGACTGGACAAATACAGGGAGTTAAAAAAAATTAAGGCCTTACAAGGTACACTGTCCCATAGTGAGATTTTGAGACAATCTGCTTTATAGCTCAAATCCCACTCCAGGATTTAAACACAATCTGACACGAGAGAGAGGGAATAATGAATTGTTTCAGGTGCTATGCTTTGGATGAACTATTAACCTAGCCCCACCTGCCTCTTCATGTGAATGATAAATAGCCCACTGCATTATTTGAAGAACAGTGTTCTCCAGGGTAATATTCCCCCCTCAAACAACATCACCAGAAACATTCAACATGGTCATCCATCTCATTGTGGCTTCCTTTGCAAGCTTCCTGTCACACTTGCCTATATAAGTCATTATTTCAAAGTTATTAACTGCAATGTGAAGTACTTTGAGTCACAATAAAGTGCTATATAAAAACAATCTTTCTTATATCCCAAATAACATTATGTACACAGTTCACGTTAAGTACAACATACCTAGTCTTTGTGCTTTCATAGGACCGGATGTGATTGTACCACCGAAGTGCATGGTAGAAGGCAGCTGAAGGTGGTGCACCAAGAGCTTCAAACACAGCGACGTCAGCTTGTGAGGGAACGTACCTTTAAGCGAACAAAAATTCAAAATACTCAACAAAAAAAAAATACCACAAAGGCAATCACAGTCAACGGGATCCACATAAGCATTTAGTACAGAATTACAATTTAATACACAACGTTTGATGTCTGATGGGAATGGAAAGACGAGGGAGCTTTATGAAATTAGTTTACAGCACAGAAACAGGCCATTCCGCCAAATGGTCCAGGCCCCGGGGAAGGGGTGGGGAGGAGGGGAAGGGGGAAGGAGGAGGGGAAGGGGGAAGGAGGAGGGGTGGGGAAGGAGGAGGGTGGGGAAGGAGGAGGGGTGGGGAAGGGGGAAGGGGTGGGGAAGGGGAGGGGTGGGGAAGGGGGGAGGGGTGGGGAAGGGGGAAGGGGGAAGGAGGAGGGGTGGGGAAGGGGGAAGGAGGAGGGGTGGGGAAGGGGGAAGGAGGAGGGGTGGGGAAGGGGGAAGGAGGAGGGGTGGGGAAGGGGGAAGGAGGAGGGGTGGGGAAGGGGGAAGGGTGGGGAAGGGGGAAGGAGGAGGGGTGGGGAAGGGGTGGGGAAGGGGGGAGGGGTGGGGAAGGGGGGAGGGGTGGGGAAGGGGGGTGAAGCGAAAAGGGGAGAAAAAGAAGCGAAAAGGGCCGACGATCACCAAGGATGAAGATTGCTTCAGACCGGAGGAGGAAAAATTGCGACCCGGCTAATAACCTTCTCGCCGCCCCCAGGCCCCGGCGACCCCCCCCCCCGCCCCGTTTGTCTCTCCCCCCGCCCCGTTTGTCTCTCCCCCCGCCCCGTTTGTCTCTCCCCACCTTACCCACCCCTCGATGTAGCTCCTGTCCGCCAGGTAGTCGTTAAGCACTTGCAGGCCGGAGGCGGATTTCAAGTCTCCAAATCCCATGGTAGCGGCGGTTGGGATCAGATTCAAACCTCTTGACTCACAACTGCCGACACCACGCGCAGCGGCCGTTAAAAGAGGCCGGAACTCCCGCGCGCCTCCTTTATATCGGTCGCCGGAATCGGCCGGCTCGACTACGGAACTGGCCGAAGCCCTCGCGTAGTGCGGGAAATAAAATAAAAAGTCAAATAACAAATATGAACGTATGCTTTTTAAAATAATATTATTCCTTAAACACCGAGCTCTTATAAATTTAAATTTTTTAAATAAGTCTTACGAGATCGGCTCCGGAAATTACCGAACCTTCTTTTCCGAATATAACGATTTTTTTTTGAACCGTTTCAATTTGTTTGTTCGTTTATAATTTTAAAAATAATTACTCGGACTTACAACGAAAAGGGGGGGAAAAAAATCTAAATCATGCAATATTCATGTTTATTTTGCCCGGGCGCGTCTTGCGTTTTTCCGGAGAGAGCCGGAAATTGCCGATCCGTGGACGGAGGGAGCCGAGCCGCCATAGCGCCGTGTCGTTATTCTGGTTGAGAAGGCCAAATAGCGACCAGGTAATAAGAGCGGCGCCGGGACCGGGTTTTTTTTTAAACTGCGGATAACTCGGGTATTTGGTGTCTCTGGTGAGCGAATTTCAAGCGTTTGAGGCGTTCAAGCGCTGCGGTTAGTGCGCAGGGCTGCGGCTGGGACTTGTGGGCTTTGCCCTTGACGGGAGTCCCTGTCGGTGTCCCGGCTGACATCTGGTACCCCCTTCGTTACCTGTGCGGCTCGACAGCTCCTACTGGCACTGACCAAGAACCAAATGAACCTTTTCGTACGTATAGATATTTATTTATTCAGCCTCCCGCTCGCACCCGTGCTGTAGTTTGGAAAGGTGTCCTGTTTTAATACACCTCGCTCTGCAAAGTAAACACAACCCCCCCCCCCTCCCTTTTTTTAAAATGGGGTTCAGGATCTGTCTCGCTCTTTCTTCTTCATAACATTCCCTCTTTGTTGACAGCCCTTGATTTTATTTTGCGTTGTGCTGAAACCAGGCTGTGAATAGATGCTGTCCTGCTCTGTGCTAATATGATAACTTAATAAAACCACTTCTGGGACAGAAGGTTGTGGGCACAAATCCCCACCTCAGAGATTTGAGCACATAATCTAGGCTGACACTCCAGTGCAGTGCTGTGCTGTCGGAGGTGCTGTTTTTTCGGACGAGACGTAAAACCGAGGTCCTGTCTGCCCTCTCGGGTGGATGTAAAACATCCCATGGCACTATTTCCAAGAAGAGCAGGGGAGTTCTTCCTGGCATCCTGCTCAATATCAATCCCTCAACCAACATCACTAAAAATCAGATTATCTGGTCATTTACCTCATTGCTGTTTGTGGGACCTTACTGTGTGCAAATTGGCTGCCACGTTTCCTACATTACAACAGTGAATACAATTCAATTCAAAAGCATTTCATTGGCTGTGAAGTGCTTTGGGATGTCCTGAGGCGGTGAAAGGCACTATATAAATGCAATCTTTCTTTTGCTTTACACCCATCCTCCCCAAAATGCACTTTGATTATAAAGCCTTTGGTTGATGGAGCTGTTGTTCGGACAGGCACTGAGAACAATTTTGGTCCATGTGATTGAAGATGTTGTGTGCCATCATCAATTTGACTCTATAAGACACTAGTTCCACCCTTAATGCAATATTTCACTTTCACCTCAGTCTGGAATCAATGTTCTCAAACATCTTTGCTTTCACCTATGCTGAAAGCTTTGTAACAGTAATCTGTTTTCTGAAACTTTGCAGAACATTTAACAAATATCTTTAAAATAGATAATCCCATAGAATCAGAATCTTACAGCACAGAAGGAGGCCATTTGGCCCATTGTGCCTGTGCCATTATATGTTGCTCCAGTTTCGGGCAAAAATCAGACCTTAGTAAATAGTCTCTCAAAATGATGAACATGGTTGATGATAGACTGGTCCTTGTGTACTGTTTACTGCTATTAGCCTCAGCTTGATGCATTGTTTCAATAATTAACCCCTGGAGCTGTGCAATAATCACTTTCCACAGGCTTAAGTGATCAGGCTTGCTGCCTTTTAGTGTTTTAGCATTGAATCTTGCAGCTCTCGGGTTCTGATCCTTACAGGTTCATGTTAACTTGCATTTATATAGCGCCTTTAATGTAGTAAAACATCCCAAGGATCTTCATAGGAGCGATTTCAGACTAAATTTGACACAGAGCCACATAAGGAGATATTAGGTCAGGTGACCAAAAGCTTGGTCAAAGAGGTAGGTTTTAAGGAGTGACTTAAAGGAGGAGAGAGAGGTGGAGAGGTTTAGGGAGGGAATTCCACAGCTTAGGGCCTAGGCAGCTGAAGCAATGGGGGAGCGATGAAAATCGGGGATGAGCAAGAGGCCAGAATTGGAGGAACGCAGAGAGATCGTGGAGAGTTGTCAGGCTGGAGGAGGTTACAGAGATAAGCACAGTGTCCGTTGATGCTGTAGCAGTGTGATCTTCCAGGCAGTCAGAGATGATAGTGGCAGACCCTGTGTGGTGGCAGGAAGTATTCCATTGTGCGAAGATCATGACTGGTCAGACTCAGACACAGTGCGGCAAAGAAGAGGTAATTGCACTTATGGTGCCTACCTCGAACAGTATGGTTGAAATCCAGAGCTCAGCAGGTAGGAGCATTGAACCCGCACTCTCTCTCTCTAATGTGGTGCAGCCTTGGCTTTGCTTGTAACCACTGCCTGTGTTGGGGGAGGTTTCAGAGATGGGAAGGGATGAGACCATGGAGGGAAGAGAATTTTAAAATTGAGGTTTTGCCGGACTGGAAGCCAATATAGGTTAGCGAGCACAGGGGTGATAGGAGAACGAATCTTGGTGCGAGTTAGGATACGGACAGCATGAATTTTGGATGAGCTCGTGGAGAGTGGAATATGGAAGACTGGTCAAATGCATTGGGATAGTTCAGTCTGGAGGTAAGAAAAGCATGAGGGTTTCAGCAGCAAATAAGCTGAGGCATGGGCGGAGCTGGGTGATATTACACAGGTGGAAGTAAGTGTTCTTTGTGATGGAGAGAATATGGAGTTGAAAACTCAGCTCAGGGTCAAATAGGACGCTGAGGTTGCAAACAGTCTGGTTCAGCCTGAGACAGTGGCCAGGAAGGGAGATGGAATCAGTTGGGGGTGGTGGGTTGGTGGGGGGGGTGGTGGGTTGGTATGGGGGTGGGGTGTTGTGGGGGGGGACCAAAGACAATAACAGTGGACTTCCCAATGTTTAATTGGAGGAACTTGTGGCTCATCCATGACTGGACATCAGACAAGCAGTCTACAACACAGGCAGTGGAGGGGTCGAGAGTGGTGATGGTGAGGTTGAGCTGAGTATCGTCAGTGTACAGAAATAGGAGGCCAAAAATAGATCTATGTGGGACTCTATTGATAATGGTACGGGGCAGGGGGAAGTGAAGCCATTGGAGGACTGGATAAGTAAGAGTGGAACCAGGTGAGGGCAGTCCCACTCAGGTGCAGAGAAATCATTTCTACTTTGGGTAATGTTGATTGAGTGATACAACATAGGACTGTGTTATGTTTCTATGTGTCGCAAGTTCCAAAGCTTGACTGCCCTTTTGAGGGGTTAATTGGCTCAAGGGTGAGGAAAATGGGGGTAGTGAGTTGTATAGGCTTTCCTCGTGCATGCTACTCCTGGCATCAGGGGGAGGGGAGAATTGTTCACACAATGGAAAAGGGCGATGCTTCAGTAATGATGAATTTGTGATTTTTTTTTAAATGAAAGAAAGACTTTTATTTATATGGCGCCTTTCATGACCTCAGGACATCCTCAAGCGCTTTATAGCCAATGAAATACTTTTAAAGTGTAGTCACTGTTGTAATGTAGCAAATGCAACAGCCAATTTGCACACAGCAAACTCCCACAAACAGTAATGAGATAAATGACCAGATCATCTGTTTTAGTGATGTTGATTGAGGGATAAATATTGGCCAGGGAGAATTCCCCTTCTCTTCTCCGAAATAGTGCCATGGGATCTTTTACATCCACCTGAAAGAACAGACAGGTTTAACGTCTCATCCAAAAGACGGCACCTCTGACAGCGCAGCACTCCCTCAGTACTTCACAGAGAGTGTCAGCTGAGATTATTGCTAGGGGGATAGAATATAAAAACAGGGAGGTATTGCTGCAGCTATATAAGGTATTGGTGAGACCGCACCTGGAATACTGCATACAGTTTTGGTCTCCATACTTAAGAAAAGACATACTTGCTCTCGAGGCAGTACAAAGAAGGTTCACTCGGTTAATCCCGGGGATGAGGGGGCGGACATATGAGGAGAGGTTGAGTAGATTGGGACTCTACTCATTGGAGTTCAGAAGAATGAGAGGCGATCTTATTGAAACATATAAGATTGTGAAGGGGCTTGATCGGGTGGATGCGGTAAGGATGTTCCCAAGGATGGGTGAAACTCGAACTAGGGGGCATAATCTTAGAATAAGGGGCTGCTCTTTCAAAACTGAGATGAGGGGAAACTTCTTCACTCAGAGGGTGGTAGGTCTGTGGAATTTGCTGCCCCAGGAAGCTGTGGAAGCTACATCATTGAATAAATTTAAAACAGAAATAGACAGTTTCCTAGAAGTAAAGGGAATTAGGGGTTACGGGGAGCGGGCAGGAAATTGGACATGAATTTAGATTTGAGGTTAGGATCAGATCAGCCATGATCTTATTAAATGGCGGAGCAGGCTCGAGGGGCCGATTGGCCTACTCCTGCTGCTATTTCTTATGTTCTTATGTTTATTATGTGCTCAAGTCTCTGGAGTGGGGCTTGAACCCACAACCTTCTGACACAGAGAAGAGCATGATACCACTGAGCCAAGGCTGAAACCTAAATATAAATCAGATAAGGCTGATACTGGGTTACCCCTATGTCATTATCAAGAAAACAAATTTGCAAGTGTCCTCTTGTAAGGAAGCACAACTAATAGAATAATTTAAGCATAAAGTGTAATTTGAACAAAACATAGGGAAACATATAACGTAAATCAATATTATTGTGTGAGTCCGTCAAATACTCTATCCCCGGCAACAACAGCAGAAACTTGCATTTATATAGTGCCTTTAATGAAGTAAAGTGCCAATGTAGTAACGCCCCAAGGTGCTTCACAGGAGTGTTATCAAACAATATTTGACACTGAGCCACATAACGAGATATTTATAACAGGTGACTAAAAGCTTGGTCAAAGAGGTAGGTTTTAAGGAGCATCTTAAAGGAGGAGAGAGAGGTTTAGGGAGGGAATTCCAGAGCTTAGGGCCTAGGCATTTGAAGACTCAGCTGCCAATGGAGGGGTGAAGAGAGTGGGGGATGTACAAGAGGCCAAAATTGGAGGAATATAGAGTTCTCGGAGGGTTGTAGGCTGGAGGAAGTTACGGAGATAGGGAGGGGAGAGGCCATGGAGGGATTTGAACAGGAGGATGAGAATTTTAAAATTGAGGTGTTGCCGGACTGGGAGCCAATGTAGGTCAGCGAGCCACCAGGGGTATTGGGTGAGTGGGACTTAGTGCAGTGCCCACTGGTCACGGAAGGACTTAATGATGAGTTTGTGTAACTTGATTCTGACTGATCTCTTTTGCTTTTCATGCAGGTGGTCATCATGCTGCGATTGCCTGCCATTCGCAGGACGTTAGCGGGCGTTTCCCAGTCTGCCAAAGATTGTCTGGGAGTGAAGAACAATGGTAAAGTTATGTAGTAAGATAGAGAAGTTACCCCATTGTCAGCCATTTCACCGTACTGATATCAACATTGTATATGAGCTTACTAAGGTTCTGTGCATGGCACAACGTAACCTCCAGCAACACCTGTATCTTTTTTAATGATGTTTTGACTTTTTATTTTCCATGGGAATTTTGTGCTTTTCGAGATGAGGGGAACATTGAGGGGCATGATTCTTGCAGCACTATTGGAAGTTTGCTTAAGAATGGTAGCATTGGGGAGTTCATGCTATTTGCACTCTGTGCCCGCACAAAACTCAAAAGGGATTGACGATTGTTGCCATGAGAAGATGGCGGTCTGTGGTTACAACTGAGAGGCTTACTAGACCACTTCACAGGGCTTTAAGAGTCAACCACATATTGTGGGACTGGAGTCACGTGTAGGCCAGACCAGGTAGAAAGGTGGCAGGTTCCTTCCCCTGAAGGACCTTCATGAACCATTTGGGTTTTTAAGACAATCCAGCAGCTTTTATGGTCATTTTATTTTCTTCTGATGCCAGCCCAAAACAACCGGATTTATTGGTTCACTTTCACAACTTGTTATGGCGGGATTTGAACTCGCAACCTCTGGACTGCTGGTACCAAAACCACCTCCCTAATAATGTAATCACCTCCTGAATATTCACCTTTGATGCTAATTGCCCCTACAATGTGGAAACGGCTTCACCTTGCATCTGATATGTTACCTTGCACTGATTCCTAGGGCAGAGTAGGACTGTACCATTCCTGGGAGTGCTTGATGTTGAGACTGTCCCACTTTTTGCACTCAATGATCAATTTTATACTGCGGACACCCCACACCATTATGACTATAACATTTTAAACCGTAATTTTATGGGAAGGATTTTGGGGTGAGTGCCCTCAGCTGAGCAATCCTTTTTCAATTTATTTTATTACTTATCTTTTTTGGTGGTGTGGGGTGGGGGGGAGTTATTAAATGTTAGATATTTAATGAGGTCCTTTTGAGCAGGTAATTTTGTTGGTGGATCTACTCTACCCGCTCTGTGCATCTAGATTGAGCTGTAGCTTTTGAGCAATGTTTCCGACATTTTTTTGGGTGCCAGTCACAGGAAAAAAAAGTAGTCTGAAAATCTTCTAGCTCTGCCCGCCCCCACCTCTCTTCCCCCCCCCCCCCCCGCCCCACTTATATAAAAAAAAGTGTCTGTATGTGTCACGTAAGTACATATGGTGTAGGGCACCATGTTACCCAGGTGTAATGATGCAGAGCTGACAGTATAGCTCAGAATTGCCAGTTTACACTACTTTAAAGTTGGTACCAATATCAAACCAGTATGTGAGTTGTAAAGGTGTGGCATTGATTCCATTGTACTCTTTGCATGTGATGTTTTTCCTTATACACTTAGGAACAATTTCTACTCCTTTTTCAGTCTTTCAATCTCCATTCTGTCTTTTTATGAATCAATCTCTCTCTCTCCCTTTCTCTCTTCCCCCACCCCCCATTACTCTGAATTGTGGATCTCTCTTGCCACTCACTAGCTGTCCTCTTCTCTCAAAGTGGACAGTGGACCCCCCGTCACCCTCCCCCACAAGTTTTCCATCTAGTCTTTTCAAATTGCAACTTCTTTGAATTTGAAAGCCTATCCAGCCCCCCATTCTCTGTTGTACAGATTTTGCGCAATAGTCACCAAAATCCATTAGGATAGTGAGGGTCAGCTTGTTTCAGTTGGTCGCACTCCTTTCCTTGAATCCCTGAATTAGAAAGGATGGGTTCAAGCTCCACTTCATGACTTGAACAAATGATCTAGGCTGACACTTCAGTACTGCATCATCCTTCAGGTGAGACATTAAACTGAGGTCCCATCTGCCTGTTTCTGTGGTTAAAGTTCCCATGAAGAAGCTGTACCTACTATGATACTAAGAGCAGGGACTCACCCAGTGTCCTGGCAAGCATTCCTCCGTCAACCCAAAAAACTAGTCATTCATCTCATTGCTGTTTGTGGGATCTTGATGTGTGTAAAATGGCTGCTGTGTAACAACAGTGACTGTATTTGAATGTAATTCATTGTTTGAGAGGGATGTAATAAGGCATTACATACATGCGAGTGCTTTCTAACTTCCTCTGAAGCAAAATAATTTTAAAAATCAGTCCGTTATTTACCAGTAGTAAGTACCTTCTTCATTCACTGCAAGTGCCTTCCATACCAGTCAGCAGAAACAAGAGCCTGGCCCAGACAAAAGATACATTATCGGGGCCTTATGACAGTCACTCACTGGCAGCACAAGGTAGTGAATGCAGCAGGAACGGTGGTTTAACTGGCAAAATTTTGTTTTAGGTGTCAGTTGTGGCTCAGTGGGTAGCACTCTCTCCTCTGAGTTACAAGGTTGTGGGTTCAAGCCCCACTCGAGAGTCCAAGCACAGAATCCAGGCTGACACTTCAGTACAGTACTGAGGGAGCACTGCACTGTCAGAGGTACCGACTTTCGGATGAGACATTAAACCGAAGCCCCGTCTGTCCTCTCAGTTGGATGTAAAAGATCCCACAGCACTATTTAAAGAAGATCAGGGGAGTTCTCCCCTGTATCCTGGCCCAATATTTATCACTCAAAAAAACATCACTAAAACAGATTATCTGGTCATTATCACATTGCTGTTTGTGGGACCTTGCCCTGTACAAATTGGCTGCCACATTTCCTACATTACTACAGTGATGGCACTTCAAAAGTATTTCATTGGCCATAAAGCGCTTTGGAACATCCTGAGGCCGTGAAAGGCGCTATATAAATGCAAGTCTTTCTTTACATTTTGTCGAACTTGCCACCCGAACGAGCCAGAGTTTGGCAAACACTGCTCAATTGACAGAAACCAAATGCAATGTTCACTTATGTACTGTAATCCTAAAATGGCACTATGTAATTCATGTCTTTGTGATGATTTGCTGCCCGTATAACAAGACTGCTGGTTGCTCTCTCGCCTTGTGTTTTTCAGTCCGCACCACTGCTACAGCAGCTAGCAACCTGGTTGAGGTGTTTGTAGATGGCAAGCCAGTGATGGTGGAGCCTGGAACCACTGTCCTACAGGTACAGTAGCTGACTGGGTCAATATATCTGAGCATTGTGGATTCAGACTTAGGCCATGCTGAGAAAGGGTTAAGAGGATATTTCTGAAGTGATTTATTTTGGCAGCAGATGAAACCACGAGCTAAAATAAACTATCGGAATGGGTGACACTCTTGGCACTTGGCAATAAGCTCATTGTTAATGTTCGTTGCCATTAGATCGTTGCCATTAGATCCTGTGTTCCTGGAGTGTCCAAGCCACGGGAGCTTGCAAGCCATAATTAGAACCTAGTTGCCTGGGCTTTGTGAGCTGGGTTGACGGGGGAAAGGGCACTGCATGAGACCCTTCGGACATAGTTTGGACACCCTTGCTGTTCAGCAATCTATCGCCACAATTATTTACTGTTCTAAATTACGTGTTAATTTTCACTGTTCAGAAAGGGGTGCTGGGAGGTAAACCGTTTAGTTCACAGTGCAGTGAGAGTTTTGAACGAAATTTTATCGGATTTAATTTCCTTTTTTTAAGTTCTTCAAATGAGCCACTGTTTATTAAGCGGCTGTTAATGGTGTCAGCGTTAGGACTCCCAGATATGACCAACTTCATGGATGTGTGCTACCCAGATGGAATGTATAAGAGCTGTGTGTAAAAATAAATTTTAAATGGGTACAGGGGATATTAAAAATGAGAGAGCTTCAGACAAACAATGAAGGTAACAAAAAATGAAGGAGATAACAACAGACTGGGAAACTGACAAGATTTAAGATGGTGAGAATGGGCTCTTACTTAAAATTGGAAATGTTTTCCTACAGGTCTGTGGCATACAAGTTTTTTTTGTCCTGAGCCTCATAGCTACATCGCATGGAGCCTTGGGGCCATGTGTCAGCCGTGACTCAGTGGTACCACTCTCTGAGACAGAAGATTGTGGGTTCAAGTCCCACTCCAGAGACTTGAGCAGAATCTAGCCTGACACTTCAGTATAGTACTGAGGGAGTGCTGCACTGTGGGGGGTGCCGTCTTTCGTATGAGACGTTAAACCGAGGCCCCGCCTTCCCTCTCAGATGGACGTTAAAGATCTCACAGCACTATTCGAAGAACAGCAGGAGAGTTCTCCCTGGTGTCCTGGTGAATATTTATCCCTCAACCAACATCACTAAAAAACAGATTATCTGGTCATTATCACATTGCTGTTTGTGGGACCTTGCAGTGCGCAAATTGGCTGCTGCGTTTCCTATATTACAACAGTGAATACACTTAGAGTACTTAATTGGCTGTAAAACACTTTGGGACGTCCTGAGGTCGTGAAAGGCATTATATAAATGCAAGTTCTTTTGTTGACGGACTGTTCCACCTTGGGAGGATGTGGTGAATCACAGTTGCCTATTTTCTTTGACCTTAACCAATATCCACATGTACACATGTACTTCCCTGCAAGAATCACCTGTATGATGGTCAGAAGTAAGATCCCACGGCCAATTGTAATGCCCCAGTTGAGATCAGCTGCGCAGTACAGCAGTGGCTCAGTGCCACATCACGTGGCGCATCTCCCCACCAACTTATTAGCTGAGCACCTCTCCCTATTCTAAACAACAAACATGACAAAGAAAGCTGAAATTGACCATAACTCAGGAAATAGCATAACATACTCAGTGTTTCTTCTGATTACAGGCCTGCGAGAAAGTAGGCATACAGATCCCTCGGTTTTGTTACCATGACAGGCTCTCCATCGCCGGGAATTGCCGAATGTGCCTGGTGGAGATTGAAAAGGCTCCTAAGGTAATGGGCGAGTTTGTATTTAGAATGGAAATTTTAGCAGGATGTATGCATTGGAAAAGATGGGCAATAGAAAGTGATGGGACCATGAAGTCAATCGCATTCGTCATGAAATGGGCAGTTTAAAGAGAGGGTCTCTGGCAAGGAAACAACGGTGGTCCCACAGAATAAAGAGAGTAGAGAGAGGATTTATCTACCAGAGAGATAAATGATTGATTTTTAGGTTGAGAAATAAGAATTGGAGCACATTCAGTACCATAGGAGGCCATTTGGACCAGCACTAGCTCCCCCACTGAATCTACGCCATTTCTTTGGTCTCTTTTTTTCGCCTCCTCCCTCTCTTACAGATTTCAAAAGGGAAGATCATGCTTGATCAAATGTATTGAATTTTTTGAAGAAGTAACAGAAAGAGTAGACAAGGGTAATGTAGTAAATGTAATATATTTGGATTTTCAAAAGGCCTTCGATAAGGTACCGCATAGTAGATTCATGACTAAGGTCAGAGCATGTGGAGTCAGGGGACAAGTAGCAGAATGGATAGCAAGCTGGCTACAAAACAGAACAAAGAGAGTAGGGCTTAAGGATAGCTACTTAGACTGGCAAAAGGTGGGAACTTGTGTCCCACAAAGATCAGTGCTGAGACCGTTCACTATTTACATAAACGATTTGGACTTGGGAATCGGAAGGACAATTTCAAAATTTGCTGATGACTTCAAATAGTTAACACTGAGGAAGCCTGCAACAAAATACAAGCCATTAATAAACTTACAGAATGGGGATGTAATTGACAAATGAATTTCAATATAGATAAGTGTGAGGTGGTGCATTTTGGTAGGAAGAATAAGGAGGCCACATACTGTGGATAATAAGAGTCTAAGTGGGGTAGAGGAGCAAAGGGATCTGGGGGTACAGATACACAAATCACTAAAAGTAGCAACATGAAAAAGTAAACAAAGCACTGAGGTTCATTTCAAGAGGAATAGAATTGAAAATCAGAGAAGTTATGTTATACTTCTATAGAACCTTGGATAGACCACATTTGGAGTACTGTGAACAGTTCTAGTCTCCACAGAGGCTATAGAGGAGAAGGTGCAAAAAAGATTTACAAGAATGCTACCAGAACTGAGAAAGATTCAACAGGCTGGGACTCTTTTCTCTAGAAAAGAGAAGGCTGAGGGGTCTTTAAAATTATGAAGGGGTTTGATAGGGTAGACGTACAGAAGATGTTTCCACTTGTCGGGGAGACCAAAACTATGGGCCATAAATATAGTCACGAACAAATCTAATCGGGAATTCAGGAGAAACTTGTTTGCCCAGAGAGTGGTTGGAATGTGTAACTTGCTACCATAAGGAGTAGTTGAGACGAATAGCATAGATGCATTTAAGGGGAAGCATCCTTCTACTCCTTCCTCATTCAAGTGTTTATCTAATGTTGATAGGGTTAGATGGAGTAGGGAAGAAGGAGGCTAATGTGGAGCATAAACACCCGATTAGACCCAGTTGGGCCGAATGTCCCCTATTTCTGTGCTGTACATTCTATGCAATTGTCCACCCCCCCCCCCCCCCGCCCTCATTCCCCGCCTCCCCGCCCTCGTTCCCTTCAGTCTGCAATACTGTAGGAAGTGTGGAATTGCCAACTATACATCGATAATGTGTTGTCAACCATAGGGCACTGTACACCTATCGCCACAGGAAGATTATCGACATAAAACGCCTTAACATACCAAACAGTTAAAAGTTAATTGTAACTTTAGAGATAGATTGACTTTTAAGACAGATCGACATCTCCCCTCCTTAAAATGAATTGAACAGAAAATAATATGATTATAAGTATTGAATCTCCTCATCAAAACCATAATGTTGAAAAGGTAACAATAATATATATTTGTTGCTCTTGGACTCAATATATTCTGTTGCCAATATTAGTTGACTACCAATTGTGCTGTCCTTTCTTTTCTTAGCCTGTGGCTTCCTGTGCTATGCCTGTAATGAAAGGTTGGAATATCCTAACTAACTCAGAGAAAAGCAAGAAAGCCAGGTATGGTATGGATGAAAACCCTTTACAGATTACTGTGCGAATGTACAATTTAAAAAAACTGCAAGTGTCACCTGTCTGCATTGCCCAGTTATGATTGGTCCCAATTATTAGTGAAGGAAATTGTCAAACCGATATTAGGAGACCATTGTAACATAGGAACAGGAGTAGGCCATTTAGCCCCTCGAGCCTGTTCTGCCATTCAGCGAGATCATGGCTGACCTGTGACCTAGCTCCATATTCCCGCTTTAGCCCCATCCCTTAACACCTTTGGTTAACAAAAATCTATCCACCTCAGATTTAAAATTAACAATTGAGCTAGCGTCAACTGCCGTTTGTGGAAGAGAGTTTCAAACTTCTACCCCTTTTTTGCTTGTAGAAGTGTTTCCTAACTTCACTCCTGATAGTCCTGGCTCTAATTTTTAGGCTTTGTCCCCTAGTCCTAGACACCCCAACCAGCGGAAATAGTTTCTCTCTATCTACCCTATCGGTTCCCCTTAATATCTTGAAAACTTCGATCAAATCACCCCTTAATCTTCTAAATTCCGGGGAATACAACCCTAGTTTGTGTAATCTCTCCTCATAACTTAACCCTTGGAGTCCAGGTATCATTCTAATAAATCTACGCTGCACTCCCTCCAAGGCTACTATATCCTTCCTAAGGTGCGGTGCCCAGAATGGAACACAGTACTCCAGGTGTGGTCTAACCAGGGCTTTGTATAGCTATAGCATAACTTCTACCCCCTTGTATTCTAGTCCTCTAGATATAAAGGCCAGCATTCCATTAGCCTTTTTGATTATTTTCTGAACTGTCCATGATATTTTAATGATCTGTGTACACGGACCCCTAAGTCTCTTTGAACCTCCACTGTTTTGAGCTTTTCACCATTTAGAAAGTATTCTGATCTATCCTTTTTAGGCTCAAAGTGAATGACCTCAACTTGTCTACATTGAAATCCATTTGCCACAGTTTTACCCATTCACTTAATCTATTAATATCTCTCTAATTTTATGCTTCCATTTACACTGCTTACAATACTGCCTATCTTTGTGTCATCAGCAAACTTGGATAGGTGGCTCTCTATCCCATCATCAATAAATACAGTGAATAGTTGAGGCCCCAACACAGATCCCTGTGGGACACCACTAGCCCTATCCTGCCAATTTGAGTACCTGTCCATTATCCCTACTCTGTCGCCTGTTGCTTAGCCAATTTTGTAACCAGGTCAATAATTTGCCCTCAATTCCAATAGCTTCGCATTTAGCTAACAGCCTCTTTGTGAGGGACTTCATCGAATGCTTTCTGGAAATCCATGGTGCATTCAGTGAAAAACTGTGACTTGCAAGGAGACTCCTGAAAAGGGGTCGGGCAAAATAATTTACTGGGGACGGGAAGAAACATCCCCACTATGTTCCAGGATAATAAAATATAAGGGCTTAGTCGTGGATTGAAATGTATCGGTGAAATACACGCTGACCTTCTGTTACAACATTGCTTATACCAGAGACCTTACATGTGTTGTTGGGACATTCACTGTCCACTGTTCTCATAGGAACAGGAGTAGGCCATTTAGCCCCTAAAGCCTGTTCCGCCATTCACTGAAATCATGGCTGATCTGTGACCTAACTCCATATACCTGCCTTAGCCCCATGCCCCTTAATACCTTTTGGTTAACAAAAATGTATCAATTTTCCTCGCATCTATCCTCAATTTTAAAATTCTCATCCTTGTTTTCAAATCCCTCCATGGCCTCTCCCCTCCCTATCTCTGTAACTCCCTCCAGCCCTACAACCCTCTGAGATCTCTGTGTTCCTCCAATTCTGGCCTCTTGGCGCGTCCCTGATTTTCATTGCTCCACCATTGGTGGCTGTGCCTTCAACTGCCTAGGCACTAAGCTCTGGAATTCCCTCCCTGAACCTCTCTGCCGGTTCTACCTCTCTCTTTAAAGACGCTCCTTACAACCTACCACTTTGACCAAGCTTCACCTGTCCTAATATCTCCTTATTTGGCTCGGTGTCAATTTTTGTTTGATAACGCTCCTGTGAAGCGCCTTGGGAAGTTTTACTACGTTAAAGGCGCTGTATAAATGCAAGTTGTTGTTGTACAACTTAAGATAGTGTTTCACTATCCTGTGTATATTGTATCTAGATACTGTGCTTCATTTTTATTCTGTCTAACAGGGAGGGTGTGATGGAGTTTCTGCTGGCCAATCACCCATTGGACTGTCCCATCTGCGACCAAGGAGGGGAGTGTGATCTCCAGGTACCACTGCCATTGATAGTAATGAATGCAAAAGGTTTTGTCTCCACGAGTGAAGGTATAGCGGGATAAAGGTGTTCCAGTTTTGGTGGCTTCCACCAGATATTTCGCTTGCGTTCAGTGCCAAGGACCATTCCTGTAAATGAGCTCCTGTTCCCTATGAAATGTATCTGGTGGTGCTGTGTTGCCCAAGGGTCAAAGAGAAGCCCATTTTACTGGAAACTGCTCACTGAAAATCGGTTGGAGCCCCTTCGTGTTTGCTCGTCTTCGTGTCGTAGAAGAATAAACATTCTAGACTGTGAAACTTGGGTTATAAATACAATTGGGTTTATTAAAAGTAACAATTAAACGGGAGCAGAAAAATAATCTAGCAGATCTTTTAATTTGCACTCCCTCAGACACAAAAATAATAAAAGGTGGACTATCTCCTAATACCAAAACCTGGGCGAGCATAACTTATATGTGAGCTTTAGTCACTTCCACATCGGCTGCAATACAATGGAACAGGTAGGACTGAAGATTTGCTAGGCTGGGGTGAGAGATATCTCCAATCCCCAAAGCTGTCGGCACCCATCGGAGATTGCCTACTGCCCTGTAAATATAGTCGCTGGTGAGCCACCAGCCGTAAGTGATAGCTTTTGTCTCCTTCCCATGATCAGAGTTAACGTTTTACAGTACCTGGTTGGACTGTGAGACTTTGCCCCATTTGCTGAGCCATTACTTTATTTGACTCATTTCAGCGCAAAGCCAGCAGCTCCTGTCCGTTGAAGCTACCTCCCATTCAGGATTAAACGTGGATTGTCTCCCAACCCAGGTTTTCTGCGGCATTATTTAAGGGTATCTGCTTTAACCCCAGAAAAGAAACAAAAATCACCCTGGACTGAATAATCTTTTGTCACTGAAGGTCGCAGTGTTTATTAATGCTGAGAGATGGAGGTTAGCATGCTGTGTGGTGATGCTGTTGATTCACCTGCCATTAATTGGGCACATGCCCAATTAATGGCATGTGCCCAATGTTCTCAATGACAGTCAAATGTATTAACCTGATTTAAACAAATGATACTGGGGCTAAAAGGGTTAAATTAGGACAGAAATGACGACAGGTTGCCCAAGCTAGGCTTGTATTCCCTTGAGTATAGAAGATTCAGGGTGATCTAATTGAGGTGTTTAAGATGATTAAAGGAGTTGATAGGGTGAATAGAGAGAAACAATTTCATCTGGTGGGGTGGGGGGGTCCAGAACAGGGGCATAAAATTAGAGCTAGGCTGTTCAGGGGTGATGTCAGGAAGCACTTCTTCACACAAAGGGTAGTGGAAATCTGGAACTCTGTCCCCCAAACGGCTGTTGAGGCTGAGGGTCAATTAAAAACTTCAAAACTGAAATTGATAGATTTTTGTTGGGTAAGAGTATTAAGGGATATAGAACCAAGGCGGGTAGATGGAGTTCAGATACAGATCAGTCATGATCTAATTGAATGGCAGAACAGTCTCGAGGGGCTGAATGGCCGACTCCTGTTCCTATGTTTCCTAAGATTTAATACAAACCTTGGATCTTTATCCCTTTACCTGTATAACGAAGACGTCTGCAGTATGTTGCTCCTTAAACATGTTGCAGTGTGCCTCGGAGTGGTGGAACGGAGCTAATATCTGAAATGTTTGCCCATTGAGTGCGCTATCTTATCTGTCCCGTCCTAGCAGGAAAAGAGGGCAAATTCTCAGGAAGCAAGTTGCAGTGGCACTTCTCCAATTAGCACCTGAAAGAACAGCATCAGCAGAGTCCCAGGGAAAACTGAAGTGTGTTTGGGGAGGAGAGCTGAGGCTGCAGGGGAAGGGGTCAAAAGTTAAAACTTGAGGTGGAGGGAAGAAGTAGAACCAAGTGGAATTGTTACATTTTTCCAAGAATACCATACAGGAATTCTGTTTATTTTCATGATGAAATTGGTGGGGAACGAGGAGATGAACGCACTGGCCAAGGAATTCATACAAAGTTGTTTGTTAATGTCTAGTTTTACTGAGGAACTGTAATGAGAATAGTTACATGAACATTAAAATTGGCTCTGTTGAAGATAAATCCAACACAATTTCTGTGATATTCTTCAAGATAAAATAAGTTTGAAATGTATGCTCTAGAAATTTGATAACTTATAGCAGTGGTGTCGAAGCTTTGTCTTCATAAGCCACGTAGGTGCGTACTGGAGAGCTTCAGGGGCCACATATCTACATATATTAAAAGCCTTGTGTCTGCATGCATTGCCTGTGAACTCTTCCATTATAAATTCCTTTGTTCCCATTTATAATGGAAAGTCCCTGTGTAAACTTGTCACGCTGTAATTGCATCCTCCCACCAGTGGAGATGCTGTAATTAGAGTATGATTAATTTACACAGGCTGAAAAACCATGCAAACAGGAAAGCAAGCAGCACAGATTGATCTGCTTGCAGATGTAAGATTTTTAATAAGATTTTAGATATCTCACAGACTCAGTAAAATACTGCCAGTCATTCCTTATTTCTCTCTGTTACTTGTTGCCTGCTGCCATTCCTATTTTATATTTCCTGTGTAATAATGTGATTGGTACAGGATCAGTCAATGATGTTCGGCAGTGACCGGAGCAGATTTACAGAGGGCAAGAGGGCTGTGGAGGACAAGAACATTGGGCCACTCGTGAAAACAATAATGACTAGGTGTATCCACTGCACACGCTGCATCAGGTAACTGCCACAAGGAATTTATTTTAGTAACTGGATATCTTGTGCTTATTGAAGCAGTTATTTGAGTTCCTCCAATGGCCTAGTTGGTGAACACAATGCCTAGTGTAGCATTCATCCATATAGACCAGAAGGTCTGTGCAAACGCAGCTGATGTCAATTAGGGAAAGAATTGGGCTGCTACTGTAGGTGTCAGCTGTGGTACAGGGGTAGTATTCTTGCCTCTGAGTCAGAAGGTTGTGAGTTCAAGTCCCATTGCAGAGACTTGAGCACAGAATCCAGGTTGACATTCCAGTGCGATACTCAGGGAGTGCTGCACTGTCGGATGAGACGTTAAATTAAGATCCCGTCTCCCCTCTCCGGTGGATGTAAAAGATCCCATTGCATTATTTTGAAGAAGAGCAGGGGAGTTCTCCTGGGTGTCCAGGCCAATATCTATTCCTCAACCAACATCAATACAACAGATTATCAGGTCATTTATCTCCTTGCTGTGCGCAAGTTCACTGCCACATTACAACACTTCAAAAGTATTTCATTGGCAGTAAAGGGCTTTGGGATGTCCTGAGGTCGTGAAAGGCACTATATAAATGCAAGTCTTTCTTTTATAATGGCCTCAGCATCTCCATATTAGGGAGGGGACAAAAATCATGAATGAACTCTAGCTTTTTTTTAACATTAATTAGACTTTGTAGCTTTAGAGGGACACACTCCTACACACTAGCAGAAGAATAATATACTGCGTTTTCCATGGAATAATGATCCCATTCTTATAAAAGCGTTTCCTCTGACAAACGTGAGCTGTGCCTCCGGGGATTTACTAATATATTAAAAGCAGGAATCAGTGTGCGTTGGCGTCACGTTGAAAATGTTACACTTCGTCGCGCACAACACAATCATAACAAAACAAACACTTTACATCTTAAAGCATTTTATCAGGAAGAAGAGAGGGAGCTTTTCTGCACACCTAACCTGTGCTATACCTGACCGGGAGTCTTTAATGATGACAGCCAGTACGAGAAATGGGAAAGTGTTCAATTTCCCTTCACCTTGATGAGCATAAAAATTGATACAGAAGAGAGACGTTGTGTGACTCTCTCATTCGTTCTCCTACAGGTTTGCCAGTGAGGTGGCGGGTGTGGATGACCTGGGCACAACGGGAAGAGGCAACGAGATGCAGGTCGGCACGTACATAGAGAAGATGTTCATGTCCGAAGTGTCGGGGAACATCATTGATCTTTGCCCTGTAGGAGCTTTGACATCCAAGCCCTATGCCTTCACTGCCAGACCCTGGGAGACGAGGTGCAGTATTTCCCCCACTGTCAAGTACCGTACCCTGTTGCTGTACCTTGTGGATTTACGTGCTTGTATATTCTTATAAGACACTGTGTACTGGGCAGCACGGCAGGGCAGTGGGTTTGTGTTGCTGATGCAGTGCACCGTGTAGTGTTAGGGACACAAGCACACATCTATTATTTGCCTGCCTGGTGAGGAACAAGAGGAGGCCATTCAGCCCCTCGAGCCTGTTCCGCCATTCAATTAGATCATGACTGATCTGTATCTCAGCTCCATTTACCTGCATTTGTTCCATATCCGTTAATACCCTCACCTAACAAGAATCAACCTCAGTTTTGAAAGTTTCAATTGACCCTCAGCCTCAACAGCTTTTTTGGGGGAGAGAGTTCCAGATTTCCACTACCCTTTGTGTGAAGAAGTGCTTCCTGACATCACCCCTGTACGGCCTAGCTCTAATTTTAAGGCTATGCCCCCTTGTTCTGGACTCCCCCACCAGAGGAAATAGTTTCTCTCTATCTACCCTATCCAATCCTTTAATCATCTTAAATACCTCAATTAGATCACCCCTTAATCTTCTACACTCAAGGGAATACAAGCCTAGTCTATGCAACCTGTCCTCATCATTTAACCCTTTTAGCCCCGGTATCATTCTGCTGAGTTGAAATCTCAGCTGTGCTTGGGGAGGCGGTGAACGAATGACTGGTGCTTCACCTTTCAGAGAGGGAGGAAAATCATTGGCTGGGTCAACCAAGGCTATTTTCATGCAGCTGCTGGTGGCTGTGTGACGGAACAGGATTGCCCGAGTCCTGGAAGTGAGTTGCCTAGCCACCTATAGTGGCGTGGGAGACCTAAAAGCTTTGGGATTTGACATACAGATTTAACTTTCCAATCACCGTGACCAACATCGAATCAATATGGTGCTTTATCTAACTGTGGTTTTATCACAATGTGCAGTGCTTTGCGAGTGAAGGGCTTGATGAGCTTAATGCTAGAATTTTGTTACAATTCTTCAACCCAAAATGCCACACAAGATACTAATCTATTCTGCCAATCTACTTAGCTTTGTCACAACTGTCATAATTCTTTTACAACAGGAAGACAGAGTCCATTGATGTGATGGATGCTGTCGGAAGCAATATCATTGTGAGTACCCGGACTGGAGAGGTGATGAGAATCCTGCCGAGGTTAAATGAGGATGTGAATGAGGAGTGGATCTCCGACAAGACCAGGTGATGGATTTTAACCGGATGGCGTGATTTGTACCAAGTGTTTGCACGACATAAAATTCTCCAACTTTCTCATGAATTGGCATGGATTAGTGAGCCTCGCATTTGGAAGCTGTAGCAGTGAAGCGGAATAGAAATCCCACTCCTTCAAGGTGTCAGGCGTGGCTCAGTGGTAGCACTGTCACCTCTGAGTCAAAAGGTCGTGGGTTCAAGACCCACTCCAGAGACTTGAGCACAAAATCTAGGTTGACACTCCAGTGCAGTACTGAGGGAGTGCTGCATTGCCGGAGGTGCCGTTTTTCTGCTGAGACGTTAAATTGAGGCCCCGTCTGCCCTCACAAGTGGACGTGAAAGATCCCATGGCACCATTTTGAAGAAGAGCAGAGGAATTCTCCCCTCAACCAATGTCACTAAAAAAGACAGATGATCTGGTCATTTATGTCATTGCTGTTTGTGGGACCTTGCTGTGTGCAAATTCCTACATTACAACAGTGACTACACTTCAAAAAAGTACTTTGTTGGCTGTGAAGTGCTTTGGAACATCCTGAGGTCATGAAAGGCGCTGTATAAATGCAAGTTCTTTCTTTCCAGCCCATCAGATGATGTGGAAGAAGATGACACTTGTTACACTGTATGTACATGTACATATAATGTATATTGATAAAATTGAAAGGCATTAGGTCAATTGGTTGCAATGGTCCTTAACATATGTGCAGTGCAGCACAGCCTCTCCGCTTCCCATTCTGTGATGTGTAGCTGTGCCTATGTTGGAAACGTTTCTTGGTTTAATTTTTAAACTTTTTTTTAAAGTGGTTATAATTTTGAGCTTTGCCTAATGCGCAGTCTTGCTCTGCAGGTTTGCATACGATGGTCTAAAGCGCCAGCGCTTAATTGTTCCCATGTTCAGGGGTCCTAAGGGGCAGTTGGTCTCCGCGTCCTGGGAGGAGGCGTTAACACAGATTGCTGAAGTGGTAAGGAACTGCCGCAAGTAACAATGAGCTAAACTTGTTCATTGAACGTTGTGGGGGTGGGAGGGGGGGTGGTGATTGGAACAGGAGAGCTTGTGTAATGCAGCATATCTGCAAGTTGATCCAACAGGGTACCTGCATGCTTATCTTTGTGTTCAAATCCCTCCATAGCCTCGCCCCTCCCTATCTGTGTAACCACCTCCAGCCCTGCAACCCTCAGATCTCTGCATTCCTTCAATTCTGACCTCTTGCGCATCCCCATTGGTGGCCATGCCTTCAGCTATATAGACCCTAAGCTCTGGAATTGTCTCCCGAAACCTCTCCGCCTCTCTCCTCCTTAAAACCTACCTCTTTGACCCTGTCCTAATATCTCTCTATGTAGATCGGTGTCAAATTTTGACTGATGACGTTTTACTATATTAAAGCCTCCATATCAATGCAAGTTGTTGTTGTTGTTTTGATTGGACTACATCATGCTTGCCTTTCAAAATCCACTGGAACCTGCCTCCGATGGCTCAGCTGCTGAAGTCAGTCAATAGCTGAACCAGATAGACCGGCAAGGTTCCAGAATCTCAGTGCAATACATTCTGGGTGAGACTGAGCATTAAAGGGCAAGAAACACTTAAATGTTGTCGCTGAGGAGAATGCCACGTCAAGATCAAACGTGCTAACGTACAAAGGTTTTATTTTCTCTCTTCCCGCCATCCTTCTGCAAGGGGGTTGAGCTGCCAGCCTGCACCCAGGTCTCCACATATCCTGATGGGTAGGACAGGCACCATGGTAAGGCTGCTGACCAGATGGGCTTGGAGGGGAGGGAGGGGATGGCGGGAGCAGGTGGAGGGGAAGTATTTAAAGATACTGTTGTGCGCATGTATGAAACAAGCCTGCTCACGTGTATATACGCAATTTTTATTGAAATACAATCGGAAAACAGGTTTTTACCATCCAGTTTCCAATGATCAAAATTAGCAGGCAGCTGTCATGGTGAGCTGCTTAACTGCTTTCTTTGGGGGAGAAGAATTTTCCACATGAATGTATAGAATTAAGGCTATTCTGAACAGCAACCAGGCTTTTAAAAAAAATAAAGTGCAGATTTAATAGAGGTGTTGAAAATTATGATGGTATAGAGTAAATAAGGAGAAACTGTTCCCACTGGCAGGAGGGTGAGCAGAGCATACAGGTTTAAGATAATTGGCAAAAGAACTAGAGGGGAAATGAGAATTTTGTTTAAGCAGTGAGTTGTTATGATCTGAATGCACTGCCTGAAAGGGTGGTGGAAACAGATTCAATAGTAACTTTCAAAAGGGAATTGGATAAATACTTGAAAAGGAAAAAATTGCAGGGCTATGGGGAAAGAGCAGGGGAGTGGGACTAATTGGATAACTCTTTCAAAGAGCCAGCACAGGCACGATGGGCCGAATGGTCTCCTGTGCTGTAAGATTCTATGATCTACAAGATGTCTTTTCCTTCTCCCCCGCCCCAATCTATTGATATTGTGGCTCCAGTTGCAGGGAGTGCAAGATAAAGGTGTGGCCGCTATTGCTGGAGGAATGGCCGATGCTGAGGCTCTCGTGGCCCTGAAGGACCTGATCAACAGGTTAAACAGCGACGCTCTGTGCACGGAGGAGATCTTCCCTATGGCTGGTGCTGGGTAAGGTTGCCACACTGGCAGTTGTACGTAATTGGAGAAAACAGTGCAGGGTCAGGATAACAAACCCAAGATTGGTAACAAATTGCAGTGGGACAGTGACACAACTTGACCTGTTTGTTCTTTGTGATGTTTCACAGTTTATAATCCTGGTCGGATCCCCAGCTTTCTGTCACCAGAAGCTTCATTTCAACAGTGGAAAGCTATCACCCTCCAGTGGCAGGAATCAGTTACGACATCATAAATTCACCGTGGCTCCCTATACCCACTGATCTGTCAGCTGTTCCCTGACATATTCTGGAGGTCCAGGCCAAGGATTAGTGCTGATTTTACATCTCAAATGTACCGTATAAAATGAGAATTTGTATCGTTCGTATTGTAACACTGCAGGGTCTGTGCAGGTCGCCTGCAAAGGAAGGAAGGAGCAGAGCATGACAAAAAGTCGCTTTACTGTGCAACTGCCACCTCAGATCCACAGTGATTTCAGCCTCTACTCTCCCTGTTGCTCTGCTGGCCTGTCCCAAGTGACTGTAATTTGGGCCACTGTTGCACTAGGCCGATCTTGTGCACCTCTTAAGTTACCCTCAGAACCTTCTGTCCATGTGGGCCAGGCACGCAGTCTGTTTTCAGGCTTCTGCTGCTGTGTAGCACAACTAGAAGAACTCCAAGAATAGCCTGAGGCTTCACTTTTTTTTCTTCACCTCCTCCTGCACTTGGGGCCCTGCTGAGAGCAGCAACTCAACATGTGGAGAATTCTGGGCATTGACATGCATCCAACAACCATCCCCACCATACGTTGGCACATCAATGCAATGTGTCACCTGGGCACAAGATACCCTTTTCTACAGGGACTCTCTGGTAGAAGTGTCAGTTGGCAACACTCTCGCCTCTGAGTCAAAAGATTGTGGGTTCAAAGCCCACTCCGTGTGAGCTAGGCAGGCACTTTGAGCGCAGTACCGAGGGAGTCTCGTATTGTAGGCGGTGGGGTCCCTTGGCACATAGCCGATAAACCGAGGCCCCGTCTGACTGTTCCATTGAACTTGGACGATAAAGATCCTATGGTTACGATTTGAAGGGGAGCAGGGACTTCTCCCAATGTCCTGACCAACGTTCCCCTCCCAACCAACACCACCAACGGAAATTAACTGGGTTATTCACCTCGCTGTTGCTTGTGGGATCTTGCTGTGGGCATGTTCACCTACATAACAGTCACTGCATTTGTTGGGTGAATGTTAAACTTTTGAGACGTGATAGAGCTCTATATACTTTTGGAGAGCAGGAGCCTCCCCGTGCTATGTGGAGTAGTGCAACATGGGGAGCCACAGCTGCGATCCTCCACATGCACAACTCCCCATCTCAACCATGCATTTTTTATATTTGTTCTCAGGATGTGGGCGACGCTGGAAAAGCCGCACTTATTGCCCGTTCCTGACAAGGTGGTGGTGGGCCACTTTCTCCTGAATGTTGGCACAATGTGCCAACAGAGTTAAGTGTAAGCCAGACCAGGTTACGGATGACAGGATCCCATCCCTAAAGGACATGAGTGAACCAGATGGGTTTTACGACAATCCGGTAGCTTTCATGGTAATTTTTTCTGGTGCCATTCCACAACTTAGCAGATTTATTGAATTCATGAACTCTGGATTGCTAGTCTCACCACCTCCCATGACATTCAATGGCTCTACCATCGCCGAATCCCCCACCATCAACATCCTGGTGGTCTCCATTGACCAGAAACTCAACTGGACCAGCCACATAAATGCTGTGGCTACTAGAGAAGGTCATACGCTGATTATTCTGGGGCAAGTGACTCACCTCCTGACTTCCCAAAGCCTTTCCACCATCTATAAGGCACAAGTCAGGAGTGCTCTCCATTTGCTGCAACATCCAGCACAAAGCAGCCCGCTTAATCGGCTTAATACACCTTAAACATCCACTCTCTCCACCGCCAGCGCACCGTGTCTGCAGTGTGTTCTATCTATAAGATGCACTAAGGCTTCTTCAACAGCACCTCCCAAACCCGCAACCTCCATCACCTAGAAGGACAAGGGCAGCAGGTGTATGGGAACACCACCAAGTCACAAACCATCCTGACTTGGACGTATAATCGCTGTTCCTATATCGTCGCTGGGTCGAAATCCTGGAATTCCCTTCCTAACAGCACTGTGGGAAAACATTCACCACACGGACTGCAGCGGTTCAAGAAGGCGACTCACCACCACCTTCTCAAGGGCAATTCGGGATGGGCAATAAATGTTGGCCTTGCCAGCGATGCCCACATCCCGAGTATGAATATATAAAAAAACATAACCAATCCACCAACATACTTGTCGGGGGGTGCCAACCGGAGGCCAAGTAAGGGAGGGTGAGTCACCTGGTCACCTAGGGCTCTCCTACCTCCTGGTGGTTGAGTGAGTGGTAAAGGCAGTTAACTGGGAACAGGTCACTGCTTCTGTTGCCCAAGGAGGCCAAGGAAGGAGAGAGGGGTGAATTGCTTCCTGCTTAAAAAGGTCATTTTTTAAAGTTGTTGGGGATGTTTGATACAGGCACGCTTAGCCTCACATCTCAATGGCCATCCTTTTCTTGCTATCTGTCACAATAGAAAGGATTATGTTTTAGAATACCCTACACCACCCAGTCCTTCTAAGGATCTAACACAGCCAACACAAGCCATGGGTTGTTTACAAAAATAAAAGGCGAAATGTGTTTTGTTTAATTAAGTTTTGAAACGGTTGACTTTTTGCTGTTTTTCAAACAGTACCGACTTACGCTCCAACTATCTGCTGAACACCAAGATCTCTGGAGTGGAGGAGGCCGATGTTCTGCTGCTGGTCGGCACCAACCCACGCTTAGAAGCCCCACTTTTCAACGTTCGGGTCAGAAAGAGGCGAGTACATTAACGGTCACTGAGCTGGAAAAGGAGGCTTGTATATTCTGGGTGGAAATGACTGTTCTTCTCCTCCTTGGTTTTGCTTACCCTGTTCCCATATTGCTTTAACCCTCCAATCTAAGATTTATTCGTCTACTACAGCAATGCTTTTCCAATCTCCACACAGCCAAGTTTCCAGTCTCAGGTTGTCCTGGTTGGGGGAGGAGAGAGAGAGTGATGCCTGACAGACAGCTCCAGATAGGTATTGGGATTGGAAGGAGAAAGGCAAGTTAACAGTGGAGAAATTCTGTATGGTCCGCACCCACATCAATAACCGGTCTTTTTTCTTTCAAATGCTTTTGGATCTGCTGTGCATTTCCAGCATTTTCTCTTGCATTTCCTATATTTAACCAGTTAAGGACCCAGTAATCAGGCAACGTTTACCAGTCTATTGTAAAAATTGTTTCATTCCTTTCAAATGTTTGTGCCTATTTACAGCTGGCTGCACAATGATCTCCAAGTGGCTTTAGTTGGGACAAATGTGGACTTGAGCTACACCTATAATCACCTTGGAGACTCTCCGCAGGTGTTACAGGAGATTGCCTCAGGAAAGCATCCTTTCAGCCAGGTACAGCTTGCGTCTCCATGTCCTAACCACGTGCAGTTCATATTTCTTCATATTTTAATCCATCTGTTATTCAAGTTTCAGTTAATAAAGTTTTTGATGGAGCAACTGCAATGCACTTGGTGCCATTGGCATGGAATTGACTGATGTCCTAGCACAGTGAATGTTGACTCATTTGAAGCCCTCAAAAGGAAAATTGGGATATATATCCACAGGGAGTAGAGTGGTTTGCCCTTGGGGTACAAGAAATGGATGCTGCCCTAAAAACAGGGCCTTGATTGAGTGATCTAATATGCTTCTATAACAATTCGGTGTTTTTATAGAACTGTGTTTCCTCTCTATGATTTCATAGTGGTTTCTGTAAGTGGATCTGATCCCTCACAATCTGGAAACTACCTTTTCAGTAATCTGCCCTTACAAAGTTATGTGAACCTGAGGATTAACAATTACCATTTCTTCAGTAATATATTTACTGGGTTTTATGTAGTCTTCTAACTCTTCTAATCTTTCAAAGTTCTCTAGATTCTGGAACTGTCCCTCTAGATTGGAAAATTGCACATGTCACTCTGCTTTTTAAGAAAGGAGAGAGGGGGAAACCAGTGAATTATAGACCAGTTAGCCTAACATCTGTTGTGGGGTAAATGCTGGAGTCTATAATTAAGGATAGGGTGACTGAACACCTCGAGAATTTTCAGTTAATCAGAGAGAGCCAGCATGGATTTGTGAAAGGTAGGTCGTGCCTGACAAACCTGATTGAACTTTTTGAAGAGGTGACTAAAGTAGTGGACAGGTGAATGTCAATGGATGTTATTTATATGGACTTCCAGAAGGCATTTGATAAGGTCCCACATAAGAGACTGTTAGCTAAGATGGAAGCCCATGGAATCGAGGGAAAAGTACGGACTTGGTTAGGAAGTTGGCTGAGCGAAAGGCAACAGAGAGTAGGGATAATGGGTAGGTACTCACATTGGCAGGATGTGACTAGTGGAGTCCCGCAGGGATCTGTCTTGGGGCCTCAATTATTCACAATATTTATTAATGACTTAGATGAAGGCATAGAAAGTCTCCTATCTAAGTTTGCTGATGACACAAAGATTGGTGGCATTGTAAGCAGTGTAGATGAAAACATAAAATTCCAAAGGGATATTGATAGATTAGGTGAATGGGCAAAACTTTGGTAAATGGAATTCAATGTAGACAAATGTGAGGTCATCCACTTTGGATCATAAAAGGATAGAACAGGGTACTTTCTAAATGGTAAAAAGTTAAAAACAGTGGATGTCCAAAGGGACTTAGGGGTTCAGGTACATAGATCATTGAAGTGTCATGAAAAGGTGCATAAAATAATCAATAAGGCTAATGGAATGCTGGCCTTTAGAGGACAAGGGGGCAGAAGTTATGCTGCAGCTATACAAAACCCTGGTTAGAACGCACCTGGTGTACTGTGAGCAGTTCTGGGCACCGCACCTTCGGAAGGACATATTGGCCTTGGAGGGAGTGCAGCGTAGGTTTACTAGAATGATACCCGACTTCAAGGGTTAAGTTACGAGGAGAGATTACACAAATTGGGGTAGTATTCTCTGGAGTTTCGAAGGTTAAGGGGTGATCTGATCAAAGTTTATAAGATATTAAGGGGAACAGATAGGGTGGATAGAGAGAAACTATTTCCGCTGGTTGGGAATTCTAGGGGTAGGGGGCACAGTCTAAAAATTAGAGCCAGACCTTTCAGGAGTGAGATTAGAAAACATTTCTACACACAAAGGGTGGTAGAAGTTTGGAACTCTCTTCCGCAAACGGCAGTTGATACTAGCTCAATTGCTAAATTTAAATGTGAGATAGATAGCTTTTTGGCAACCAAAGGTATTAAGGGATATGGGCCAAAGGCAGGTATATGGAGTTAGATCACAGATCAGCCATGATCTTATCAAATGGCGGAGCAGGCACGAGGGGCTGAATGGCCTACTCCTGTTCCTACGTTCCTATGTTCTGCTACAGTATTTCAATTGCTGAATATTAAACACATACTTTTAGACGAACACAACCTCAGCAATTTACTTATTTACAGTTAAATAGGGATTTGATCATTGAAGATTGTTGAAGAGTAATAGTATCAGAGATGAAGCATATGTATATGAAGAAAAGTCCTTAATGATTAATGACTCTTCACAAGAAACTACTTTGTGTAAAAACATTAAGCTTCTGAATTTTTCCCACTTTTTCAGTACATTTGTCAAACAAAGCTCTTGATTATTCACTGTGGAAAGGTAGTTTCCTTTTCCATTCTTTCCAGCACAAGCGCATAGTGTTGAGAACTTCATGATCTAACCACCATCTTTTGGAAGCTCCGATTTTTAACCAATCAACTCCTTTTAAGTTGGGTGATCAGACAAAACCTAATGAGTTCAAAATTCATAACACGAAGCTTTGTTCAACAATTCAAATACGCACACGTGCATATTCAGAGCTCTGCAAAAACTCACACCATCAGAACATCCTTTTTTGTCTCTAAAGGTTGACTCAAATCACAGATTTTCCAGATAACTCCAGCTTGTTCAGATCCCAAGGAACCCCCACAGTTACAACTGTGTCCCCATTAGCAATTTAACACAGTGCCTCATATCGATTGAACATCACAGCACTTCTTTGATCTCTACAATAACAATCACCGCCTGAACTTTATTGTAAACAATACAAGCAAAATTCACACTTGTGACAACTTCAGTTCATACTTGCACGGGCCTGTTAGTAGGGTGTGCTACGTTTGTACGTACAGTTACTTGGGTCGTTTAGACCCTGATCTGTGGAATGCTGGAGTCATTGTTACAATAAAATAAGCACATAAATCTGTTTTGGTTTACTGTCTAGGGAACAATTTAGTTGAAAGAAAAAATCCAATAAATTGGTGTTCAGTGTCCCATTACCAGATTAGAGTTTGAGATGTTTGGTTTAGCTAGGAAAGCATCTTCATTTGTGACGATTGATCTAGACAGTCAATCATTTCTGTAATCAAGAAAATATAATTACTAGAATAATAGTTTAGCACTGAAATAGGTACAGCTGTGTGTGAGACCAGGAAACTGTAAAACTGTTCCTAAATTGAATGCAAGGTGAAGGGAAAAGCAAACTGATACACTGACATTTCCTTGCTTCTGTTCTTCCTATTCCACCGCCACTGCAAAATAAGGTCCTGAGCAAAGCAAAGAAGCCCATGGTGGTAGTGGGCAGTTCGATTCTCCAGCGGAGCGATGGTGCTGCTATACATGCCGCAGTCAGCACCGTTGCACAGAATGCCCGAGCAGCCAGTGGAGTTGGAGATGACTGGAAAGTTTTAAATGTCCTCCAGAGGTCAGTGATGTGATCAATGCCGCTGAGAAAATGTTTTGTAATTTGGGTGTGTTGTTTGGTGTTTTAGTGGGATGCTCCCTAAGCCTCATAGGTTCTAGTTCAGGCACTGTCCACTGCATAACTCCTGCCAGTCAAACCAGTAGTGAATTTAGTCAGATCACAGCACATTTTTACATCTAACAACAATTTGCATTTATATAAAGAAAGAAAAAAAAGAAAAAAAGCTTCATTTTTATAGCGCCTTTCACAGCCTCAGAATGTCTCACGGCACTTTACAGCCAATTAAGTACTTTTGAAGTGTAGTCACTGTTGTAATGTAGGAAATGCGGCAGACAATTTGCACAAAGCAAGGTCCCACAAACAGCAATGAGATAATGACCAGATAATCATGTCCATTAAACTGGCTAATCTATGTTGCATTACTTCCAAAGATAATAGGATTTAAAAGAAGTAAGAAATGCCCAATGCTCTAAACTAATCTTGATCTTTTGATGCTGTAAATGTAAATCCTAGATTTTGTGCTCAAGTCTCTGGAGTGGCATTTGAACCCACGAACTTCTGACTCAGCGGTGAGAGAGCTACCCACTGAGCCAAGGCTGATACCTTCAATTGAGTTGTTCTAATTCACTAAGAGCAGTCTTAAAGTATTCAACAACAATAACTTGCATTTATATAGCACCTTTTAATGTAGTAAAACATCCCAAGGCGCTTCACAGGAGCATTAATAGACAAAATTTGACACTGAGCCACAAGGAGATATTAGGACAGGCGAACAAAAGCTTGGTCAAAGTAGCAGGTATTAAGGAGAGTCTTAAAGGATGAAAGAGAGAGGTAGAGAGGTTTAGGGAAGGAATTACATAGCCTAGCGCCTAGGCAGCACTTGGAGGTTAGAATGAAGCAACCTTGTTTAGGCAGTGTGACGGGAGCTATGCCTCTGGATCTGACCCATGTTATACTTGATTGGCAGGCATTTGATGTGAAGTAACAAAGTTGCGTGTGCCTTTCTGCAGGGTGGCCAGTCAAGTAGCGGCCCTGGATTTGGGATACAAAGCTGGTGTCGATGTTATCCGGAAGAATCCGCCCAAGGTACTGTTCCTTCTCGGAGCAGACAGCGGTTGCATCACGCGAGAGGATCTTCCAAAGGACTGCTTCATCATTTATCAAGGTAAGCATCAGGGCTATTATCGTATCAGGAAACTGCCAGCCGTTTTTATAATAGCGTCTTCATCATCACTTGCTGGCCAAATTCCCATCTCCCATTGTCACCAGAGATTGAGTACCACTGTAGATTCGAGCACCTTTAGCTCTGCAACCTGGGAGAGTGCAGCCCAAGGAGAGGAAGTTCTTGTCTCTGACAGCTGCAAAGGTCTTAACTGAAATTCAGTACCTAATAGAAAGAAAGACCTTGAATTTATATCACACTTCTATTACTTCAGGACTTCCCAACGCGCTTCACAGCCAATGAAGCACTTTTGAAAGTGTAGCTACTGTTGTAATGTAGGAAACGCAGCAGCCAATTTGCGTACAGCAAGATCCAAAAAACAGCAATGAGATAGATGACCAGATAATCTGATTTAGATGTTGGTTGAGGGATAAGTGTTGGCCACAACACCAGGAGAACTCCCCTGCTTTTCTTCGAATAGTACCGGGGGATCTTTTGCGTCCATCTGAGAGGGCAGATGGGGCCTCGGTTTAGCATCTCATCCGAGAGACAGCACCTTTGACAGTGCAGCACTCCCTCAGTACTGCACTGAAGCGCCAGCCTGGATTATGTGCTCCATTGTCTGGAGCAGGACTTGAACCCACAACCTTCTGACTCGGAGGCGAGAATTCTACCGCTGAGCCACAGCTGACACATACTAGACACACAGTTTCCAATCACCTACCCGTGATTGGAAACTCCTTGGAAATCTCGTTCAGAGAGGCCACAACAATGACGGGTGTGGGAAACAGAAACATTATAGGACAGCAGTAGGTGTCACCATTTGGAAGTTTAGGTTCAGGCCTGTCGGGCAGAATAGAAGGAGCTTTACTCTGCAACTGGCTGTGCGATACCGGACCTGAATGTGCTTGATGCTGACGATGGTTGCAGCAAAATGTTGTATTTTCTTTGCGTTGACATCTCTCACCTTGATGAGCATGAAAATCATCAAAAAGATAGATCATAGATTTCACATTCAGCCCTGTGAAATGATTGCCGGTTGTTCTTATTCCCCATTTAGGACATCACGGAGATGTCGGAGCACCCATGGCAGATGTTGTTCTCCCTGGAGCTGCTTACACAGAGAAGACTGCTACGTATGTCAACACCGAGGGCCGTGCCCAACAGACCAGAGTGGCAGTGACTGCGCCGGGCATGGCCAGGGAGGACTGGCAAATCATCCGTGCAGTTTCTGAGGTATTGCCGGAGAGTGCATGGAATATTAACCTTCACTGATGAGTATGGAAAGCGCCAAATCATACCGCTAGGTGTTTTCTTCCTCTCTCCCCACCCCACCCCACCCCTCCCCAAAGATAAAGCAGGGCCCAAACTGGCAAGTCCGATTCCACTAGAAACCAAGGCAATTCAAAGAATTGAAAAAATGCTCTTCAGGTACGTAAAGGAATAATTCAGTCTTCTCCTCTTATCCTTAAAGTATGTTCCTTATAAATATTGCACTCCTGCATGTTTAAACTTTCCGACCCCATCTCTGCTCCATCACCAAGACCACCTACTTCCATCTCCGTAACATCGCCCATCTCCACCTCTGCCTCAGCTCATCTGCTGCTGAAACCTTCATCCATGCCTTTGATAGCTCTAGACTTGACTGTTCCAATGCTCTCCTGGCGGCCTCCCATCTTCCACCCTCCGTAAACTTGAGCTCATCCAAAACTCTGCTGCCTTCATCCTAACTCTCATCAAGTCCTGTTCACCCATCATCCCTGTGCTCACTGACCTACATTGGCTCCTGGTCCAGCAACACTTAGATTTTAAAATTCGCATCCTTATGTTCAATTCCTCCATAGCCTCGCCCCCTCATCTCTGTAACCTCCTCCAGCCCTACAACCCTCCAAGATCTCTGCGCTCCTCCAATTCTTGCCTCTTGCGCATCCCTAATTTTCATCGCTCCACCGTTGGCGGCTGTGCCTTCAGCTGCTTAGGCCCTAAGCTCTGGAATTCCCTCCCTAAACCTCTAGCTCTCTCTCCTCCTTTAATACACTCCTTAACTCCTACCTCTTTGACCAAGCTTTTGGTCACCTGTCCTAATATCTCCTTATGTGGCTCGGTGTCAAATTTTGATAATGTTCTGTGAAGCGCCTTGGGACTTTTTACTACATTAAAGCCACTATATAGATCCGTGATGTTATTATTGTTTAGTATCAAACGTGCCACAGGGAGCAGCCCTGTCCAAGACTGGCCACTGAGCAGCGTCGTTTTGACACCGATGTTTGGTCTTGTAGCATCCACCAATCCTTTCTCACAGCTGTCCAATCTGGAGTGAGCCTTGAATCCACAACCTCTGACTCCAACTGAGCCAAGCTGACACTATTCAGTAATGAAGTGCACTGTTGATTGCAGTGAGCTTGTCATAAAAAAAAGACTTGCATTTATATAGCACCTTTCACAGCCACTGAACGTCCCAAAGCACTTTATAGCCAATTAAATGCAGCCACTGTTGTAATGTAGGAAACTCGGCAGCCAATTTGCGCCCAGCGAGCTCCCACAAACAGGAATGAAATAATGATCAGATAATCTGTTTTTTAGTGATGTTGGTTGAGGGATAAATATTGGTCAGGACACTGAGGAGAACTCCCCTGCTCTTCTTCGAAATAGTGCCAAGGAATCTTTTACATCCACCTAAGAGGGCAGACGGAACCTTAGTTTAACGTCTCATCCGAGAGACAGCACCTCTGACAGTGCAGCACTCCCTCAGTACTGCACTGGAGTGCCAGCCTAGATTTTGTGCTCCAGTCTTGAGTGGAACTTCAACCCACAACCTGCTGACTCAGCGGCGAATGTGCTACCAATAGCCGATACCAAGGACCAGGCCTGGAATTTATCTTCCTGATCTACATGATTCAGTACAACACCGTTTGGTATACTTATCCTTCTGAACCATTAGAAGAATCAGCATGAAAACTCTGAATTTGCTACCAGGTTGAAACCTTATGAGTCCTTTGTATTTACCCAGACTGAGTTTCTTTCGGGAATCAGAAGTACAATTTCAAAATTTTAGGACGACACGAAATTGGGGGGTGTAGTTAATACAAAGGAAGAATGTGGCAAAATACAAGAAGATATTAATAAACTCGCAAAATGGGCGCGTGATTGGCAAATGAATTTCAGTATAGATAAGTGTGAGTTGGTGCATTTTGATAGGAATAATAATGAGGTCACATACTGCTTGGTAAATAAGAGTCTAAATGGGGTAGAGGAGCAAAGGGATCTGGGGGTACAGATACACAAATCACTAAAAGTAGCGTTGCAGGTGAATAAGGCCATAAAAAAAGGCAAACCAAGCACTGGGGTTCATTTCTAGAGGGATAGAATTGAAAAGCAGAGAAGTTATGTTAACCTTGTATAGAACCTTGGTTAGACCACACTAGGAGTACTGTGCACAGTTCTGGTCTCCATTATTATAGAAAGGATATAGAGGCATTGGAGAAGGTGCAAAAAAGATTTCCAAGGATGATACCAGAACTGAGAGGATATCCTTATCAGGAAAGATTGAACAGGCTGGGGCTCTTTTCTCTAGAAAAGAGAAGGCTGAGGGGTGACCTCATAGAGGTTTAAGGTTTTGATAGGGTCGACGTAGAGAAAATGTTTCCACTTGTGAGGGAGACCAGAACCAGAGGCCATAAATATAAGATAATCAGTAATAAATCCAATAGGGAATTCAAGAGAAACTTATTTACCCAGAGAGTGGTTAGAATGTGAAGTGGTTGGGGCGAATAGCACAGATTCATTTAAGGGGAAGCTAGATAAACACATGAGGGAGAAAGGAATAGAAGGGTATGCTGATAGGGTTAGATGAAGTGTGGAGCATAAACGCCGGCACAGACCAGTTGGGCCGAATGGCCTGTTTCTTTGCTGTAGTTTCGATGTAACTCGATGTAAATAGGGGTATCCAGTGAAAATAGAACCGTGATGGTTTCATTTGAATTTGAAAGTGCAGTCTTGTGTGTTCCTAATCCTTTGTACCTTCACAGGTGGCTGGTATGACACTTCCATATGATACCCTGGATGAGGTCCGTGACAGGCTGGCTGAGATATCTCCTAACCTGATCTGCTACGATGACGTAGAGGAGGCCAACTTTTTCAAACAGGCGAACGAACTCGCAAAGGTCAGTGTGACCTCAGTATTAATTTGGGAGTGTTTACACATTGTGGGGAGTCCAAAATTAGAGGGCATAAATATAAAATAGTCACGAATAAATCCAGTAGGGATTTCAGGAGAAACTTCTTTACCCAGAGAGTGGTGAGAATGTGGAACTTGCTACCACAAGGACTAGTTGAGGTGAATAGCGTAGATGCATTTAAGGGGAATCTAGATAAGTACATGAGGGAGAAAGGAATAGACAGATATGGTGATAGGATTAGATGAAGTATGGTGGGAGGAGGCTCGTATGGAGCATAAACACCAGCATAGACCTGTTAGACCAAATTGCCTGTTTCTGTGCTGTTAATTCTAAGTAATACACATTGCTGTACAAGCACGCTTTGTTTTGCTGCTTACACTGATATTATAGACTAGGGCTATAACAATAACAACATGCATTTATATAGCATCTTTAATTTAGAGAAAGGTCCCAAGACACTTCACAGAAGCGTAACCAGACACTGAACCAAAGAAGCGGAAATGAGAAGGTTTTGAAACGTTAAAGGTGCTATAGAAACGCTGTTGTTGCGATGAAAAGCTGGAGCTAAAGAGGTAGATTTTAAGAAGTGTCTTCAAGGAGGAGAGAGCAGAGGCGAGGTGGAGAGGTTTAGGCAGGGAATTCCAAAGCTTAGGGCCTAGACAGCTAAAGGCGCTGCCACAATGATGGGCTGAAGGGAGTGAGGGTAGCACAAGGGCCAGAGTTGGAGGAACGCAGAGTTCTCATAAGGGTTGTAGGGCTGGAGGAGGTTACAGAGATAGGAAGGGGCAAGGCAATGAAAGGATTGACGAGCACTGGAATGATGGGTGAGTGGAACTTGGTGCAGGATAGGATACAGCCGCAGAGTTTTATCAAGCTGAAGTTTATGGAGCATGAAGGATGGGGGACTGGCTAGGAGAACATTGGAATAGCCAAGTTTGGAATGTGACAAAGGCATGGATGAGGATTTCAGCAGCAGATGGGCTGAGGTAGGAGTGGAGACAGGTGATGATGTGGAGGTGGCGGTAGGCGGTCTTGGAGAGGATATGGGATCGGAAACTCAACTCGGGATCAAATAGGACACCAAGGTTGCGAACAGTCTGCTTTAATTTGAGACAGTGGCCAGGGAGGGGGATGAATGATTCTGTCTTTGGATTATGTCACCAAGGGGCAACATGTAGATGAGAAAGAGGGGGCCAAGGAAAGATCCTTGGGGAACTCCAGAGGTAACGGTGCAAGTGCGGGAAGATAAGCCATTGCTGGAGATGCTCTGGCTGCAATTGGATAGGTAAGAATAGAACCAGGCAAGGGCAGTCTGTACTGAGCTGGATGACGGGGGAAAGGATGGTGTGGTCAATGCGTCAAAGGCTACAGACAGGTTTGAGAAGGATGAGGAGGGATAGTTTACCACAATCACAGTCACATAGGATGTTACTTGTGACTTTGATAAGGGCCGTTTCAGTGCTGTGACAGGAGCGAAAATCTGATTGGAGAGGTTCAATCATGGGGTTGTGGGAAAGATGGGCACGGATTTGGGAGGCGACAACACATTCAAGGATTTTGGAGAGGAAAGGGAGGTTGGAGATGGGGTAGTGATCTGCAAGGACAGAGGAGTCGCAGCTGGGTTTTTTGAGGCAGCGGTAATGGCGGTTTTGAAATGGAGGGGGACAGTGCCTAAGGAGAGGAACTATTTACAATGTAAGCTAGCATGGGAGCCAGAAAGCGAAGTTGGATGGTCAGCAGTTTAGTGGGAATGGAGTCAAGAGAGCTGTAGTAAATAGTAGTGTAACTAGTGTTGTCACCAGCATTGCAGTAAAGTGAAATGTATTGTGTAAGCTATCACAAGTCAGTCTTGGTGATGGACTGGATGTGAGGTTTGAAGTTCAGCTCAGGGTTGAGTAGGACACTGAGGCTCAGGACAGGATCTGCCTTGGCTGTGATGCCCATTGTAGCCAAAAACTGCCAACACTCGCTGTTGAGGCTGACACATGAAGAACGACAACTCAGTGAGATACCTGCTGAATTGTATCCCAGCAAAAGTCACCGGCTTCAGTGGTGGAGGGGGGGCTTTGGAGAATGTTTTTAAAATTACGTTGTCAGGGTACTTTTTGCTAGAGTGATGCAGTGTGTATTAATTTCTATTAATTAATGTTATTCTTCTGTTTCGTTCTGTTCCTCCAGGCAGCCCCTTGGAACTGTCTCTGACCATTTTCTCTGCTTACTTACAGATGGTGAAACAACAGGTCCTAACTGAACCACTTGTTCCACCCCAGCTTACAATTAAAGATTTCTACATGACTGGTATGTGTTACTAGAATATTGACTGGGATAGTGTTTTGGAACCAAGGGTAATTGTGTTCGTATAAGGATAAAATGCAGAGTTCCTTCTTTGATTAACAGGTTAAATGTTGTCTATTTACCAGTAGTAGCTGTGCTTAATGGATATGAGGCACTTTTTCTGCATTAGTGTATACCATTCCGTACTAGTATGTTGTTGCACAAGTTATGGCATTTTAAAAAAATGCTTTTATGAAGATTTACAAGGTATGCATAAATACCTCAGTCACATGACTCGCACAGCTTGCATTTATATAGCGCCTTTAATGCAGAAAAACATCCCAAGGAGCTTCATAGAAGCACAATCAGAGAAAAATCGACACCGAGCTAAAGGAGGAGATATTAGGAGGGATGACGAAAATCTTGGTCAAAGAGATGGGTTTTAAGGAGCATCTTAAAGGAGGAGAGGGAGGTGGAAAGGCAGAGAGGTTTAGGATGATAATTCCAGAGCTTAAGGTCTAGACAGCTGAAGGCATGGCCGTCAATGGTGGAACGAAGGGATGCACAAGAGGCCAGAATTGTTGGAATGCAAAGTTCTTGGAGGGTTGTAGGGCTGGAGAAGGTTACAGAGATAGGAAGAGGCAAGGCCATGAAGGGATTTGAACATTAGATTGAGAATTTTAAATTTGAGGCATTTAGGGTCCGAGTGCCATTGTAGATCAACGAGCACAGGTGTGTTGGGTGAGCAGAACTCAGTGCAGGATTGGATAGGACAGCAGAGTTTTTAATGAGCTGAAGTTATGGAGGATGAAGGATGGGAGGCCGGTTAGGAGAGCATTGAAATAGTCGAGTCTGGAGGTGACAATGTTATGGACAAACACAGTGCATATATTATTCAATGAAAGAAAGACTTGCATTCACAAAGCACCTTATCACATTTCAGATATGTCCTGAGGCACTGCAGAGAATTAATTACTTTGAAGTGAAGTGACTGCTATTTTATCAAGCATAACGCCATTTTGCACACAGTGAGATCCCACCCAGAAGCAATGAGATGAACGATCAGTTGATCTATTTTTGCCGTTGTTGATCGAAGGAGAAATGTCGGCCAAGGCACGGGAAGAACTCCCTGCTGTTCAATTAGTGCTATGGGAGCTTTGATATCCATCCAAACCATTGGAACAGGCAGATGGGGCCTCAGTTAACAATTCATCCAGAGGACGGCACCTCCAACTGCACTGTAGTGTTAGCCTAGATTAGAAGTGACCAAGTCTTTATGGACCCTGAAGACAATAGACCAACACCATGGAGCCCCAGGAGGCCATAGATGAAGTTTATCTTTTTGTTCCCCTTAATCTGCATATATATCTGAGGAAGGAGGAAGCCTCCGAAAGCTTGTGAATTTAAAATAAAATTGCTGGACTATAACTTGGTGTTGTAAAATTGTTTACAACTATATATCTGAAGTTGCTGGGGCTTTGAATTAGGATTTATCCACCAATGTGGCAACAGCACTAGGAACAGCCCTTTCCAAACCTCCAAGCCTACAAAATCCAAACTGGACAAACCCCCCAGCCTGTAAGAAATGTAAGTGCAAATAGGACTGAATTACCTGGGCTTTGGGGGTCAGATTGCCAGGGCTTGGTGGGGTCGGGGTGGGTGCTGCATGTGGCACATTCATCATAGTTCGAATACCCCTGGCCTAGATTTTATGCTCAAATCCTGTTGTGCAGATTGGAGGCAGAACCTTCTGAATTGGGAGGGGGGAGAAAGTACCACCGAGCAATCAGCAATAACAACATTGTGTTGTGTGTTTTTTGTTTGTGTGTGTGTGTGTGTGTGTGTGTGTGCAGAAACTTGCTTAATGTTGTACGTTGATTGCTGCATTGAACAGGCTCCACTGTATTTGTGCAACAGGATTCAGGAGGAACCTGGACACGTTCTAGATCCTCTAATGCCTTTTCTGTTACCCTTTCCCTTTTCCTGCAGATCCAATTAGCAGAGCTTCCCAGACGATGGCAAAATGCATCAAAGCGGTTACGGAAGGAGCCAGCGCGGTGGAGGAGCCTTCCATCTGCTAACATACACTGACAAATGACCTGTGCTGCTGTAAATAAATTCCGTGTAACTGTGTGAAAGACAGGCCTCCAGTGAGCACTGAATTCATGCCTGGCTGTATACTTACAGCGTTATTAGTAAAGCTGTATGCTGCTCAATGTGGGGGAAAAATACAAGTTGCACTCTGCCCATCTACGTGCCACACTATGTCATGGTACAGTTAACATCAATCGTGTAAAGTAATATAAACTTCCACAAGAAATTTTAATAGTTTAGTATGGTAATTGGGCTGTGTACTAAGCTTGTGATTATGCTGACTCTGTGTTCAAGCCATTTATGATTTTTGTGTGTTTATAAAACTTTCCCAAGAACAAAAGCAGTTCTTGTATCACTCCGACCAGGTTTTTTCAGGAAATAAATCTATACCTCAAGGGTGAAAGTGGTAAAATGTATTCTTTATGTGACTGTGATCAATATCCTATATCATTTGTATCGTGCACCATGACTCGTATTTGACATTCATCCAGTGGCAGGAGTATCTCTGATGGAAAGTACCAGTGCATCTCCGATCTCAACTCAACCTCCCCACCTTCCACTTTAGGCTATGACCAGAGCTTTGAAACTGCTAGACCTTGAGCTTGGATTCCTCTTCCATACCTGATCCCCTTACCAATATCACTTTCTTTCATCTCCAAAACATTGCCTGCCTCTGCCCCTACTTCTCCCCCTCTGCTGCTGAAACCCCTTTGCACATCCTTACTGCTTGGACGCTCTGTTTCTCCCACACTCTCCTGGCCAGCCTTCTTGCCTTCATAATCTGCAACTCATCCAAAGGGTCTTGCCCCACTTCCTTCAGCCATGGCTCAGGGGGTAGCACTCTGGCCGCTGAGTCAGAAGGCTGTGGGTTCAAGTCCTACTCCAGGGACTTGATTGCATAATCTAGGCTGACACTCCAATGCAGTATTGAGGGAGTGCTGCACTGTCTGAGGTGCTGTCTTTCAGATGAGATGTTAAACCAAGGCCCTGTCTGCCCCCTCAAAAGATCCCATGACACTATTCGAAGGAGAGCAAGGGAGTTCTCCCCAGTGTCCTGGTTAACGTTTATCCCTCAACCAACATCAATGAAACAGATTATCTGGTGGTTATCGTTTTGCTGTTTGTGGGACCTTGCTATGCGCAAATAGGCTGGGGTTGTTTTCTTTGGAACAAAGGAGGCTGAGGGGAGATTTAATTGAGGTATATAAAATTATGACAGGGCCAGATAGAGTGGCTAGGGAGGACCTATTTCCCTTAGCAGAGGGGTCAGTGACCAGGGGGCATAGATTTAAAGTGGTAGAAGGATTAGAGGGGAGCTGAGGAGAAATGTTTTCACCCAGAGGGTGGTGGGGGTCTGGAACTCATTGCCTGAAAGGGTGGTAGAGGCAGGAACCCTCAATTCATTTAAAAAGTACTTGGATGAGTTCTTGAAGTGCCATAACTACAGGGCTATGTACCAAGTGCTGGAAAGTGGGATTAAGCTGGATAGCTCTTTTTCGGCCGGCACAGACACACTGGGCCAAATGGCCTCCTTTTGTGCCATAACTTTCAATGAAGGCCCTGTTCACACTGGTTTGAACGATGAGTTACATTAAATATATAGGCTGAAACAAGTCTAAAATGTCAATATTAAGCTCTGGAATTCCCTCCCTAAACCCCTCTGCCTCTCCACCTTTCCTCCTTTAAGACGCTCCTTTAAACTTACCTCTTTGACCAAGTTTTTAATCACTTGTCCTAATAATCTCCTTTGGCTCGGCATCCATTTTAGTCTGATTACGCTCCTGTAAAAAGCACCATGAGATATTTTATTATATTAAATGCACTCTCTAAATGCAAGTTAGGGGTCATAAATATGGTAGTCATTAATAAATCCAATAAGGAATTCAGGAGAAACTTCTTTTCCCAGAGAGTGGTTAGGATATGGAACTCGCTACCACATGGAGTAGTTGAGGCAAATAGCATAGATGGATTTAAGGGGAAGGTGGATAAGTACATGAGGGAGAAAGGAATAGAAGGACATTCTCGCAGAGTGTGAGATGAAGTAGGGCGGGAGGAGGCTCGTGTGGAGCATAAACACCGTTTAACCAAACGGCCTGTTTCTTTGCTGTAAATTCTATGCAAAGTTGTTGTTAAACACACGCTTTGCTGTGAAGCAAAATTATTCTCTTCAGACTTCTATCTTCAAGCTAATTCTTCGAGGTAATAAGTCTGTAGCATAACAGCGATCATTGAGAAATCATACCTTTGGCGGTGTTGCTTTCGGGTTGGAGAGGTCAGACTAATGAGGTTGTGAAACAAACATAGGGGGTAACGTCGGGGCCAGTTCTGCACTACCTGAGAATTGTTCATCCCATCGCTGGGTGCAAGGTGGAAACCTATTCCCCTCACGTTGCCTATACAAGTGATCCACAAATATTTGTGGATCAAGCTACTGGTTTAGAAATAGTGATGGAACCGTACAATGTGATACAGGTACAAATCATAGCAATCACATGCAATAAAAGCAGAATTTGCTTTATTCAGTCACAGTAAACCAGTGGTTTTAATTATAGATATATGTGGGTGCTAATTTTGAGTTCCAACACTCCAGGTCTAATTGGCGTGGGCAAAATGTTCAGCACACCTAAGTGTATAATGATGGTCTGGGACCAGCTTTAGATTGTTGGTTCAACTGGGTTTAAATCTCCACAACTGACACACAGCACTTCTACCTCACCAACCCTGGGCTAGATTAGAAACCTAGCTCCTGTGATTACCAAAGTGAGGTCAAGCGCTCTTCACTGACTGCAAGACATCATTTCAAACTAAGTTATGAATTCCAAAATTGAGGCGCGGTGTTGAATTGCAGCATCAGTCGTTCATTTAATTAGCAAAATAATTTTGCTGCCTGTGTTCGACTGCTGCTTAAAAGTATTTTTACAGACAGTCGGAGGCAAGACTTGGTCCAGTTATTTTACTCTCCCTTCTAAACTTACAGATCAGCAGGATAAGAACATGTGCCCCTGCTTCCTTCATCCTTCAGCATGAAAGAAAGTCAGAAGGAAAGAGTTTGTATTTATATAGCGCCTGTCACGACCTCAGGACGTCCCAAAGCCCTTTACAACCAATGAAGTATTTTTGAAGCCCCACTTTAGTTGAGAAGCTTGAGCACAAAATCTAGGCTGACACTGCTGTGCAATATCGAGGGAGTGCTGTATTGTCGGATGTGCCGTCTTTCGGATGAGACGTAAAACCATGGCCCCGTTTGCCCTCTCAGGTGGATGTAAAAGATCACATGGCACTATTTCGAAGAAGAGCAGGGGAGTTCTCCCCGGTGTCCTGGCCAATATTTATTCCTCAACCAACATTACAGAAACAGGTTATCTGGTCATTATTACATTGCTCTTTGTGAGACCTTGCTGGGTGCAAATTGGCTGCTGCCTTTCCTACATTGCAACAGTTCAAAATTATTTCATTGGCTGTAAAGCACTTTGGGACGTCTGAGGTTGTGAAAGGCCTCAAATAAATGCAAGTTCTTTTCTTTCCTATAAAAACCTTGAAATCATTTGACAGACGAGCTGTGAGGGCTTAATGGCTTTCCTCAGGTGTGTTTATCTAGTGATGCCCCTTTGTTTCCCCTGGTCTGTACTGACTTGGCTGATTTCAGCTGGGATTGTACTGCAATTAAAGTATTCATACACAATAACGCAGCTTCCTTAAAATTCTTTTCCTTAGTCTTCACACCTCAGTTGACCCTGGAAGAGCCTTCAAGACCTAAATTTGGTGATCCAGGACCTGGGTGAGGATGAGCACTGGATTTGTGACACAGATGCTGAAGGAATATTGAATTAGACACAGCGACACTTCAAGAAATGTTGGATCTGACCCACTGCATTACCAGGATGCAATATGGAAAATTCATGACTTGTCTATAATGGCAGAAATTAGGTATCCATGTAATGGCATTGATATTCCATTAGGGAGGAAAGCACTTTTACTCACCAGTGCCTCTATCCTCATAAATGATTCTCCAGTTAGGATCCTCCTTCCCCCCACCCACCATTTCCAGTCCACTGCCAAGGTATAACCAGCTGCAAAAAGTTGCACACATTCCAATGTGAATTGGTTTCTGAGAGTGTCAGCTGTGGCTCAGTTGGTAACACTCTCGTCTCTGAGTCAGAAGGTTGTGGGTTTAAGTCCCACTCCCATTCCAGTGTCCTGGCCAACATTTATCCCTCAACCAACATCACTAAAACAGGTTATTTGGTCATGAGGGAACGCCATACCATACTGTCGAAGGTGCCCTCTTTCGGATGAGATGTTGAACCGAGGCCCTGTCTGCCCTCTCAAGTAAAAGATCCTATGGGACTATTTTGAAGAAGAGCAGGGGAGTTCTCCCCGGTGTCCTGGTCAATATTTACCCCTCAACCAACATCACTAAAACAGATTATGTGACCATTATCACATTGCTATTTGTGGGACCTTACTGTGCGCAAATTGGCTGCCATGTTTCCTACATAACAACAGTGACTACACTTCGAAAGTACTTCATTGACTGTGAAGCTGAGGTTGTGAGAGGCACTAGATAAATGCAATTCTTTCTTTACAACCCAAATTGCCGCAGTTACTTCTTCAACAATTCCCCTTTCATCAAATGTAAGTCAAACTAACAATACTATGACCCTTTTTTAAATGACAGACTAAACTGTTAAAAAAAGTTATGAATTTCACCACTGGTCATTCATATTTTTGTTTGTGGGATCTTGCCATACACAAAACGGCTGCTTCATTTGCCTGCAAAACAGTGACTGCACTTCATTGTCTATGAAGCGCTTTGGGACATCCTGAGGACGCAAAAGGAACTTTGTAAATGCAGGTCCTTTCTTTAATCCAAAATGATCTGCTTTAAAGGACAACCTGAGAAGTAAGTTGCAACAAATAATCACAAATTTAAATATGCATCAATTTGAATTTAAATCTAAGCACTACAAAATAGAAAGAGTGTATTTTAAATTCACATTGTCTTGAAAGGCAATCGTGACACACATAGAGATACTATTGCAGTCATATGTTTACACATACACTATATATATAATATATACATGTGTATCTATACATACAGCCATACATATAGTAAATAGTTTTATTTTTTTTTAGCCACACTATATAATACAATGAAATAGTCAATCAATAACCCTAAACTTTATACCGATTACCTTTTCTCCCTGATGTATTTATATTTAAATACAAATGTATTAAAATAGCACACAAAGTGGTAAAGTTTAAAAACCACAGAGAAATAAAACAGTAACAATCTAAACCTTTACATAGTAAATCTCTTTCTCAGTCCTTATTTTATTTTCCGATGCCTGTGATCTCCAATAAATATTGGAGCTGATCAAAAATAAATAGACATGATTTAAAATGTAAACAAAACATCCTCCCAGGAGAAGTTGAGAAGTGGATCCAACATTGAGAGAATAGATGTCCTTTTTGCTGATTTTAACCAGCCTGTAACCATCCCTGCCTCTCAGATTGTCACATGGGAACCTGTCCTCTTATAAATCATCACCATTATTAATTATCAGTCATAAGTTGCCTTCATTTCCATGTTTAATTGCCTGCTTCCTTCCCACTGCTCACCTGGACTAAGGAACCTAGCGCAGACTGGGCGACTCCTCCCGCTCCCCCGGAGTTGGAGGCGTCCACCACCCATCTTTCCCCATCCGTTGCCTCCTTGTTCTATTTCTCTCTCTTTTTTTTTCCACAAACCCACCCGACCGAGCGACAAAGACCGCGCCCGCCCGCCCGCCCGCCTCGACCGAGCAGCATCGACCTGCCGCTCCCGGGCTGGGAGGCGCCTGCGCACTGGAGGCCAGCTTCCCATCCCCCCTCACCCCCCCCCCCCCCCCCCGCCACTAGCAGCCCGGAGCCAGCCCGGCCAGCACAGCGAGCCAGCCAGCCAACGGTAAGCGACCGCCACAGCGCCTCCACAGCCCAGGCCTCGAATATCCACGGACTCACTTTGCAAGCGGCGCCCGGGACAAGGCGCCCCAAGCCGGGCGGCGGTTTGCAAATTTAGACCGGGGATCGAGAGGTGGGTTTGGATTTTTTTTTTTCTCCTTCAAGATGATGATGCGGCGTTGGGACGGGTGGACGGAGAGCGGCCGATCCGAGGCGGGGGGATGGTTGGGGGTTGGGGGTTGCGAGTAGGCCGTGGTAGCCCGACGGCTGTTTTAATGGATTTTCTTCTCGTTATTTCGGAGCAGTTTGCAGCCTCTGTCCGCTGACACAGGCCGTGAGGCCTACCTTCCCAACCCCCGCCCGCCCGCCCGCCCGCCTTTTGTGTGCCGAGCGGCCACTTCACACCCACTGACCCCTGAGAGAGAGAGAGAGAGGGGCGGCGAGTCCCCGCCGGCGTAGGCCCGATCAGGGCGGCTGTAAACACATCCCGGGCCTCCCGACGCCCTGTTGCCTGTCAGCCGGGCCCCGGCTTCTTTGTTTCCAGGCCGCAGGGAGACAGGGCCGTTGGATTGTCGGTGTGTGTGTGTGTGTGTGTGTGGGCAGAGGCCGGGCTGCAGACGCGCGCACACGGGCAGACGCTGGGCTGTACTGAGCCAGCGAGCGCACCGTGCGGGGGTCTCATCCCCACGGCTCCTGGGCAGAGGCACAGTTTTCACCCTTACAGCCCAGTGTACCAGGCAACGACCTGCCTCTGGTTAGATACACATCCCAGTCACACGGAGATTCCACCTTACACACGGATCTTAGTTATACAGGGAGAGTGAGCTGTTACAGTTATATAGAGATCTCAGCAAAGCTAAACACACATCTTGGAGATCTCCCTTATACTTGCACACATACAGACCTTAGTTATGCTGAGAGATCTCCCTTATACTTGGAAACATACAGACCTTAGTTATGCAGAGAGATCTCCCTTACACTTGTATGCATACAGACCTTAGTTATGCAGAGAGATCTCCCTTATATTTGCACACTACAGACCTTAGTTATGCAGAGAGATCTCCCTTATACTTGCACACTACAGACCTTAGTTATGCAGAGAGATCTCCCTTATATTTGCACACTACAGACCTTAGTTATGCAGAGAGATCTCCCTTATACTTGCACACTACAGACCTTAGTTATGCAGAGAGATCTCCCTTATATTTGCACACTACAGACCTTAGTTATGCAGAGAGACCTCCCTTATACTTGCACACTACAGACCTTAGTTATGCAGAGAGACCTCCCTTATACTTGGAAACATACAGACCTTAGTTATGCAGAGAGATCTCCCTTATACTTGTATGCATACAGACCTTAGTTATGCAGAGAGACCTCCCTTGTACTTGCACACATTACAGACCTTAGTTATGTAGAGAGATCTCCCTTTATGTATGTACATACAGACCTTGCTTATGCAGAGATCTCCCTTATGGTTATATGAGGGCTCCTTTATACATGTATACACATAGATCTTAGCTATGCAGAGATCTCCCTTATACATATATACACAGATCTTATTTGTGTGCAGAGTTGTCCGTTACAGTTAAATATGCATCTCTGTCAAGTAGTTATATAGTTGCACACAGATCTTTGAGATGGCTCCCTTATAATTGCACATATATTTTGCAGAGAGAGACAGACACAGATCTTCTTTCTAGTTATACACAGATCATAGCAAGAGCGATTCCCATTATAGTTGCACACAGATCTTGGAGGGTGCTATTTTTTCCTATAGTTACATACAAATTTTAGTTACAGGGAAAGAGATGTTCTTTACAGTTAAAGAGAGAGCTTGATCCCTTTATAATTGCACAGAGAAATCTCTCAAACTCCAGTTTTTTTGTACTTCAATTTCTAAATGTAATGATGCAGAATACTTCTTAGTGTGTACCTCTTTATCATAGATATGTTTGCCTGCTGAAATGTGCAAGTCTTTTAATGGGAGAATGAATATTAAGTGCTCGATCAAGCTGCACCTCTGTTTATTGGTAAATGAATGTTTCGTTCATGTTCTTTCTGCTCAACATGTGCATTTTCAATTTTCTTTCACCATGGTTTTATTTAATGCTGTGCTGATTAATCAACAGAAACATGTAATGGGACGGTGGTATTAAGTGAGCCAGTCTGTCCGGTTAGAGTACAGATTGTATATAGCTCTCGGTTCAGATCTTGTGTTGTACAGAAAACTTCAGACCTTGTTGTGACAATAGGCCAAGCCATAAAAGATGCTTTGGTTGAATTTTTATTGAACTTTATTAGAGGGAAAGTTGACAAGTGGCTTGAGTGAAAAATGTCGTCTGGAGCTAGCTGTGATGTTTTCGCCGCGGTATCAGTACATAAGGGGGCGAGCGACTGTATCATTTAGCCAAGAAGTTGTACTACTTACAAACTGTTAAGAAAGTTCATTTGTTGTCTTATGATGTTGTCCTTTTAGTAATTTATTTGTGTGTATCAACCCAGCGAATGTAATGACATGATGGCGACGCCTTTACTCCTGTTATACACCAAGTGCTGTTCACCCATCACCCCTGTGCTCGCTGACATACATTGGTTCCCAGTCTGTTAATACCTCGATTTTAAAATTTTCATCCTATTTTCAAATCCCTACATGGCCTCTCCCCTCCCTATCTCTGTAACCTCCTCCAGCCCTACAACCCTCCGAGATCTGGCCTCTTGCGCATCCCCGATTTTCATTGTTCTACCATTGTGCTTTCAGTAGCCTAAGCCCTAAGCTCTGGAATTCCTTCCCTTAACCTCTCTGCCTCTCTATCCCTCTATCCTCCCTTTAGGACACTCCTTAAATCATACCTCTTTGACTAAGCTTTTGGTCACTTGTCCTCCTATCTCCTTATGTGACTCGGTGTCAAATTTTGTTTGATAATCACTCCTGTGTAGCTCCTTGGGATGTTTTACTACATTAAAGCTATATAAATGCAAGTTGTTATTCTAAATTAGATTTTAAAAGTTATTTTTGTGAAAACAAGAGAGTTCGACGTGCATCAGCTGAAGTAGCTACAATACTTTTACTTGCCTAATCCAGTGCTATGATGCTTTGGCGTGATGTCACCCAGGATCTAAACTTGTCTGTCTAAAACAGTGATGCCAACTCTTCACTATTTAGTTACACATGTCTGTCACCACTGAAAGATCTGCACAGATATAGGACACAGAATAACTTCCGAGCAGGTTGAATAGCCACGTGATTTCTTGAGCCTCAGTTGCGCACCAGTCTCATGTCCATGCTGACTTGATGCTGTTCTTTGCACGAGGTGCTGAAGTCTCTGTGAAGTGGCCCACTCGTTTATGGTGGCTCCTTATACCAGCGCGCTGCTGCAAAGAGTCATGGCACGTGGGTTCTTGCTCATGGGTTCCCAACATAGTGAGTTCCTGATCTCAACCGGGCTGCATGGGTTTGGGGGGGGGGAAGAGAGGGGCGATTTGGGAGAAGGAGGTTAATGGTATTGTGGGAAGATTAGATGGTTCTCTCTTTCCCCTGTAAACAGGGAGGACAGAAAATTGACATGGAAATCATCTGAGATCTCAGTTACAGCTTAGGAGCCTTTTGCACAAAACTTAAGCGTAGAAAAGAAGTAGATTTGACAAGCCTATTCCACATGGGTTGTCACAGGTTTTGTACTGGGCATTTAGTGGGGCTGAATTTTGTGCTTGCTTCAGTTTAGTTCATTGAATTTGCAGGGCTATGGGGAAAGAGCAGGGGAGTGGGACTAATTGGATAGCTCTTTCAAAGAGCTGCCATGGGCATGATGGGTTGAATGGCCTCCTCCTGTGCTGTATGATTCTATGATTAGGCCAGTTGAGTTCCGTTGCATGAAAAACCAAACTTTGACAATTTACATTGTAATACCCTTGCTGCTGCCTCAACTGACAGCAGCTGATTTTTCAGAGTCCGGTCATCAAACCTGGCACCTTCTGGTCCATACAGCACACTGGCATCACCAGCTGAGCCACTGGACACTTTCCTGCGTCTAAATATTTTTTCATAATTTTACTCTTGATACACGGCACATGTCCACAATCGAGAAAGAATTGGCGCTTAAGCATACCTGTGAGTTTTCATGTTGGTTTTCGAGTTAGTCCCATTGACTGTTTTCTGGGATTCTCCACCCCCCCAGTCACCCCCAGACATCCCTCGATCCCAGTCATATAGCGCCCGTCCATCCTGCCGACACAGTGTGCATGAACTGGAGTCACTTGTTCTGGATTGCTGTCCAGCATGTCCTGCTGGAAAGTCAGGCAAGAGCTAGACTGGCTACAGCAGCACCCCGCAGTGAAATAGTCTGCTACTATTTGCTGTGCAAGCTGACGCAAGAGGATTAGCAGCTTGGCTAAAGTTCTGGTGGTCTGCCATCGCTCATAGAACCATTCCCCAGCATGGATCTCAGGAAACATAGGAACAGGAGGAGGCCATTTAGCCCCTGCAGCCTGTTCTGCCATTCAGTTTGATCATGGCTGATCTGTATCATGACTCCATTTACCTGCCTTGCTTCCATATCCATTAATACCCTTACCTAACAAAATCTATCAATCTCGGTTTTGAAATTTTCAATTGACCCCCAGCCTCAACAGCTTTTTGTGGGGGAGAGTTCCAGATTTCCACTACCTTTTGTGTGAAGAAGTGCTTCCTGACATCACCCCTGAACGGCCTAGCTATAATTTGAAGGTCCCTTGTTCTAGACTCCCCCACCAGAGGGAAAGAATCACTGCCCTTCTGAGAATAGAAGAGAGTTGGAGTGGTGGGAGAATCCATGCAGCCTTATGAAGTAAATCCAATCCCTTGTTAGCTGTGTCCTGCTGTGGGCACACACTGTGTTCTTCCCTGGTTTGTTAATATGGAAAATGTTTTAAAAGATTCTTAAAATTGAGCAGTCACTTGTCGTAGCAGATTTGTGTCTAGAAGTGTCAAGGGGGAGGAAGGGCAGACGCAAGTTTCGAGTCACTGCCAGTGATTTCTCACTGTGATTTGAATTTGCACAAGATAGTATCAGCAGCACTTGGAAGTGGTGTTGGTGTGGATTCCGGACAAGATGAGAGAAACACTATTACTGTGTCTTTTTTCTTCTAACGAATCTTTAGTGGGCTAGATTTTCAACCCACTGACTAAGGATATTCTCCCATTGGGAGAAGAGATGTTTCTGACAGTGATGAGTGCATGTCCTCTAAATTTTTCAAACTGCTCGTCAAGTGGGTGCTACATCAGATTGTTTTGATACTGTACCACTTTTAACATGTTCCCCTATTTGCTGCACTCCTTTTCATAGTATCACAGTAGGTACAACATAGGAGGAGGCCATTTGGTCCATCATGCCTATGCTGGCTCTTTGAAAGAGCTATCCAATTAGTCCCATTCCCCAGCTCTTTCCTCATAGCCCTGTAATTTTTCTCCCTTCATGTGATTATTCAATTCCTTTTTGAAAGATACTATTGAATCTGCTTCCACCACTCTTTCAGGCAGTGCATTCCAGATCATAACAACTCACTGCATAAAAAAATGTTTCCTCGTGTCGCCTCTGGCTCTTCTGCCACTCACTCTTGACAGAAAGAAAGAATTTGCATTAATATAGCACAGGCATGATGGACCAAATGACCTCAGGATGCCCCAAAGCGCTTTGCAGCCAATATAGTACATTTGAAGTGTAGTCACTGTTGTAATGTGGTGAAACTCGGCAGCTAATTGACACACAGCAAGCTCCCGCAAATGGCGATGTGATAATGACCAGATCATCTGTTTCAGTGATGTTGGCTGAGGGATAAATATTGGCCAGGACACCAGGGAGAACTCCCCTGCTCTTCTTCGAATAGTCATGATGTGGAGATGCCGGTGATGGACTGGGGTGGACAAACGTAAGGAGTCGTACAACACCAGGTTATATTCCAACAGCTTTATTTGAAATCACAAGCTTTCGGAGCTTTCCTCCTTCGTCAGGTGAGTGCAGGGTTCCATAAAGGGAATCCTACACTCACCTAACGAAGGAGGAAAGCTCCGAAAGCTTGTGATTTCAAATAAAGCTGTTGGACTATAACCTGGTCTTCAAATAGTGACATGGGATCTTTTACATCCACCCGCGAGGGTAGATGGGACCTTAGTTGAACATCTTATCCCAAAAGGCAGAACCTCACAGTGCAGCACTCTTTCAGTACTGCACTGAAGTGTCAGCCTGGATTATGTGCTGAAGTCTCCTGAAGTGGGACTTGAACCCACAACCTCCTGAATCAGAGGCGAGAGTGCTACCACTGTAGCCAAGCTGTTCCAGTACAGCTACAACACTGGCAATGTGGAAAATTGCCCAGGTATGTCTTGTCCACAAAAGGCAGGACTATTACAAACTGGTCAATTACCGCCCCATCAGTCATCAGCAAAGTGATGGAAGGTGTCATCGACAGTGCTATCAAGCGGCACTTACTCACCAATAACCTGCTCACCGATGCTCAGTTTGAGTTCCGCCAGAACCACTAGGCTCTAGACCCTGTTACAGCCTTGGTCCAAACATGGACAAAAGAGCTGAATTTCAGACGTGAGGTGAGAGTGACTGCCCTTGACATCAAGGCAGCATTTGACTGAGTGTGGCACCAAGGAGCCCTAGTAAAATTGAAGTCAATGGGAATCAAGGGGAAAACTCTCCATTGGCTGGAGTCATACCTAGCACAAAGGAAGATGGTAATGGTTGTTGGAGGCCAATCATCTTAGCCCCAGGCATTTGTTGCAGGAGTGCACCAGGGCAGTGTCCTTGGCCCAACCATCTTCAGCTACTTCATCAATGACCTTCACTCCATCATAAGGTCAGAAATGGGGATGTTCGCTGATGATTGCACAGTGTTCAGTTCCATTCGCAACCCCTCAGATAATGAAGCAGTCCGTGCCCGCATGAAGGAAGACGTGGAGAACATGCTGGCTTGGGCTCATAAGTGGCAAGTAACATTCACGCCAGACAAGTGCCAGGCAATGACCATCTCCAACAAGAGAGAGTCCAACCTCCTCCCCTTGACGTTCAACGGCATTGTTATCACCAAATCCCCCACCATCAACATCCTGGGGGTCTCCATTGGCCAGAAACTTAACTGGACCAGCCACATAAATTGGCACAGCACTGATTCTCTTGTGGCTACAAGAGCAGGTCAGAGGCTGAGTATTCTGCAGTGAGTAACTCACCTCCTGACTCCCCAAAGCCTTTCCACCATCTACAAGGCACAAATCAGGAGTGTGATGGAATACTCTCCACTTGCCTGGATGAGTGCAGCTCCAACAATGCTCAAGAAGCTTGACACCATCCAGGAGAAAGCAGCCGGCTTGATTGTCACCCCATCCACCACCCTAAACATTCACTCCCTCCACCACCGGCGCACAGTGGCTGCAGTGTGTACCATCCACAGGATGCACTGCAGCAACTTGCCAAGGCTTCTTCGACAGCACCTCCCAAACCCGCGACCTCTACCACCTAGAAAGACAAGGGCAGCAGGCACATGGGAACACCACCACCTGCACGTTCCCCTCCAAGTCACACACCATCCCGACTTGGAAATATATCGTCATTCCTTCATCGTCGCTGGGTCAAAATCCTGGAACTCCTTTCCTAACAGCACCATGGGAGAACATTCACCACATGGACTGCACCAGTTCCAGAATGCGGCTCATCACCACCTTCTCAAGGGCAATTAGGGATGGGCAATAAATGCTGGCCTTGCCAGCGATGACCACATCCCATGAACGAATTAAAAAAACAAGCCACTGCTGACAGCACTGATTCTTATTGGGGTACGGTATTACCGTTCTCAGTCTCTCTTCGAGACCTCTCAAGTGGTCATTCTTTATGGGAATCCAGATATTGAATGTTGGCAAGCTATTTCACTCTGGAGGGCATCACAGCTGAGCCTGATCCTGTCCACACCCAGCGCCTCCATAAACTTGCAGGGTCACTGGGTGCAGAGATTCTGTTTCCACCCTGCCACATCTCTCTCCAAGGGGTCTTGAGATTTTGAGCTGGACATTCACTGCCTTTACCCATTTGGGAAGCAGAAACTAACGATTTTGCTTCTTCACTTGCTTGCCACATTCTTCCCTCCTTGTGTGTAGTCCTTTGCTCAGTGCCTTGCCCCTGTTGACTTTGACTAAGATTGGGCACCACCCCATATGCTGCAACCCCATGCCACAACAAGTTGGCACACCGCCACCCAGGAAGTACTTGGATGAAGTAACGGAAAGGGTTGATGAGGGTAGTGTGGTTGATGTGTATATGGAGTTTCAAAAGGCATTTGATGTAGTACCACATAATCGACTTGTTAGCAAAATTGAAGCCCATGGGATTAAAGGAACAGTGGCAGCATGGACACAAAATTGGCTAAGGGACAGAAAACAGAGAATAGTGGTGAACGGTTGTTTTTCAGACTGGAGGGAAGTATACAGTGGTGTTCCCCAGGGGTCGGTGTTGGGACCACTGCGCTTTTTGATACATATTAGTGACCTGGTCTTGGGAATACAGGGCATAATTTCAAAGTTTTTGCAGATGACTCGAAGCTTGGAAATGTAGTAAACAGTGAGGAGGATAGTAACAGACTTCAGGAGGACATAGACAGACTGGTGAAATGGGCAGACACATGGCAGATGAAATTTAACGCAGAGAAGTGTGAAGTGATACATTTTGGTAGGAGGAATGAGGAGAGGCGATATAAACTAAATGGTACAATTTTAAAAGGGGTGCAGGAACAGAGTGACCTGGGGGTGTACGTACACAAGTCTTTGAAGGTGGCAGAACAAGTTGAAAAGGTTGTTTAAAAAGGCCCATGGGATCCTAGCCTTTATAAATAGAGGCATAGAGTACAAAAGCAAGGAAGTTATGCTAAACCTTTATAAAACACTGGTTAGGCCCCAGCTGGAGAATTGTGTCCAATTCTGGGCACCACACTTTAGGAAGGATGTCAAGGCATTAGAGACTGTGTAGAAGAGATTTACTAGAACGGTACCAGGGTTGAAAGACTTGTTATGTGGTGAAGCTGGGGTTGTTCTCCTTAGAGCAGAGAGGGTTAAAGGGAGATTTGATAGAGGTGTTCAAAATCATGAAGGGTTTTGATAGAGTAAATAAGGAGAAACTGTTTCCAGTGGCAGAAGGGTCAGTAACCAGAGGACACAAATTTAAGATAATTGACAAAAGAAGCAAAGGGGAATTGGATGTATACTTGAAGGGAAAAATTTGCAGGGTTATGGGGAAAGAGCAGGGGAGTGGGACTAATTGGATGACTCTTTCAAAGAGCTGGCATGGGCACAATGGGCCGAATGGTCTGTGATTTTATGATGGCCTTCACTGAAATTTGACTATTTGAATAAGCTGCTGTGTGCTTTGTAATGTGTGAGACCCTATACAATATTGGACTGTAAAGGAAGCTGAGAGGCAGTGTAGCTCTGCAGCTCAGGGTAGCAGGGTGGGGGGGGTGATGGCAGGGGTGGGGGAAGGGTGGTGGAGGAGTGGAGAGGTGGAGGAGGTGTCTGAGCGAGAGTCCAGATCCTGAAGTCAAGGGCACAATAATCTCTAGTATTCAGCCGTAGATCAGTGGTAGCACTTTCGACTCTGAGTCAGAAGATCGTGGGTTCAAGTCCCACTCCAGAGACATGAGCACATTATCTAGGCTGACAATCCAGTACAGCACTGTCCGAGGTGCCGTCTTTCATATGGGATGTATGTCCTCTTGGATGGACATAAAAGATCCCATGGAACTATTTCAAAGAAGAGCAGAGGAGTTCTTCCAATCTCATGGCCAATATTGATTCCTCAACCGACACCTAAAACAAATGATCTGGTTATTATCTCATTGCTGTTTGTGGGACCTTGCTGTGCGCAAATTGACTGCTGCATTTCATACATTACAGTGACTACACTTCCATAGTACTTTATTGGCTGTAAAGGGCTTTGGGACGTCCTGAGGTTGTGAAAGGGACTATATAAATGCAAGTCCTCTCTTTCATGGAGAGAGCATGACCTAGCCAGCTAAAACCATGGAGCTTATTACCACAGAGCACTGGTATCCTTCCAGCAGGACTATCCCACCTGTTAGGATGTTGGTTTGCAGGATTATCTGGAGCCAAATGGGAAGAGTCCAAGGTCCAATCAATGAACCAGGCCGAGTGGTCAAACATCAACAGTGCTGTCAATATTGGGGACCAGTCTGGTTCAGCTACCTGAACACCAAGTCTGTCACAGAGGACTGACTGGCCTACAAGCTCCCATCGCCAGGCACGTTATCTTGGAGCTAACCCGACACCAAGGAAAGCCAATTACCCCATGTTCCCCCACAAGGAAGATAAGTCGGCAGTGGGGTGAGGTTCAGTACGGTGTATTTTAAACGCAGTCAGACACATAGACAGTGCATTTTATTTTTGTTGTAAAGTGTTTCGTTAACTGATAGTTTTGGCTCAGCGATTGGTCAGTAATGTGCAGTAGAAGCCCTGGTTCTGAGGCTGGGCTCAGCTGCTGCCTGTCCACAGGTATGCCACTGTCTGTCTGCTAATGGTGTAGTGAACATCACACTGTTTAATGCTGGTGAGCTTAATCTAAAGCTTGAGGTGCACCCTTGTGTTTATCGAGCTCTTTGTTCCCATTGTAGGCTGAAACATCCTGGAATGTTCATTTTCGTGCTGACTATACAATCTAAAGTCTGCACTGCAGTGTTGTATGGTTACAGGTCTCAAAAAAACGATCTCGAACAGTGTCACTTTCCTCATCCCACAAAAGATCCTGATCGGTCTGGGAGGATTGCGGATCATCTGCGCTGGCCCTGACCCCAAATCCGCAGGTGGACTTGCTGACCTCACGAGTCTCTTGCCCTGTCTGATCCAGTCATCAGATGGTTTCCCTGCCACATTGGGGGTCGGGACAGCGCAGATGATCCACAGTTCTTCCAGATGACTTGGAAACTCTCTCCCAAAGAACTCTTAACTCTTTTGAACATGAAATTCGCCGTGCAATATTTCATCTCTTCTGCCACGCCCCATTCCTTAGTCCCTCTGTGATGAGAGTTCAAGCATCTCCTTCCCAGGTAATCTCCGTTACTGGCCTCTGGGTGATGCTTAACAGTGGAGCAGCGTGGCTTCCCTTTCAGTTCCCCTCTGCAGCTCCACTGTGAGAAAGTGCTTGGTTTCACTCCTGACTCTGTGGCTGAGATCAGTAATTCAGTCTCGCCACTTCTTACAGCATATTAACTTTTTAGCAAAAATTTATTTTGGTTTTACTGTTATTTTTAGACAATGTGCGCCAATAACTTCAGCAAGGAGGAAGTACCAAATCCAACCGTGAGAGGAGAATAGGTTTCACATCAATCGAGATAGTTAGTAACCAGGACGGTTTCACCAGTTGTCAAACAAGTTCTGTGTATGTGTCTGTTTGTTACTTACTGTCTCTCTCTCTCTCTCTCACTCTCGCATTCTCTCTTCCTCTCGCATTCTCGCACTCCCTCTTGCAATCTGGCTCTCCTTCCCCTTCTCTGTCTCTGTCTCTGTCTCTGTCTCTTTCTCTCTCTCTCTCTCTCTTCGCCCCCCCCCCCCCCCTTTCTCTCCAGGTGTCAGCTGTGGCTCAGTTGGTAACACTCTTGCCTCTGAATCAGAAGGTTATGGGTTTAAGTCCCACTCCAGAGACTGGAGCATAAAAATCTAGGGTGACACTCTAGCGCAGTACTGTGGGAGCGTTGCACTGTTGGAGGAGCCATCTTACAGATGAGACGTTAAACTGAGGCCCTGTCTGCCCCCTCAGGTGGACGTAAAAGATCCCACAGCATTATTTTGAAGAAGAGCAGGGGAGTTCTCCCTGGTGTCCTGGCCAATATTCATCCCTCAAACAACATCACTTTAAAAAAAAAGATTATCTGGTCATTCATCTCACTGCTGTTTATGGGATCTTGCTGTGTGCAAATTGGTTGCAGCGTTTCCTACATTACAACAGTGACTACACTTCAAAAAGTACTTCATTGGCTGTAAAGCGCTTTGGGACGTCCTGAGGTTGTGAAAAGCGCTGTATAAATGCAAGTCTTTCTTTTCTTTCTCTCTTCCCCCACGTGCTCCAACTAAAAGCTGTTGAGATGAATCCAGTTCTTTCCCACTATTTGTACCTAGCAGTAAGATTCTGTTTCAGCTAGTTGTATAATTCTGTTAGAGAAAGGCACTACCTGGTGCAGCCCTAAGCCACACCTGGGAAGTTCCCAGGCTCGGTCCCAACTCTGTGGTGGATTGGCTGACCTACCTGGCAGCACTTGGGGACACTGCAGTTTGCCTTCAGGACTCCTGGGCCAGCGATGAGGGACACATCAGTAAGGGGGTTACCTCTCCTGTTTGCTTACCTCGTGATTCCTTATGGAAATAGACGTGTGTGCATGCACACTGGGTGAGGCCAGCATCATGTTCACATGGCCCACCTGCACACACTGTCTGGGCTCACACATGGAAAGTGTGTACTTGGCAGAGGTATTGGAGGGTACCTGTGGAACTGTACCCCAAGAAGGAGTTAACAGCTTCTTTAGTGGTTGTGGGGGATGGGAAACTTTTAACTAATTTTCTAAAACTATACGTTATATAAATTCCATGAGTGTGAAATGACACTGATGTATGAATCTCTGCTTTGTACTCCCAGGGGGCATGAAGTGCAGACTTATACCCTGGATCTTGCCATCTGTCTCCACGGGTCCTGCTAACTGGCTAAACCGGTAATTTTTCTTTTTTTCTAGAATTTTAAAAGAAAATCCATGGTTCCCTTTTTATGTGTTTAGAATGCTGAGCTGAAGAAATGTTGACTGAACTTAGCTTGTGCAAGGCAAGCTTGTAAAGAAAAGCACACTGCGTTATCGGTACACCAGCAGAGCCTCGCCATTGCCCCTCTTCCCGTCTAATTTTTTTAAAATACTGCATTGAAGGGATAATTTTTACTGGCTGGTAGGTTAGTTTATTGTAGTCACCTTTATAATAATACTCTTCCCAGTATAGAGTTGGACTCACCATTAGGACCGCATTTTAAGACAGAAATTTAAGCGAGATCATGAAGGATTGTTCTTCGAGCAGAGCAGAGAAGGTTAAGGGGAGATTTAATAGAAGTGTTCAAAATCACGTTGGGTTTTGATGCAGTAAATAAGGAGAAACTGTTTCTACTGGCAGATGGGTCAGTAACCAGAGGACACAGATATAAGGTAATTGGCAAAACAGCCAAGGGGGAGATGAGAATTTTGATGATGTGATTTAGAATGCACTGCCTGAAAGAGTGGTGGAAGCAGGTTCAATAGTAACTTTCAAAAGGGAATTGGATAAATACTTGAAGGGGAGGAACTTGCAGGGCTAAGGGGGAAAGAGGAGGGGAATGGGACTAATTGGATAGCTCCTTCAAACAGCAGGAGCAATGGGCCTCTTTCTGTGCTGTAAGATTCTATAAAGTAACGTCTGTAGTATCCAGATGACTCAGTTGGGAAAGATGGCAGGTGCCGAGTTAGCTGATCGCAACGGGGAGGGTCAGTATGAGCGGTGCTTAAATTAGCCTCAGTGCTCTGATGAAGGGGAAAAATTGCCCTGGGTTTCCCTGGCTGATCACTGTCCATTGACGACTCCTCCAAATGTGCTTGCGTGGACAGTAGGTGAGAGCAGGAATGGCTCGGTTATGTTGCCATACATGGTCGAAGAGCCTGAGTGCTACCTGCTGTCTAGGCTATCACTTGGATGAATGGCCACTGGGACATGCTGCTGGTGCACAACGCCTTTTTGAGAAAGGAGAGAAGAATAGGGACAAGATAAGCATCCTTTTAACACACTCAATTTCCAGGAGATGACAATTACTGACTTTTAAGGCACTTTATCTAAAAACTGCAGCCGATGGCAAACGTGAGGGTTTGTCTTGCTGTCAGCTGCAATTAGGCAATGTAAACTGCCCACCTCACCATCCAGTGGAGGCATCACTGTTTTGTGGATAAAGGTGTCAGACGTGACTTAGTGGTAGCTCTCTTGCTTCTGAGTCAGAAGGTCATGGATTCAAGTCCCACTCCAGGGACTTGAGCACATAACCTAGGCTGACATTCCAGTGCAGTACTGAGGGAGTGCTGCACTATCGGAGGTGCCATTTTCTGATAAGACGTTAAACTGAGGCCTGCCTGCCCTCTCAGGTGGATGTTAAAGATTCCATAGTACTACTTCGAAGAAGAGCAGGGGAGTTGTCCCCAATGTCCTGGCCAACATTTATCCCTCAACTAGCATCATTAAAACAGACTATCTGGTACTAGCAACAGCATTTCTGAGGTGTGTATTGCTTTAGCTCTTGCTCTTATTTATATTGCACAGGGAAGAATTGTTTGACCTCGCCCCTCCCTATCTCTGTAATCTCCTCCAGCCTTACAACTCTCCGAGAACTCAATTCTGGCCTCTTGCGCATCCCCCACTTCCTTCGCCCCACCATTGGCGGCCTTGCCTTCAGCCGTCTTGACCCGAAGCTCTGGAATTCCCTCCCTAAACCCCTCTGTCTCTCCACCACTCTCTCCTTTTAAGATGCTTCTTAAAACCTACCTCTTTGACCAAGCTTTTGGTCACCTGTCCTAATATCTCTTTGAGTCTCTGTTTCAAATTTTGTCTGATTACGATCCTGTGAAGCGCCTTGGGACGTTTTACTATGTTAAAGCTATATAAATGCAAGTTGTTGTTGTGATAACTGGAGTGCTGCAACTATACTAGTGCTGTAGCCCAGTCACAAATCATAGAAAGGTTACAGCACGGAAGGAGGCCATTCGGCCCGTCGAGTCTGTGCCGGCTCTATGCAAGAGCAATCCAGCTAGTCCCACTCCCCCGCCCTATCACTGTAGCCCTGCAAATTTTTTCCCTTCAAGTACTTATCCAGTTCCCTTTTGAAGGCCATGATTGAATCTGCCTCCACCACCCCCTCGGGCAGTGCATTCCAGATCATATCCGCTCGCTGTGTAAAAAAGTTTGTCCTCATGTCACCTTAAATCTATGTCCTCTTGTCCTTGACCCTTCTGCCAAAAGGAACAGTTTCTCTCTATCTGCTCTATTTAGACCCTTCATGATTTTGAATACCTCTATCAAATCTCCACTCAATCGTCTCTGTTCTAAGGAGAACAACCCCAGCTTCTCCAGTCTATCCACATAACCAAGGTCCCTCATCCCTGGAATCATTCTAATAAATCTGTCCTGCACCCTCTCTAAGGCCTTCACATCTTTCCTAAAGTGCGGTGCCCAGAACTGGACACAGCTCTCCAGTTGTGGCTCAACCAGTGTTTTATAAAGGTTCATCATGACTTCCATACTTTTGTACCCTGTGCCCCTATTTATAAAGCCCAGGATCCCATATGCTTTTTTAACCACTTTCACAACCTGCCCTACCACCTTCAGCGATTTGTGCACATATACCCCCAGATCTTTCTGTTCCTGTAGTCCTTTGAGTTGTGCCCTCTAGTTTATATTGCCTCTCCTCGTTCTTCCTACCGAAATGTATCACTTTGTTTAATTGGATAGCTCTTTCAAAGAGCCGGCACAGGCACAATGGGCCGAATGGCCTCCTCCTATGATAAGCCACTGGAGTGGAGCTAGAACCCACGACCTTCATTGACTCTGAGGCAAGAGTGCTATCACTGAGCCACGGCTGACACTGAATAAAGAGCATGTGCTCTCTGAATCGTACTCTAGTGTGAATCTCACAAGATTGAAGCAAGTTCCAACACAGTGGCTGGGAGCTGGACGTGTGTTCGCATCTGTACTTTCCTCTCAAAAGATCGCTGTCTGAAGTTACTGAGCCACAGTTCCTCCCCACGTGGAGGGGCTTCCGGCAACTGCCAGGATCTTGGACTCCTCCCCACATGGAGGGGCTCCCTGCAGTCACTGTTGTGCATCTCCTGGTTGCCTGATGGAGACCAGCTGGATCTCTTCCCCCTTCCTCTCCCAAAAAAATGTGACTCTTCCTCGGAGTGAGGCTCCACAGGCCCCATCGGCTCTCTAATACCCTGCCCAAGCGATCGATCTTGATGTGTGAGCCTAGTCAGTGAATTTGGGCATGGTATTTGAGCCCAATCTGTGCTCACCCATCATCCCCGCAGACACACACCTTTGTTATTCAGTGACCTCCTGCTCAATCAGGAATGGGAGCCCTGGTTGATGTGTTTTTCTTTGACCGCCCTCCCCCTATGATTCCCTTGCCCTGAGGCCAGTTGATGCATTTTCCCTACTCCCTGACTGAGATTGGGCAACTCGGCACAGACCATGATTCAAATAATACCTTTTATAGTAAACATTCTGTGGTGTTTGCTCCCATATTATTGCAGCACAGTGAGCAGGGTCTGCCAAGGGCCATATAGGCTTGTCCATTGCAACAGAAATACCTGCATCAGACAGGGGCTATAATAAAATATTGATATATTAGGTTCTAAATCCCCTTGTACTTATTTGGAACTGCAAAATAATTTGCTTATTTATGCCCTCCTGTGAAACCCTTCATAATATCCTGCTGTTAGTACGTCATCATTACTAATCACTTCACAGAATGGAATGTTCCAAAATACATGTAAATGGGGAAAGAATGAAGATTTTTTTTCCCGATGTATTTACTATACTTAAAAATATTTGACAAAAGGTCTCTATATCCTTTTTCTGTCTATTATTATGACGAATCATGCGCCTGTAATATTGTGTGATAGCAATAATGTAGTGAACACGTCATGTTGCTGATTGGTTTGTGCTTGTCAGATGACACCACAGACTACTTACATAGAATTACATAGAGTTTACAGCATAGAAACAGGCCTTTCAGCCCAACTGGTCTTTGCTGGCATTTATGCTCCACACCTCCTCCCACCTCTCTTCATCTAACCCTATTTACATATCCTTCTATTCCTTTCTCTCTCATGTACTTATCTAGCTTCCCTTTAAATGCATCTATGCTATTCACCTCAACCACTCCATGTGGTAGCGAGTTCCACATTCTAATCACTCTCTGGGTAAAGAAGTTTCTCCTCAATTCCCTGTTGGATTTATTAGTGACTGTCTTATATTTACGGCCTCTAGTTTTGGATTCCCCCACAAGTGGAAACATCTTCTCTACGTCTACCCTATCAAACCCTTTCAGAATCTTAAAGACCTCGATCAGGTCACCCCTCAGCCTTCTCTTTTCTAGAGAAAAGAGCCCCAGCCTGTTTAGTCTTTCCTGATAGTTATAACCCCTCAGTTTTTGCATCACATATAGTCTAGTGGTGAAATATATATGTGCATATGACATTCTGCTTCCCTTATAATTCATTTTCTCATAAGATTAGGAAAAAAAAATTAATCCATTTTCGTCCTGCAGCCATGATAATTGCTGTTACTCTCACCAATCCCAGGTTAATCCGCTGCCCTGGCATTTTATCCCTTCTTGGCCTTTGCCCTGCTGCCCTCCTGATCTGGCTCCGCTCCGCTCCCTCCCACCAAGCACTGCCCTTCTGTCCCGCCCTTGCTGTAGTTGAAGGATTTCCCCCCAGCTCCACATCCATTCCTGCCACTCTCCGCGGCCCGCGCTCCTCTCCGCGGCCCCTCTTTTGTGGCCCTGTGATGTTCCGTAGCCGGCTATTCATACGTTGTGTACTTCTGCTCACACTAACTCCTAACTTAAACATCAGCCTCTTCCTCTCAGGCCCTGCACTATCTTAGAAACATAGGAACAGGAGGAGGCCATTCAGCCCCTCGAGCCTTTTCTACAATTCAATTAGATCATGGCTGATCTCTATCTTAACTCCATCTACCCGCCTTGGTTCCATGTCCCTTAATACCCTTACCCAACAAAAATCTATCAATCTCGGTTTTGAAATTTTTAATTGACCCCCAGTCTCAACAGCTTTTTGGGGGAGAGAGTTCCAGATTTCCACTACCGTTTGTGTGAAGAAGTGATTCCTGGCATCACCCCTGAATGGCCCAGCTCTAATTTTAAGGTTATGCCCCCTTGTTCTGGACTCCTCCACCAGAAGAAATAGTTTCTCGCTATCTACTCTATTGAATCCTTTAATCATCTTAAACACCTCAATTAGGTCACCCCTTAATCATCTATACTTGAGGGAATACAAGCCTATGCAACCTGTCCTTATAATTTAAACCTTTTAGCCCCTATCATTCTGGAGAATCTGCGCTGCATCCTCTCCAAGGCGAATATATCCTTCCTGAGGTGCGGTGCCCAGAGCTGAACACAGTAGTCCAAATGCAATCTAACTTGAGCTTTATATATCAGTCTTCATCCCAGCCAAGGCTCCGCTGCCTTCCCAGGTCCAATACTCTCTCTCTGACCCAGCCATGCCCTGCTACCATCTACCCTTTACCAACCCCAGTGCTTCTCCCTCCCTCCCTGCCCCTCTCACCCTCTGTCTTTCCTTCCTTCCCCCATTCCAAGCCCTGCAGTGTTCTCGCTCCCTTCCAGCCTCAGGACCCTGCTGCCTTTCACAGGTCCTCTCTTACTCCATCCCTCCTGATCGGTGCCCCTGTTTTCCTTACCTTGTCTCAGCCCAGCCCCTGGACACCTGCTGTCACCCAGGCTACCTGGCCTCTCCTCCCTCATGTTCCTGGTGAGCTCAGACACAGCATTGCCAGTTGGAGATGTGCTTCTGAATCTATTGCAGCAGAAATGCCAGCTAGCCTGCCACGAACGTGTACCCTAAGCCTTGGCCTTCTCTCTCTCTCTCTCTCTCACCCTCCGCCCACCCTCCCGTTCCAGCTCAAAGAACCTTTTGCGTTCTCTTTGGTACTGTGCAAAAGATCGGATGTTTGTGCCGTCTTCAGAGACCAACTAGGAGATCATTTCTGATCCTGCTTTCAGAGTCACTTGACCATTCACTGAAGTCTTAAGAAAATATTGATTATTTTTAACTCTTATTTCCCTCTCCCTATAATGGCCTCTCATCTGTGATCCGCCTTCCTTTTTAATTTTCACGTTCTCCCTTTCTTTTGCTTTTTTTCATTGACAGTTGTTAATCCTTTAGCCCCAAATAATCTGTGTGTGTTCTATTCAGCTTTTTTTTAAATGGAAGTCCTGTGATCCCAAGATTTTGCTGTTAACTGTTAAGAGGCCAAAGTTAGTGACATTCCAGTGAGTAAAAAGGCACTGCTCATCGAAATACTAATCGGTACAGCCCACAAGGTCCCAGCTTTGATTTCCGGTTTGTGCTGATTTAAGGGTCTCGATCGGGGGCAGCAGTCAGGTGCACTGCAATTAACTGCAGCCACCCTGGGTTGGGGCGGGTTTTGGGCCAGGGAGTTCCTGGCTGCCGATCACTATCCAGCCGTCCCTGTTGTCAAAAGGTGCATGTGTGGATGTCAGATGAGGGTGGTTGCAGGCATGGCTGTGATGCCCTCCTTAGTCAAATAGCCCACCAGCACAAATTGCCCAGGTGCTCTCATGAAGAGTGACCACTTGATGTGTGGCTACTGGAAAGGAGATGAAACCGAGGAGTGTTGATGTATCACTGGAATTTTCCATTACCATTGCAGCACTGGGACTCTTCCTGCAGTCAGCATGTGGTGTAGTAGATCCCAGGCAGGTGTGATATGTCATTTGTACAGTGGATGGTATAACATTCGAGAGTGTGATTCCTCCATCTGGCTGTACACGCACTACCCTATTTGATTATCGTGAGGTAGTTTTAAGATGGTTTCTAAACAGCACTAAGTTGTTCCAATGTGTTTGATGAATAGATCACATGAGGTGAGTGACTGGTATTTGGGATGTCTTGCCAGATATCGGTGGTGGAACAGGAAGTGCAGAGCAGGGTGGTAACCGGATTAGAAGCTGAGGAGTCAAACAGCGACACACAGTTAGACAGGGATGCACACAAATAAAATAAATAATCATCAGATCGGGGTCGGGGGGCGGTGGGAGCAAGAAAGGAAGGAAGCAAAATAAAGAGCAGAGCAAGCAGGGAGAGGGAAGTGCAGATATCAGGTGTGATGTCTGGACCACAAGATAGCCTGCTGCCACTTGTCAAGGCTCACAGGTAAAGTATAGGCACTACTAAAAACTCATTTGTTGAATATTGTATAAGGGGGTGGGGGGGAAAGGAGAGCTTCTGTAATTGGTTATCCAGCAAGTTGGTCCAAAGGGGTATCTGCATGTTTATACTTGTGTTCAAATCCATCCGTGGATTTGCCGTGCAGACTGAACTCATTCATGTAAGACTGTTGTCCTCTTGCGCATCCCCGATTTTCATCGCTCCACTGTTGGCAGCCATGCCTTCAGCTGCCTAGGCCCTAAGCTCTGGAATTCCCTCCCTAAACCTCTCCGCCGCTCCACTTCTTTCTCCTCCTATAAGACTCCTTAAAACCTACCTCTGACCAAGCTTTTGATCACCTGTCCCAATATCTCCTAATGTGGCTCAGTGTCAAATTTTGTTTGATTACGCTCCTGTGAAGCGCCTTGGGATGTTTTACTATGTTAAAGGCACTGTATAAATGCAAGTTGTTGTTGGGTGTGGTACCCAATGGCTACCAGTACCTGTGGATTTGAACTCCAGCAGGAGTCAGTGTCCTCAGGAGAGGAGGGGAGAAAAACACAGTTTTTAAAAAAAAAATCAATATATCACTGGCCTTTGCCATTGGTGTACTGGGAAATTCCTGAAGTCACTACATTACATAGCAGATGCCACACAGTTATGACTTGACATTCATGCAGTGAATGAAACCAGATATGTAACACTTGAGAGCACTTCTCTTATTTACAGTTCCTAATTCCATGATTATAGTATAGGCTCAGCTGGTAAATCTGCAGCATCCCGTTCATTAAATCCCAGCACCACATCACACGGGCTTTGGGGAATGGGGAAAGCAGCCTTCCTGTTTGGACATGTGCAGTTTTCCGGTACTTGGTCACCCTGTTTAGATTTCTGGATCATTGGGTTCCAATTGGAGTCGGTGTGTTTAATGTTTATAATCCTTGCTCGACAGTGAAAGCACGTGTTTCAGTTCAGTCACTTTGGTGGGACTGTGTCAGCTTTGAATTACATCTTATATATTTTTGTGCTGATCAAGATGAGGAATACCAGTGCTGGGAAGGAGAACTGCCTTTCTGCTTTACGTGCTAGGTTGAATATAGCACTCTTCTTTATGGGCTGCAAGTGAGAGTATTAGCTTGCGCTAATTTTATCGGTAGCTGGTCAACACTGTCCAAACTCCTTTTCAAGTAGGTTTGTATTCATTCTAGAGATGTGGGCTTTGCTGGCAGGACCGGCATTTATTGCCTCATCCCTAGTACAACTGAGTGTGGCTTTCTAGGCCACTTCAGAGGACAGTTAAGAATCGCGTTGGTGTGGAACTGGAGTCACATATAGGCCAGACCAGGCAAGGACGGCAGATTTCCTTCCCTAAAGGGCATTTGTGAACCAGCTGGGCTTTTTACGACAATCCGACAGCTTCGTGGTCAGTTTTCAGATTTTTAAAACTGAATTCAAATTCTCAAACTGCCGTGGTGGGATTTATCTGCCTGTGAGGCAACAGTGCTAAAAGCAACCTATTCCTAACATCTAGGCCCAGACAATGCAAACAGGAACCAACCAGTAAGTAAGATATATCAAGTGCCTCTCTGATCCAACTTGCCAGGATTCAGGGGCTACGTACTGGTTTAGTCATCCCAAGCTTAAAAAGAACTGAATTGGTATTCAGAGGAGGTATGAAATATGACTTGTGGAGTGTATTGTACTGTAATTGGATTCACTGTCTGTTCACTCTGTATTGTTTTCTAGTTAGTATGAAGATGTCTACTGTGGAGTTCCCTCCCTAAACCTCTCCGCCTCTTTACCTCTGAATCTTCCTTTAAGACGCTCCTCAAAACCTACCTCTTTGACCAAGCTGTCCTGATAGGAACAGGAGTCGGCCGTTTAGCCCCTCGAGCCTGTTCCACCATTCATTGAGATCATGGCTGATCTGTGACCTTACTCCATATACCCGCCTTAACCCCATATCCCTTAATACCTTTTGGTTAACAAAAATCTATCAATCTCAGATTTAGAATTAACCTTTGAGCTAGCGTCAACTGCCATTTGCAGAAGAGAGTTCCAAACGTCTACTATCCTTTGCATGTAGATGTGTTTCCTAACTTCACTCCTGAAAGTCCTGGCTCTAATTTTTAGGCTATGTCCCCTAGTCCTAGACTCCCCAACCAGCGGAAATAGTTTCTCTCTATCTACCCGATCAGTTCCCCTTAATATCTTGAAAACTTCGATCAAATAATCCCTTAATCTTCTAAATTCCACGGAATACAACCCCAGTTTGTGTAATCTCTCCTCGTAATTTCACTCTGGGGGTCCAGATATCATTCTAGTAAATCTATGCTGCACTCCCTCCAAGACCAATATATATCCTTCCTAAGGTGCGGTGCCCAGAACTGAACTCAGCATAACTTCTACCCCCTTGTCCTCTAGATATAAAGGCCAGCATTCCATTAGCCTTTTTGATTATTTTCCTGTACCTGTCCATGACATTTTAATGATCTATGTACACGGACCCCTAAGTCTCTTTGGACCTCCACTGTTTTGAGCTTTTCACCGTTTAGAAAGTACTCTGATCTATCCTTTTTTGGTCCAAAGTGGATGATCTCATTTGCCTACATTGAAATCGATTTGCCACAGTTTTACCCATTCACTTAATCTTTTAATATCTCTCTGTAATTTTATGCTTCCATCTACACTGCTTATGTGGCTCGGTGCCAAATTTTGTCTGCTAATGCTCCTGTGAAGCGCCTTGGGGCGTTTTAGTATGCGAAAGGTGCTATATAAATGCAAATTGTTGTTGTTTAAGAGGACTACATTGTTGCGTGGGGTTTCCTGGCAAGGTTTGTGCTTGTTTTGGCTGAGGTTTTGAGGCTTGTTCTTGGTTCCAGGGGTTCAGGTGGCCAGTGGTGGAGATGGGGGGAATATTGGTTTCCACCCACCTGATAATCCCGTTGAACGGAGCAGTTTCCTAAATGTGTTGAGACAGTGTGGAGAAGGAAGTAAAAGTAAACTGAATTTCAGGATACATAGCCAGAACACTGGAATAAGTCTACAAGGCTTCATATTGAACAAGCTTCTCCTTTGGGAATACTGCATGCAATTTTGGTCACCACATTTCAAAAAAAGGACGTGCATCCATTGGAAAGGTGGAGAGAAGAGAAGTCAGAAGGTAATGGGAGGACTTCACTGAGAGGTGTGTGTATCGATGGCAGATGAAGCCAGTATGTTAACTTAATATCAGTCAAGTCCCAAGGACGAGAGAACATGAATTTAAATTGGTGGAAAGTACATTAAAAACACATATTTTAGAAAAACATACACTAACTCGTGAGAAGGCCTACTGAATAAGGGTGGTGAAATCAAAAGGTGTCAGGGGAACTCAAGATGCTGTTGGATGTGAGGCTAAGTGGGTTGAAATACCAGAGGATGAGCTGAATGCTTCTTTCCTGTCCTTGTATTTTTCTTCTGTCTTGGTTAAATTCTTATCGCTCTTTCATCTGGTTTTGATGCCTTTGAATCTACATGGGGCTTTTTGCTCATTCTAACCCAGTCCCTCTCATCCCCTCTCCATCACCCTGTTAACAGAAATGTGGCCCAGATTAATAAAAGCATTGTTCTCATTACTGTGACTACGCTAATTTTTCAGAGCTAGTGCCTCCAGTAGCTTTTCCCCTGTTTAACATGTTGTTTGGAATCTGTGCTGTGGATTCTGTTTTCATTCTGTTTTCATGCTGTTTACAGTGGGAAGCTATAGAAATCTACTGGTGGGAGAGTCTGATGTAGAGTTAGGGATTTTGATCAGCTAAGTTGCGGTGGCCTTTATTTGTATGGTGCTACCTGATGATGAGGTATGTGTGCAGACATATACCAGATACCAGTTGCCCTGCTGCTTCATTGTATTTATCCAGTCAAGGTCTGTGGTGCTGTAGCTGATCAGGTTAGCTGTGTTGGCTCATCTGAGACAGGCGGTGATGGACGCCCTATAATCAACCTCAGTGCCGCCAGGGTAACCAGGGAAGAATCGTCCAGAGTTCTCCTTCCCCATCGCTATCCAGTGAGTCCTGTTGAAAAGTGCAGGTATAACAATGTGAGGTGCTGGCTGCTGCCCTTGTCCTTCTAGGTGGTAGAGGTCACAGGTTTGGGAGGTGCTGTCAAAGAAAACATGGCCTGGTAGAGGATATTGCGAGCAGGGTACAGGTTTATTGCAACTAGTGAGCACTTTGGCGTGTGTGGGTCAGGTATTGCCGTCTTAGATATGAGTGGAGGCCGTGTTGTGGGTAGAATGGTGCACCCTGCATGGTTACTGGATATGGCTGCAGAGGCCTATGCTGTAGCTGGCAGTACTGCCTACGTATTATCAACTGACTCTTGCGCCTAGATCCTTGGAACTGTCTCTCAAACTTTTTATATTCCGGAACTGGTCCTGTTGGTGCCAATTAGCCTTGTGTGTGCTGAGGGACAGGGCCACTTTAAAGCAACTACTCACAACTCACGCACCAATGCAATTAAAGCATTTCGGTGAGTTTGTGGCCAGGATGTATGGGGATGGACTCGATGGCGGATTTTCACAATTATTTTCTTTCTTGGGATGTCTGCGTCTCTGGCCGGTATTTATTGCCCATCCCTAGTTGCCCTGAGAAAGTTTGAGACAACTGAGGGGCTTGCTAGGCTACTTCAGAGGACAGTTAAGAGTCAACCAGAGTGGTGTGGGACCAGAGTCACATATAGACCATGCCGGGTGAGGACGGCAGGTTTCCTTCCCTAAAGGACATTAGTGAACCAGTTGGGTTTTTACGACAATCCGACAGCTTCATGGCCACTTTTACTGATACCAGCTTTTTAGTTCCAGATTTGTTTAACTGAACTCAAATGCCATGGTGAGATTTAAACTCATGTTCACTGGGTCATTAGTCCACTAGTAACATCAGTGTGAGTCACTTCACTTCACTTGACTACCAGTAGCACTCTCCACCATAGGTGTCCAGTGAAACCTCTGCTTGAGGAAGTTACCAGTCGCATAATGAGGCAACAGTCAACCGTCTCCTCCCAAATTAATTTGCATATACATTTAATTCCCTGGATGTTGCTTGGGGACTATTTCTGTTCACTATTGGGAAGGGGTTTTGGCAGAATATTCACACTGAGGATGTTGATCCTTATTAATAACATAACCAGACAGCCAGTCCATCTCTATATTCTCTTTGATTCCCAGTGGGGGGGGGGGCAAGATAATGTTTATCTGGGTGCTGGTACTGATTTTTTAAAAAATCAATCTTAGGATATAGGCATTGCTGGCAAAGCCAGCATTTATTGCCCATCCCTAGTTGCCCTTGAGAAGATGGTGGTGAGCCGCCTTCTTGAACCGCTACAGTCCGTGTGGTGAAAGTGCTCCCACTGTGCTGTTAGGTAGGGAGTTCCAGGATTTTGACCCAGTGACCGTGAAGGAACAGCATTATATGGCTAATTTGGGTTGGTCTGTGACTTGGAGGGGAACGTGGAGGTGGTGGTGTTCCCATGTACCTGCTGCCCTTGTCTTTCTAGGTGGTAGAGAATTGTAAACAATTTTACAACACCAAGTTATAGTCCAGCAATTTTATTTTAAATTCACATGCTTTCGGAGGCTTCCTCCTTCCTCAGGTGAACGGCATCACCGGCATCTCCACATCATAGGTGGTAGAGGTCGCAGGTTTGGGAGGTGCTGTCGAAGACCTTTTGGCGAGTTGCTGCAGTGCATCCTGTAGATGGCACACACTGCAGCCATGGTGCGCCGGTGGTGAAGGGAGTGAATGTTTAGGGTGGTGGATTGGGTTGCCAATCAAGCGGGCTGCTTTGTCCTGGGTGGTGTCGAGTTTCCTGAGTATTGTTGGAGCTGCACTTATCCAGGCAAGTGGAGAGTATTCCATCATACTCCTGACTTGTTTACAATGGCCAGAGATGTTTACACTGGCCAGAGATTAAATCAAGCCATGGTATGGTGGAAGAACGAAGGATGTTTGATCCAGTTTCCCTCCGAGTTTCTAGTCGTTTGTTCAGTTTTTATTAGCTCCGAATTCACAAGCAGTGCACATTTCCAGTTAGAACATCCAAAGGTGTGTGAGCAGCACAGGTAGCTGGCATTGGAGCTTCATGTGGGTTTGGCTCCTCAGGTTGTTTGTTAGTTTTATGGTGAAGGGTTGTTGTGTGGTGCTTTCAGAAACCAGTGCTCTCCTCCCACCCACTTGAGAAGTTCCAGTCAGTGTCATCCAGGCAACGACTTTCTTTGTTTTTCTTCCAACATTCCCCAAGGACATGTAGATATTATTTCGATATTGCAAGTGGCTTAGTTGCACTCCTTGCTGCATCTAATGGATGGATAGAGTGCTATACTGTAGCGGAATGTTCATTCAACAACAATAACTTGCATTGTACTGCACCTTTAACATAGTAAAACATCCCAAGACGCTTTACGGGGTGTTATCAGACAAAATTTGACACGGAAACACATAAGGAGATATTGGGACAAGAGACCAAAAGCTTGGTCAAAGAGGTAGGTTTTAAGGAGAGGCGGAGAGGTTCAGGGAGGGAATTCCCGAGCTTCCTGCTATATCTGCTTTTTATGTTCTTTTCCCCCTTGACCTGTAAACAAGTTAGAATGCCATTGTCCTGAAACAAACTGATAATTGGGAGTTAAAGACAGTCTCTGTGACCCTTTCCAGCTGCTATTAATATTATGCTCTACGGTTTCATCTGAATCTTTCCTAGAGTTGCTACCAGTATTTTTAATGATGAGCATGTGAAATTATCACAGTCATACTGTCAATAAGGTTTGTTTCACTAAGATCTCAGCAAAGTGTAATAGTAGGTGTGTGAAATTGTTCTCCTGAGTTCATTTGAACTGAAAAATGCACAGCAGTAGTGTTAAGATTATAGGTTTTGCGCTTACAAACAGGGGTTGCATCTAGGCATTTTGAATTGTTTAACACTGGGGTGAAGTACTGGTAGTTACAGGTCTGTCTCTGACAGTGGCAAATGTTTTAAGGTGATCAATTAAGAATATCTCACGACCTGTAACAGCTTAAGTGTGTTTTCTTTTCTCTAATATATTGAAATCAGTGCACTAACATCAGTGACAACACTGGAAAATGCTTTGAGTTCCTCACCAAGTGTGAAGTCTGTTTGTGAATTATATATGGAAGGTGATATCTCCTCATTTTCCGTTCCTGTTTAGGGAAGGAAACCTGCTGTCCTTACCCGGTTTGACCTATTTGTGACTCCAGTCTCACACCAACATGGTTGACCCTTAACTGCCCTCTGAATTAGCCTAGCAAACCACTCCGTTATAGTGATGGGCAATAAATGCCGGCCTTGCCAGCTATGCCCATATCCCTGGAATGAATTTTTCGGTGTGCTTCAACTTGGGTCTGCTCCAAGTCTTGTGAATTAGTGGGCGAGAGGTGAGCATATTGTAACTCCCATATCCATGTGGTTTTAATGCTTTGGACCCCAACAATTCACCTTCTTTTGAAATGCAACCTCCAGATTAACATCATGCAGTATTAATACCATATGGTTTCCTCTAGCAAGTGTGCTGCCTGTGGTAACTGCACAGTATAAACGACCCCGTTCTCGTACTGTTGGTGAAATCCTGGAATGGGTTTTTTATTTGCCGTTGACCAAAAGTGCCACAGAAAATAGGAACACGTAAGTTAGGTCCACCTTCAGCATTGCTGGCCTCTTAGGGGGCTTCCTACTACGAAGCTCGGAGTACAGCATCCTGTTATTGCCATATCCAGCCTATAGTATGAACTGAGCAGATTCAGCAAATGAAAGGTCTATTGCAGGAGAGTTTCCCTTCTACTGGAGGTATTTCAGTAATATTTTTTAAAATTCAGTCTCTGGATGTGGGCGTCGCCGGCAAGGTCGGCATTTATTGCCTATCCCTAGTTGCCCCCGAGAAGGTAGTGGTGAGTCGCCATCTTGAACCGCTGCAGTCCATGTGGTCAAGGTGCTTCCACAGTGCTGTTAGGGAGTTCCAGGATTTTGACCCAGCAACAATGAAGGCATCCAAGTCGGGATGGTGTGTGATTCAGAGGGGAACTTGAAATATAGAAGGGGCATCAATAATACAGCCTCTGGCCTTTCGGAGCAATTGGTGTTTGAGATTCAGGAGATTGAAAGAGAGCCATGAGATCCACAACCCAGGGGTTCTGGAGGCTGTAAGATTTCGCAGGCTTGTTGACGATGGGCGCTTTGAGATCTGAAAGGTTAATGGTGGATTGCAGGCATTGATGGGATTTAATCATTGTAACAGCAGAGTTTTATCATTGGGATTAGTCTTTAAAAGTCAACTTAAATTTCAATTGATTTACCTCCACCCAGCCAAGAACCTGCCTGTAGTAATTTTGTCTTCATTACGACAAATATTTTATGGGGGTTGCCCAGGTTTGCAGTTCGCCTTGTGAAGAGTAGTCTGCGAACAAGATTTATTGTGAGGTGGAGCAGAAGCGGCCTGTTGGAAGCACTCAGCTCATAAGGCAATATGATACAAATTATGGCATGTAACAACCGGCTATCCAGTTTTGCCCCACTCGCTCAGCAAGTTGAGGCAGTGAGTAGCTGAATCGCACAGACCAAGGAGGTCCCGAGTTTGAGTGCCGATGTGTCTCTCTGCATACCTTCGAGAGCTTTAAACTAAAAAGGGTGTGGGGGGGGGGGGGGGGTCAGGTGAGGGGAAATTTAGAAATCTAATGAGAAAAGTCAAGGCAATATAGCCTTGATTTGGGTAAAGATAAGCAGGGACAAAGAGTTTACCAACAATAGAGCATCAACAAGTAAGGTCAAAGCTGGAAAAAATGGTAGAAAGTCAAAATTAAAGGCTCTTTATCTGAATGCACGAAGCATTCATAACAAGATAGATGAATTAGTTGCACAAATAGCAAAATGGGTTTGATCTAATTGCCACTACCATGGTTACAAAGTGACCAAGATTGGGAAGTAAATATTCCAGGGTACATGACGTTTAGAAAGGACAGGCAGAATGGAAAAGGAGGGGGTGTCACCCTAACAATAAAGGGTGACATAAGGACAGTGGTGAGAAAGGATCTTGGCTCGGAAGATCAGGGAATAGAATCAGTATGGGTGGAAATAAGAAATAACAAGGGTCAGAAAACACTGGTGGGAGTAGTTTATAGGCCCCCTAATAGTAGCAATACCGCTGGACAGAGTATTAATCATGAAATAATAGGAGCTTGTAACAAAGGTAATGCAGTAATCATGCGGGACTTTAATCTTCATATAGACTGGGCAAATCAAATTGGCAAAAATAGTTTGAACAACAAGTTCATGGAATGCATTTGAGACAGTTTCCTAGAGCAATATGTCATGGAACCAAACAGGGAACAGGCTATTTTAGATCTTGTATTGTGTAATGAGACAGGGTTAATTAGTAATCTCACAGTAAAGGATCCTCTGGGGAAGAGTGATCATAATATGATAGGATTTCACATTGAGTTTGAGAGTGACGTACTTAAGTCTGAAACTAGAGTCTTAAACTTAAATAAAGCCAATTATACAGGTATGAGGGGCAGTTGGCTAAGGTAGATTGGGAAATTAAACTAAACGACATGACGGTTGAAAAGCAATGGCAAATATTTCAATATCTCAACAAATATACATTCCATTGAGAAATAAAAACTCCACGGGAAAATTGATCCACCCCTGGCTAACTAAAGAAGTTAAGGATAGCATTAGATTAAAAGAGGCCTATAATGCTGCCAAAAGAGTAGTAAGCCTGAGGATTGGGAGAGTTTTAGAAACCAACAAAGGACGACCAAAAAATTGATGATAAAGGCAGAAAATAGAATATGAAAGTAAACTAGCAAGAAATATAAAAATGGCGTGTAAGAGCATCTACAAGTATGTAAAAAGGAAGAGAATGGCAAAAGTAAACGTTGGTCCCTTAGAGGCTGAGACAGGAGAAATTATAATGGGGAATCAGGAAATGGCAGATGCATTAAACAAATATTTTGTATCTGGCTTCACAGTAGAAGACACAAAAAGCATACCGGAAATAGTGGGGAACCAAGGGGCTAATGAGAGTGAGGAACTTAAAGTAATTATCAGTAGACAAAAAGTACTTGAGAAACTAATGGGACTAAAAGATGATAAATCCCCTAGACCCGATGGCCTATATCCAAGGGTTCTAAAAGAGAACTGCAGAGATAGTGGATACATTAGTTCTCATCTTCCAAAATTCCCTAGATTCTGGAACAGTCCCAGTGGATTGGAAGGTAGCAAATGTAACCTCACTATTCAAGAAAGGAGGGGGAGAGAAAACAGGGAACTGCAGGCCAGTTAGCCTGACATCAGTCGTCAGGAAAATGCTTGAATCCATTATTAAGGAAGTCATAACAGGGCACTTAGAAAATTATAATATGATTAGACAGAGTCAACATGGTTTTATGAAAGGGAAATTGTGTTTGACAAATCTATTAAAGTTTTTTGAGGGTGTAACTAGCAGGGTAGATAAAGGGGAACCAGTGCATGTAGAATATTTGGATTTTCAAAAGGCATTCGATAAGGTGCCACATAAAAGGTTTCTACACAAGATAAGGGCTCATGGGGTTGGGGGTAACATTAGCACGCATAGAGGATTGGTTAACGTACAGAAAAGAGAGAGTAGGGATAAACAGGTCATTTTCAGGTTGGAAGGCTGTAACTAGTGGGGTGCCACAAGGATCAGTGCTTGGGCCTTAGCTATTTACAGTCTATATTAATGACTTAGATGAGGGGACCGAGAGTAATGTATCCAAGTTTGCTGATGATACAAAGCGAGGTGGGAAAGTAAGCTGTGAGGAGGACACAGTCTGCAAAGGGATAGAGACAGATTAAGTGAGTGGGCAAGAAGGTGGCAGATGGAGTATAATGTGGGGAAATGTGAGGTTATTCATTTTGGAAGGAAGATTAGAAAAATAGAATATTTTTAAATGGTGAGAAACTATTAAATGCTGGTGTTCAGAGAGACTTGGGTGCCCTGGTACAAGAAACACAAAAAGTTAGCATGCAGATACAGCAGGCAGTTAGGAAAGCAAATGGCATGTTGGCCTTTATTGCAAGGGGGTTAGTGTACAAGAGTAAGAAAGTCTTACTACAATTGTACTGGGCTTTGGTGAGACCTCACCTGGAGTACTGCATACAGTTTTGGTCTCCTTATCTAAGAAAATATATACTTGCCTTAGAGGCAGTGCAACGAAGGTTCACTAGATTAATTCCGGCGATCAGAGGGTTGTCCTATGAGGAGAGGTTGAGTAGAATGGGCCTATACCCTCTGGAGTTTAGAAGAATGAGGGGTGATCTCATTGAAACATATAAAATTCTGAGGGGGCTTGACAGGGTAGATGCTGAGAGGTTATTTCCCCTGGCTGGACAGTCTAGAACTAGGGGGCATAGTCACAGGATAAGGGGCCGGCAATTTAAGACTGAGATGAGGAGGAATTTCTTCACTCAGAGGGTTGTGAATCTTTGAAATTCTCTACCCCAGAGGGCTGTGAATGCTGAGCCATTGAATATATTCAAGACTGAGATCAAGAGATTTTTGGACCGTATAGGAATCAAGGGATATGGGGATCAGGCAGGAAAGTGGAGTTGAGTTCGGAGATCAGCCATGCTCTGAATGGTGGAGCAGGCTCGAGGGGCGGTATGGCTGCCTCCTGCTCCTATTTCTTATGTTCTTAAGAGGGAGCTGGACCGGTTCTTGACTGGGACAGCGATCGCATCATATAGAAAGTAAGTGTCTTTATAGATAACACTTGGCCCATGTGATCTCCTGGACTGATTTTGATCACCTGAAGGGATTGGAGAGGAAATTTTCAGAGTATTTTTTTCCCTTATTGGCCCTGGGGTTTCCTCTGGGTTTTTTTTTTAACTCTCCCGGAGGATTACACGGTTCTGAATAGAGGTGGGGGGAATGGGAAATAGTTTAGTCATGGTGCTCCAGCCATGGAGTGTAGGGCCAGCTTGATGGAGCAGCTCATCATTTCCTGCCCATCATTTGCATATGTTCAGCCGACGTGGGAGTAGGCGCACTACACATCTTGGCTCCTTTTGGTAATAGAGAGAAAAGGCAGCCTGGGTTCCTGCTCCTGACTGTTATCTTGAGAGCCCCTGCTGGATATGTGGACATTGGGGAGTGTGCAATCGAACATTATTGTGATGCTTCGCATGGTAGATTAGCCTACTGATCACTGTGAAGGATCACACATGAACAGTGGACAGTTGTGCGTGATACTTGAGGTTACCCAGCACCCGTGGAACTATATCCCCAGCAAGAAGCGAACATCTTCAGGAGAGGGGAGGATAGGAAAAAAAGACTTGCATTTACAGGCCCTTTTGCGATCTCAGGACGTCCCAAAGCACTTTGCAGCCAATTAAGTACTTTTTTGAAGCGTAATCACTGTTGAAATGTAGGAAACACGGCAGCCAATTTGCGCACAGCAAGGTCCCACAAACAGTAATGAGGTAATGACCAGATAATCTGTTTTAATGATGTTGGTTGAGGGATAAATTTTATCCAGAACACCGGGGAGAACTCCCCAGCTCTTCTTAGAATAGTGCCATGGGATCTTTTACATCCACCTGAGAGGATAGATGGGGCCTTGGTTTAGTGATTCATCCAAAAGATGGCAACTCTGACAGTCAGGCTAGATTTTGTCCTTAAGTCTCTGTAGTGGGGCTTGAACTCACAGCCTTCTGATTCAGAGGTGAGTGTGCTACCCTTGAACCACGGCTGACACAGCGAAAGCTGGCCGAAGAATGACTAAATGGTGCTATCAGGGATCCTTTCCAGCATCAGATTGTTAGAAGTTTATTTGCTCCATTGTCACTTATGTTTCTCTGCCTGTTTGTCTCTTGACTAAACAGCGGTGACAACAACAAGAAAACCGGTTGGTTGAAGTCTTTGAGCTTGAAACTGTGGGACAGCTGAATTAACATCAGACAGGCCGTCATTAACCACAGGGTGCTACAGCAGTCCTGTCATCCCAGCAATGTGTGTACAACTCTCCCATAACACTGGACTGTATGACAGACATGAGTCAGTTCCTGCATTGATGCCATTAATACTTACTTCCTCAATCATATTTCTAACAGATTTAGTCTCTCTCTCTTCTGGAAGCTAGAGAAGCCCTTGTCAACACATGTACCAATATTTGTCACCAATCAAATAGTGCCTGACTGTTTGAACTTGTGCACAATTTGTTTTGGGTTGTGTGGAGGGTGTCTTGTCTTAGATTTATGTGGCACCTTTAACATCCCAAGGCACTTTGCAGAGGCACAAGAAAAACATGAACGCCAAGCTAAAGAAAGATATTAGGAGCGGTGACCACAAGCTTAGTCAAAAAGGTGAATTTTAAGGAGGGTCTTAAAAGAAAGAGGGGAAACTGGAGGGGTTTAGGAAGGGAATTCCGGAACGGTGGGGCCTTGAGGGCTGAATGCACTGCTGCCATTGGTGGGACAAAGGGAGAGGGGGATACAGAAGAGAGTAGAGTCGGAGGTCCAGAGAGTTCTGGGGAGGGTTGTAGGGCCGGAGGAGGTACGGGCAAGGCCATGGAGGAATTTAAACACACGGATGAGAATTTTAAATTGGAGGGGTGGGAAACCTGTCAGCCAAGAACAAGAGTGATGGGTAAGTGGGACTTGGTGCCGGATAGGATACAAGTAGCAGAGGTTTGGATGAACTGAAGTTGACAGAGCATAGGGGATGAGAGGCCGGCCAGGAGAGCATTAGAGTCTGGAGGTGACAAAAGCACGGAATGATATTTTCAGCAGCAGGTGTGCCCAGGCACGCAATGTTATGGGAGTGGAAGTAGGTGGTCTTTGTGATGGAGTGGAACCAAGTGAGGGCAGTCCCACTGAAGTTGGTATTGGAGGAGGATGGTGTCAAGACTTGGACTCTGTCAAAGGCTGCAGCGAGGGCAAGGAGCGAAAATGCAGCACAGTCAAAGTCACGGAGGATATCATTTACCAGTTGATTAGCGCTGTTTCGGTGCTGTGGCAGAGTAGGAAATCTGATTGGAGAGATTCAAACCTGGAGTTGCGAGAAAGATGGGCACGAATTTGGGAGGTGACAGCACGTTCATGGAATCTGGAGAGGAAAAGGAGGTTGGAGATGGGACGGTGGTTTGGGAGTGCAGAGGGTTCGAGGTTTTTTTTTAACTTCTCTGTAAATTTCAGCTCATCCAAACCTCTGCTACCTGTGCCCTATCTGGCACCCATCACTCTTGTCCTTGTCTGACATACACTGCCTCCACTTTTCTCACTGCTTCCAATTTAAAATTCTCATTCTTGTGTTTAAATTCCTCTAAGGCCTTGCCCCTCTCTCTGTCTGTAACCTCCTCCAGCCCTACAACCCTCCCCAGAACTCTCTGGGCCTCCAACTCTGCTCTCTTCTGCATCCCCCTCTCCCTTTGTCCCACTGATGGCGGCAGTGCATTCAGCCCCAAGGCCCCACGTTGTGGAGTTCCCTTCCTAAACCCCTCCAGTTTCCCCTCTTCCTTTTAAGACCCTCCTTAAAGTCCACCACTTTGACTAAGCTTGTGGTCACCGCTCCTAATATTCTTCAGCTTGGCGTTCATGTTTTTCTTGTGCCTCTGCAAAGTGCCTTGGGATGTTAAAGGTGCCACATAAATGACGGCTCTTTTGAAAGGGAGGGGGACAGTACCTGAGGAGTGGGAACCATTTACAATGTCAGCGAGCAGGGGGGGCAGGAAGTGAAGTTGGGTGGTCAGCAGTTTAGTGGGAATGGAGTCAAGGGAGCAAGATGAGCTTGGAGAGCAGATGAGAAAAGAAATCATTGAAATAACACAGTAAACAGCTGACTTGTTAAATGTAAGTGGTGTTACCATAGAGTTGGCACACAGTGTGGGACGTTTAGATTGGTCTATTGTAGGCAGGGTTTCGTTAAAATGGGTAGGTGAATTGCAGGATTGACTGTATGTAGAAGTGGCACTGCTCCCGTGACAGCTCAGCAAGGTTATTTAATTAGTAAGCTGATCCAAACAAGCCAGGGCCAGGGTTCCTACTCCTGATCGCTATCCATTTACCCTTGCTGGAAAGTTCATGTGTATGAATGTCTGGTGAGGACAGGGTTGAGTTTGGCCGTGATGCCCCTCTGCGGTTCAGTCGACCAGCGGTACTCACTGTTGAGGCTCGCGAGCAAAGAATGGCCAATCGGGTGAGGTACTGGAGGACAGCCAGAGCCTGTGTCGCAGTACACCAGCAAGTTGTTGGGAGGAGGCGAGGAAATACAGAACAGGTCGGGATCTTGGGACAGTTATGTATAAACCAAAGAAAAGGGAGTCTTCCCCCACCCCAGCACAAGCACGCTTACACACACGCTAATTCATCTCTGTTTTATAGAGTGTAACCATGATCATTTCGTGTTGATTTTCCTCTTTTAAGGTGGCAGCCATGGCTCAGTGGCAACACTCTCACCTCTGAGTCAGAAGGTCATGGGTTCAAGCCCCACTCCAGATACTTGGGCACATAATCCAGGCAGACACTCCAGTGCGGTATTGAGGGAGGGCGGCTCCGTCAGAGGTGCAGCCTTTTGGCTGAGACTTTAAACCGAGGCCGCGTCTGCCCCCTCAGGTGGACGTAAAAGATCTCATGGCGCTATTCGAAGAAGCGCAGGGGAGTTCTCCCCGGTGTCCTGGCCAATATTTATCCCTCAACCAACATCATTAAAATAGATTGTTTGGTCAATATCACATTGCTGTTTGTGGGATCTTGCTGTGCGACTGCCGTGTTTCCTACATTACCACAGTGACTACACTTCAAAAGTACTTTAGTGATTGTAAAATACTTTGGGGCTTCCAGAGGTCGTAAAAGGGGCTATATAAATGCAAGTTTGTGCGTTCTTTTATTGTGGCTGTCACTGTCATGATGAGATGACTGTGGGGTGAGGAGGCCACCATTAATAAGCTGTGTGATGAATGGGTTGCAAGAAACCAGTGGTGTCAGGCTTGTATTGGGTAAATTCACAGCATTCAAATACCTCATGTATGTTAAATTATTGAATAACAAGTGGTCCAGAGCGGGTAACTACTTTGCGGTTTAACTGAGCAACCCAAATGATACCACAGACTGTGATAACACTCCTTTGAATAGTTGTTGCAAGATCTCTGGATCCTGAGATTAAATCATTGCCTTGTTAGCATCAAATGATTTTAAGCCCCAGTAACAGTTTGAAAAATAGCTCTTTAGTAGCATTTCTTGTATCATTTTTATTTTTATTAGATTATAAATTGAACATTATCCTGTGGCTGTTAAGTGTGCATTTATTGAGTGATGAATATATGATACAGAAACTGCCGCTTGATAACTGTCCTATTACTCCCAATAGCTGCATTATTATTTTTGCAGCTCTAAAGTGGTTATAAATGTCTTAGCACATCTCTAAATAGCTGCCCTTTGCTGAAGCAATTTTTTTGAAGGCCTGAATCTTACTTGTGTGCTGGTTTACCAGCCACCTTCTGTCACTAGAATCTCTGTGAAGCACAGTGCCAGTATGAGATTTTCACCCTGTCATGCTGCAGGTAACTTAGTTCCCCGTAAGGATTTCACTAAGGCTCAATGGAATATGTGTGAACATCCTGCACTATATCCACTTGAACCTCAAAAAGCGCCCAGCAAATCTGTACAGCACTAGGGTGAAGTAATGGTGGTTACAGGTTTGTCAGTGTTGGTGGTTGTCATGCAAGCAATTTGAAATGATGACCTAAGAGCATAACATCTCTTATGCTCCTTCAATACACTTCGAAAACGTATAGAAAGAAAGAATTATACATTCAGTGTTGTCATCTGCCACTATTATGGTGCCTCGTCTTTTAACAGAGGTGTGATCAGGCTGACGATGAAAAGAACCTTCAAAGTGGGGTGGGGCTGCACTCCCAGAAAGATATAGGGAACCATGTCAATGGCATAATACTTGACGAAAACATAAAGCAGCTCTGTATAGTCAATTAATAAATAACCCATTAATATGCAAGGTGGGGTGGACACACACACACACACACCTATGTATTTATCTGTATAATGTACAGGCTTCTGTACACGTGGTGGATAGTACATGGTGTGTGTGTATATATATATATATAAAAAAATTGGGACAGTATACAATATGTGCGTACTTTGTAGAGTGTAGTATATTGTATGTGCACACTTTGTAATGTGTCGTATGTGGTGTGCATACTTTGTAGTGTAGTATACTGTATGTAGATACTTTGTAGTGTGTAGTATATTATATGTGCATACTTTGCAGTGTAATATACTGTATGTGCATACTTTGTAGTGTGTAGTATACTGTGCGTACTTTGTAGTGTGTAGTATACTATATGTGGATAGTATATGTAGTTTTTAGCATACTAATATGTGGATAGTATAGGTAGTATTTACTATACTGTGTGTAGATGGCGTATGTAGTGTGGTATACTGTGTGTAGATGGCGTATGTAGTGTGGTATACTGTGTGTAGATGGCGTATGTAGTGTGGTATACTGTGTGTGGATGGCATATGCAGTGTGTGGTATACTGTGTGTGGACGGCGTATGCAGTGTGGTATGCTGTGTGTGGATGGGTGCATGCAGTGTGTGGTATAGTGTGTGTGGATGGGTGCATGCAGTGTGTGGTATACTGTGTGTGGATGGGTGCATGCATTGTGTGGTATACTGTGTGTGGATGGGTGCATGCATTGTGTGGTATACTGTGTGTGGATGGTGCATGCATTGTGTGGTATACTGTGTGTGGATGGTGCATGCAGTGTGTGGTATACTGTGTGTGGATGGTGCATGCATTGTGTGGTATACTGTGTGTGGTATATTGCACCAAAGCAGGTGGTTAAATCACTGCCAGCGGATTGTGGCACAGGTTGAACGGTGTGAGGGTTTGAGCCCTTGCAGTCTTAGCCAGCCTGTCAACAGAACTGTCAAGTGGCAGCTGGCTTCGTCCAAGATGAAGGCTTACTCTTCACACTCCCAGGTTATAGAGCAGCACTAGCAGAAACCAACTGTCATCAGCATCTCTTCCCCCCCACTCCCCGCCCCACCAAATTGGAGAATGCTTTTAATGTAGCTGATGAGGGATGGAGGGGGAGACCTTCGTGATACATGAACCTTGTCTCCACCTCCCCTGGGGTAAGCCCGCCTGGAAAGTACACAATTATGTCAGAATGTAGTTCAGTGTTGTCCAATCCATTAGGCACATGTGGCTAGTTGGGAATCCAGGTGTGGTTAATTGTATTTCTGATTATTAAATAAACAATGAATAGTAGACTCTGTTGAGCGTGTGATTGCAATACTCGTATTCGCACAGCGTATGCAGGTGAACTTGAACCTTTTTGTGTGTTTCTTGGTACAATGTTAAGACGAAAAGCAGAGCCTGTGATCATTGAGAGCTTTACTTCCTTGACATGTTTGTTAAATAAATATACACCCAAACGTGAAGTACATTTACCTGTGTTGTGTAAGTGTATGTACAGCGTTTTCTACTAAAATTGGTGCATGTGGTTAAAACCATGTCACCGTAACCATACCTGTGGCTAGTCAGTGATTTCTATTACGTAGAATTTACAGTGCAGAAACGTGCCGGTGTTTATGCACCACATGAGCCTCCTCCTAACCTACTTCATCTCACCCTATCAACACACCCTTCTATTCCTTTCTCCTTCGTATACTTATCTAGCTTCCCCTTAAACGCATCTATGCTATTCGCCTCAACTGCTTGTGGCAGTGAGTTCCACATTCTCACCACTCTCTGGGTAAAGAAGTTTCTCCTGAATTCCTAATTGGATTTATTAGTGACTATCTTATATTTATGTTCCCTAGTTTTGGTCACCCCACAAGTGGAAACATCTTCTCTATGTTTACCCTATGAAACCCCTTCAAAATTTTAAAGACCGTCATCAAGTCACCTCTCAGCCTTTTTTCTAGAGAAAAGAGCCCGAGCCGATTCAATCTTTCCTGATAGTTATAACCTCTCCACTGTTATCACCCCTTTTTTGCGCCCTCCCCAATGCCTCTATATCTTTTCTGTAATATGGAGGCCAGAACTGTGCATACTACTCCCAGTGTGGTCTAACCAAGGTTCAAAAGAAATTTAACATAACTTTCCTGATTTTCAATTCTATCCCTCTAAAAATGAACCCCAGTGCTTGGGTTTGCTGCATCAACGTCCGTCGTTACTTTTAGCGATTTGTGTATCTGTGTATTGGACAACACGGGTGTAGTTCACAAACAGAACAATTGAGGGTAGCTATTTTTTATCGAAACTGTTAGCATTTGTGTGAAACTTGTTGAGGTGCTATTTCTAATTAAAGTGTGATCTGCTGCCTTCTTGTGCTTTTGCAATGTGTGCATTTATATTGCGCCTTATCATGCCAAAATATCTCAAAGGGCTTTTTGAAATGTTGTTATGTAGATAAGTATTGATTGGATGAATGAATAAATATCTGGTGAAGGCACCCCGTGGAACTGCACTAAAGGCGCTTGAGCCTCATTGGCAGGATGTAGCTGGTGTGGGAATCAGCACGTGTGTGTTCAGGTTAAGTGGAGGATGCTCTAAGGCAGGGGCTGAGGTCCATTGTTGGGGTGAAGTAGAACAAGCTTTAGTCTAGATCTAACTGCGATATACTTGACCTGGGAGTCTTTGACACAGGCACTGAGTTGCCAAAGTGTACAATTTCTCATGTCTCATCTTGAAAGCGCAAACATTCAGATAATCAGACTGAAACCTCCTGAGTTCTCCTGCCCTGCCCAAAATATTATCAACAATACTTTTGAATTTTTTATGTTCTTGAAAAGGGTGCTGTTAGCGAAACTGGTGTTAACTGTGTCCACCCTCTAGAACTCCCTGGCTGGTCTCCTGGGTAAAGACACCTCTCAATGTCGTACTAACAATATTCTCGGCTCAGTCTCTGATCTGAATTCGGCCAGGAGAGCAGGTGAGGCTCCACAACTGGCCTCAGTGTACCTGAAAAGAAAAAAGAAAGACTGGCATTTTGGGACCTCAGGATGTCCCAAAGCGCTTTTCAGCCAATGAAGTACTTTTGAAGCGTAGTTACTGTTGTAATGTAGGAAACACAGCAGCCAATTTGGGCACAGCAAGATCCCACAAATAGCAGTGAAATAAATGACCAGATCATCTATTTTAGTTGTTAGTTGAGGGATAAATATTGGTCAGGACAAAGGGGAGAACTCCTCTGCTGTTCTTTAAAATAGTACCATGGGATCTTTTACGTCAGGGCAGATGGAGCCTCGGTTTAACGTCTCATCCGAAAGACTTCCTCAGTACCGCACTGGAGTGCCAGCCTAGATTTTGTGCTCAAGTCTCTGGAGTGGGACTTGAACCCGCAACCTTCTGACTCAGAGGCGAGAGTGCTACCCACTGAGCCACGGGTATACCTGGGCTAGAAAGAGGAAAATGTGACCAGGATTCCTGCTCCTGATGACTATCCCGTTAAACCTGCTTGAAACTGCACCTGTGCGGTTGTAGGGTGAGCACTGGGTCAGGCTCAGCTGTGATTCTCCCCTCGGTGGGTTAGCCCACGAATGGTCATCATCCAGATACATAATAGATGGGCTGCTTGGGCGAGCTGGCAGAGGACTGTCGGTGCCCATGGAGCTGTGCCCCAGGAGAATAGGTGGGGGGGGGGGGGGTGGGGGGATTTAATCTCTGCTCTCGCTCACTCTTGTCAGCAGAGTTAATCCCCCCCCAAAATGCACCATACTTGTCTTCTCTCAGTCGCAGCTTGTATCTGACACTCTGCCTTTTTCTCTGTAGCTGATGTTCACAAGGAAAAGAATCACGTGATGTATGAAGGCAAACACATACACTTCTCAGAGGTCGATAACAAGCCATTGTGCTCCTACAGCCCCAAGCTCTGCAAGCAGCGCCGGCTCAACGGCTACGCATTCTGCATCCGCCACGTTCTGGAGGACAAAACCGCCCCTTTCAAGCAATGTGAATTTGTGGCCAAGTACAACAGCCAGCGGTGCACGAACCCTATTCCGAAATCTGAGGATCGAAGGCAAGTCATCCTTTTTAATTGAGCAACAGTGGGGGGGAGAGGGGAGCAATTTCAACCAAACCAGCCCATCAGAAAACTAACGGGATCAGGTGCGACACTCTTTTTACATCCTGCCCAATTTTACTCTCTGTTGCAGTTAATGGAGTGTAATATCAGGCAGGGTGTAAAACATGTGTTCCACCTGATCCCATGGGATTCTCGGCCGTAGAGTTAGATTAAAATTACCCCAAGTGTCTCAGACCACATAGAATCGATGCAGTAAAATGATTTCTTTAAAGTGCTGAGCAGAGTAGAATCTCACTTTTTTTTTAAAAGTTCGCTTACCTGCTAATTGTGTAATTTTTTTCTCGGGCTCCATGTAAAGTCTGATTGTCTTGAATCGTCGCCAACCCTTCCCCCCCCCCCCTCTCCTTTCAGTCTCTTTCCCCATGGAGGTGTGGAGCGCACAAGTTGTGGCATCATCGCCACAGGTGTCTCGTTCCTGTGGTGTAGATGCTGCGAGAAAAGATGGTTTTGATGATAAAAGATGGAAAAGTTTTTTTTTCTCCACCCTCCACTTTTCTCTTCTTCTCAACATGACTATTAACTCTGGGGTACAGTTCCACAAGGTAACAGTAATGCTCCAGGACCTCACCTAAGTGGCATTCATTGCATGAGACTTGGGGAGACCCTGTCGTGCTCCCCTTCCCCTATTGCTACCCTGGCTAAGACCAGTCTGCTGAGTGCAGACCAAAGGTTGACCCTCGATGACCTATGTTGCTCAGAGACCATTGCCTAGACACCCTGTGCTGTTCCCCAGCCGATAACGCACGCAGGTCTCTGCCAATAGCGCTGGTAAAGCAGCCGATGGTTCACGGTGACCCGTTTGTCAGTTTTGCCCTGTAACAGCGTGACTGAGATCAGGAAGGCACCGCAGAGAGAATGTGGGCAGAAACCTATCTCCTTTCATGATGGAGGGTATCCTCACTGTGGGCAGGACTTGGTATCTACGAGGACTGTATGCAGTGGTCACTCCTACCCATGCTGCCATGGACAAACACATCTCCGACAGGTAGAGTGGTGAGGTGGAGGTCAAGTAGGTTATTCCCTCCTGTTGGTTCTTGCATCACCTGCTGAAAACCAAGCCTGGCAGTTATGCCCTAGATTGCACCCTGCACAACATGCGGAACTAGCATCGAAAAGTAATTCCCAAACTTCCAGTACCATTACAACGAGTGATTGTGAACTGCCCCTCACAAGAAGCAAGGGTTGCATAGAGAATGAATGAACAGTTACTTGGAAATGCTCCTTTTAATTGAATTTGCATTCATTACAAAGCTAAACATTTTCATTCATGTTTATAATTCTAATTAAAGTGGCAATGAGATTAATCATCTCCTGCAAGGCGAAAGTGAACTTTCTTTTTACGAGAGTGCATTTCTTTTAATAATTTTTTTTGGACAACGGGGTGTGAGTACATGTGAAAAATGAAATACAACTCTTGAAGTTTAAATTAGTAAGTTAAATCCTACAATTGGTTGAGAAACTAATATTATCGAGGATTAAAAACACCACTTTCCCAAACCAACTATTGCCTACTGGTGGGAGCAGGGAACTTTACCTTGAATATTACCCTGGAAAAGAGGCCACAGATTCATCTCAAATGTTAGGCAGCACCTCCGTGCTTAGTCAGTTATTCATCCCCGCGATATCTCGAAACCTGCTTGAAACAGTTTATTAATCATCACGTTTGTCGTACCAATCATTGGTAATTGAAGGAGCTGCGAGCATTGACCAGAGCACCGTAAACTTACTTTGTGCCTACTCTTAACTACGGTGTTTCTCGTCCACTGTCTGCTAGCATGACTGCCTCCTTGGTTTATCCTTCTCTCACTTGTATGCAACTTTCGTTTTGAAATCATTCATCTGGCTGCGCCAATCCACTGGGGTCAGAGTTTTTGGCCATTTTTGTTTTCTCACCCGTCCTGTTTACTTTCTAAATCATTGGAGCTCCCACGATATTGTTCTGAAAGTATTACTTGCATTGTCGGACCGCATCTCTTTTTTGAAAAAACTGTCCCTGTTTTGTGCAGTTCAGACCGACGCTGCTGTTTATAGATGTAATAACATGGTGAACTCCATGTACCTGCACTTTCTCCCTTTCCCTGCCCCCACCCGAAAAGGAAAGCATATAGACACAAACCAACTTAGGGCACTTTTTTTTTTCTGGTGTTCGCCAGCTGCCTTTCCAAAATCTTTAATTAGCCGTTTTGCTTTCATGTTGATCAACACATTTATCATGAGATACCCTTAATTCATCGCCCTAACTTCCTCCCACCACCAAGGACTGACCTCCTGTAGCCAGGGACCTCTTGCAAGTATTGGCACACTACTTGCGACCCCCTGCAAGTAACTGATGCGCTCCTAGGGAACCCCCTATCCCAACTCCCAAAAATCAGAACCAGCTACTCAAAGGAAAGCGGTGCTATCATTGCAGAATTGTTTTATTTCATTCATATACAGCAACTGAAATAACGTGTTAATAAGTCAACAATTACAAAATAACACAAAACTTTCACAAACACGAATCAGGTCCAGGTTGGGGCTGTTTTCTCCTAGAAAAGAGAAGGCTGAAGGGTGACCTAATAGAGGTCTTTAAAATTATGAAGGGGTTTGATAGGATAGACGTAGAGAAGATGTTTCTACTTGAGAATCCAAAACTAGGGACCATAAATATAAGATAGTCACTAATAAATATGGAATTCAGGAGAAACTTCTTTATCCAGAGAGTGGTTAGAATGTGGAACTCGCTACCTCATTGAGTAGTTGAGGTGAATAGCATAGATACATTTAACGGGAGGATAGATAAACACATGAAGGAGAAAGGAATAGAAGTATTTTCTGATAGGGTTAAATGTAGTAAGGTGGAAGGAGACTCGTTTGGAACATAAACACCGGCATAGACCAGTTGTGCCGAATGGCCTGTTTCTGTGCTGTAATTTCTATGTAGTTCTATGATCCACAGTTTGAAACCCTGTAACATACAACTCAAAAAGCTCTAGCTCTCTCCAAGTTTGGGAGGAGAGAATGTATAATTGTACTGCTAAATGTTTTTCACAGTTCAAGTGGATATAGCAGGAAAATTTCACACACCCACCACTGCACTTCGCTGAAATCTTAGTGAGAACGATGTAATGCTGGAATATTTATACCGAGTTATATCATGGTTCTGGCTCCAGTGCTTGGAGGGACATGGAGCTGACCAGAACTAGGTGTGGTACTTGGCGTCTTAGCAGTAGTTCCCGTTCTGTGCTGATTCTTTCCTCCTTCTCCGACAGATACTGCAACAGCCACCTGCAAGTCCTCGGTTTGGTGCCCAAAAAGGAGCGGAAGAAAAAGAATGAGCAGCTAGAAGAGGTGCGCCCCAGACCGCACCCCGATGCTGCCATGGCGGTCAGCCTGGCAGTGCCCTCGCTGGCCCTGAAGGCGGCAAATGGTCTGGACGGGCCGGCGCGATCCCCGCAGAGGACGCGGCTGCCCCTCCAGTACCTGGAGCGCGAGCTCGACGACCCGTTTGCTTTCCCCGACGACGATGACTGCGCGCTGAGGAAAGGAACCGTCAAACGGAAGCTTCAGACCAAACTGGCTCAGAACCGGCAGCAGCTGCAGCAGCGGCTGCTGCGTGAGCCCGAGACTTTCAGACTGCAACCAGAGCACTTTAACCCCCGTCCCGCACCTCCGCGGCCGCTGTACCCTGGTACTCCCCCGCTCTCCAGCCCCCCCCGACCCGCCGGACTGCCGCAGGGCCTGCTATGCAAACCCCCTCAGCCCCCGACCCCCAGCCAGCCGCAAGCGGCGGCCCACGCCACGGTGACGGCAATGCCCGCCTCGCACTCGCCAAACGGGAAGCCGCACCGGTCCGCCTCCCCGCCTCAGCAAACGACGCCGACTCCGCCGCCACCACCACCACCACCACAACCGGCTCCGGCCCTGCCCTTGCCTGTCGCCGCGGCGACGGACTCTCCCCGGCCCGACGTGGTTGTCCTCAAGGCTTCGAACTCCACGCCGGTCTGCAAGCGGCGCTCGGCCTGTGTGAACAGGCTCCAGAGACTAGCAAAGCTGTGCGCTGAGAAACAACTGTTGCACCGGGATCTCTTCCCACATTTAGGTAGGAGTGTGTGAGGCGTTTCACAATCTACTTCACTCAAAATGCAATCCTTGATCGTGTTGTATCATGTACGGTGCCTCAGGGCGGCCAGATAACTGCCTTTGTAACCAGGCTGGTTCCATGAAAACATTAAATGAGTACTGTGCACAGTTCTGGTCTCCATACTACAAAAAGGATATCGAGGCACTGGAGAAGGTGCAAAAAAGATTTACAAGGATGATACCAGAACTGAGAGGATCTAACTATCAGGAAAGACTGAACGGGCTCAGGCTGTTTTCTCTAGAAAATAGACGGCTGAGGGGTGACCTGATAAGATAAAATTATGAAAGGGTTTGATAGGGAAGATGTTTCCATTTGTGGGAAAGACTAAAATTAGGGGACATAAATATAACATAGTCATTAATAAATCCAGTAGGGATTTCTGGTGAAACCTTTTACTCAGAGAGTGGTTAGAATGTGGAACATGGAGTGGTTGAGGCAAATAGCATTGATGCAATTAAGGGGAAGCTCGATAAGTACATGAGGGAGAAAGAAATAGAAGGATATGCTGATAGGGTTAGATGAAGTGGGATGGAAGGAGGCTCGTGTGGAACATAAACCATTTGGGCTGAATGGCCTGTTTCTGTGTTGTAAATTCAAATTGTGTTTCTTTTTTAACCAAAGTACTCCTCCAGGTGTGATCCCCTCTGTTTCCCACTAATTTTCTCCCCTATCCTCCTCCTCCTCCTCCTGAAATGTCAACTCCTTCCTTGGAGTATGGTTCCATGAGTCCTGTACTTCATCCACATGGCTGCTCTCATGTACGAGCCTTGATGGTGAGTGCCAGCCTGCCATCTGACTTCCGTGAAGGTGTGGGCCATCGCAGCCATGCCTGATCTTGTCCACACCCATGCGCTTTCTGCAAGGGTCACTGGAAAGCATTTAGGAGCAAGAAATTTGGCTGCTTTTCTGTCCTCCCACCCCCTGCATCCACCTTTCCATCCCAAGAGCATAGGGGTCAATTGCAGCGCCCCTTCTGCTACCCCAGATACACTCGACATGTTCGGCACAGCCCAGGCTCTGTTTCACATTTTTGTGCCTTTTATTTCTCGCCTCTGAAGGTTGGTTCAAGACCCATTCCAGAGACTTGAGCACATAATGCAAGCTGACACTTCAGTGCAGTACTGAGGGAGTGCTGTACTGCACTGTTGGAGGTGTCGTCTTTTGGATGAGATGTTGAACCAAGGCTCTGTCTGCCCTCTCAAGTAAAGGATCCTGTGGCAATATTTTGAAGAAGAGCAGGGGAGTTCTCCCCGGTGTCCTGGTCAATGTTTATCCCTCAACTAACATCGCTAAAACAGATTATCTGGCCATTAACACATCGCTGTTTGTGGGACCTCGCTGTGCGCAAATTGTCTGCCATGTTGCCTACATGACAACAGTGACTACACTTCAAAAATACTTAATTGGCTGTAAAATGCTTTGGGATGTCTTGAGGTCATGCAAGTTTTTTTTTCCTTTCCTTTCCCCATCCCCACTTCAGCTGCAATTTTATTTTCATCTGCCCCATCCTCCATTTGGATCTCCCTGTGCAATGAGCTGCCTCACTCCCCAGGGGGTGCATGGTCAGCCTGTTTCCATGCCTTTCCGGCACTGTTCCTGATTCAGCTGTCTCTGGCCCACAGCAACTGAGCTCCTTTATCGTTACCTAATGTGTGGAAATGCCCGACTTCAGTTCAGTGCCCGCCTTGGTAAAGAATGTCAAGAATTGCAGCCATCAGTTCTGTGGTTGCTTGAGGCTTCCCCAGTTTGATTTAAAAATTTATAAGTGCCTCTGTCAAGCCATAAAGTTCCTATTTTAACACCTAGTTTTGTTTTGGCATTGCATGCCCTTGCAGAAACAACAACAACAACTTGCATTTATAAAGCACCTTTAACATAGGCACTTCACAGAAATGTTATCAAACAAAATGTGACGCTGCATAAGGAAACAAATGCAGGTATGTTGTCGTAATGAAACATACAGCGGAGCTGCTATCATACATAAAAGTGTTCTATCACAGAGGTCGTTCAGTGACTGCCTGGCCATGCCTCTCACAGGCCATGTCGACTTGCTATGTTAGGACAGGTGACCAAAAGCTTGGTCAAGGAGGTAGGTTTTAAGGAGGGGGGAGAGTTGGAGAGGTTTTAGGAGTGAATTTCAGAGCTTAGGGTCTAGGCAGCTGAAGGCACAGCCGCCGATGGAGCGATGGAAATCAGGAATGTGCAAGAGGCCAGAATTAGAGGAGCGCGGAGATCTCAGAGAGTTGCAGGGCTGGAGGAGGTTACAGAGATAGGGAGGGGCAAGGCCATGGAGGGAATTGAACACAGGATGAGAATTTTAACATGGAGGCTTTGCCGGACCGAGAGCCAATGGAGGTCAGCAAGCGCAGAGATGATGGGTGAAAGGGACTTGGTGCGAGTTAGGATACAGCAGCAGAGTTTTGGATTAGCTCAAGTTTACAGAGGGTGGTGGTAGGAGGTTGGCCAGGAGAGCATTGGAATAGTTGAGTCTGGAGGTAACAAAGTCTTGGGTGAAGGTTTCAGCAGCAGATGAGCTGAGGTAGTGTAATGGAATGTGTTTCTCTTTTTTATTTTCATTTTCTTCACTCGTTCTCTTTTCTCCCCACTTCTCTCCCATGCCATAATTTCCTTTCTGGTATGAATAAGATATACACCAGATAGACATTTGCCAGCATAGTCCTCTTCCTGTGTTTGTACGCAGTTTGTATTAAGCTGCCAAACTGCATTGTTTATTGTGCCATAAGGGTGTTAGTAAAAACCCATTGCTCAATGTTTTCATACACGCACTCTGTTAATGATCATAGCAAGTCGACATGGCCTGTGAGAGGCATGGCCAGGCTGTCACTGAACGACCTCTGTGATAAAACACTTTTGTGTATGATAGCAGCTCCGCTGTAATTTTCATCATGACAACATACCTGCTTTTGTTTCCTGATGCCGGGGTTAGGAGAGATGTCTTTACACAGCGGATTGTTGGAGCGTGTAATGTTTTGCCACAGGGAGTAGTTGAGGCAGAGACCATTGCATAGTTTAAGGGAAAATTTTATGTAAACATTTGAAGTAGAGGAAGATACAAGGGACTGGGGAGATGATGGCTGTGAGATTAGTTTTGGATTCCTGTGTCAAAAAGCTAACACAGGCACAATGGGCCAAATAGCCGCCTTCTGTGCTGTAAACCGTTGTGGTTCTATAGACACTGTCGTGCAGTGAGTAGAACACTCTTGAGAAGCTAGATTATCTGATCATTATCTCATTGCTGTTTGTGGGACCTTGCTGTGTGCAAATTGGCTGCCCCGTTTACTACATTATAACAGTGACTACATTTCAAACACTACTTCATTGGCTGTAAAGTGCTTTGGGATGACCTGAGATCATGAAAGGTGCTATATTAATGCAAGTCTTTTTTTTTCTTTTCTTTCCCTTTTCTTCCTTTTCATTCTTTTCTTGTCTTTTCATTCCTTTCTGTTTTCCTTCTTTAGTTGGGAAAGAGCTGACACTGTTTGCAAAAGTAAAAAGTAACCAGGGGAGGCCTGGTTATTATTGGACTCATTGTTTGCTCATTTCTGATTCCGATGGCAATAATTGGTGGTGTTGTGCTTTTTGGACAAACCAAAGGCGTGTTAGGTGTGAGATCCTTTGTAGGTTGAAGCTGGTCTTCAACGATAATGGAAAATGCACTCCTTGGCAAATAAAGAAACTCTGCCTGTTAGTGTGATTGGGCAAGATAAACACTGTACTGGTGTATTTCTTTCACCAGCCATAGATGGGTGATGGAGCCAATTCACTGATAATCACTTGATGATTGACAGTAAAACAAATGGCTGAGTCCAGAACTGGGAGGGGGAGTAGGGAGTGTGTCTGTGGACGGAGGGGGAGGAGGGAGAAGAGGGAATGGTGTCTGTTGGGGGGGAGGGAGGGGGGATTGCGTCTGTTGGGGGGAGGGAGGGGGGATTGGGTCTGTTGAGGGGGAGGGAGGGGGGATTGGGTCTGTTGGGGAGGGGGGATTGGGTCTGTTGGGGAGGGGGGATTGGGTCTGTTGGGGAGGGGGGATTGGGTCTGTTGGGGAGGGGGGATTGGGTCTGTTGGGGAGGGGGGATTGGGTCTGTTGGGGAGGGGGGATTGGGTCTGTTGGGGAGGGGGGATTGGGTCTGTTGGGGAGGGGGGATTGGGTCTGTTGGGGAGGGGGGGTTGGGGAGGGGGGATTGGGTCTGTTGGGGAGGGGGGATTGGGTCTGTTGGGGAGGGGGGATTGGGTCTGTTGGGGAGGGGGGATTGGGTCTGTTGGGGAGGGGGGATTGGGTCTGTTGGGGAGGGGGGATTGGGTCTGTTGGGGAGGGGGGATTGGGTCTGTTGGGGAGGGGGGATTGGGTCTGTTGGGGAGGAGGGAGGGGGGATTGGGTCTGTTGGGGAGGAGGGAGGGGGGATTGGGTCTGTTGGGGAGGAGGGAGGGGGGATTGGGTCTGTTGGGGAGGAGGGAGGGGGGATTGGGTCTGTTGGGGAGGAGGGAGGGGGGATTGGGTCTGTTGGGGAGGAGGGAGGGGGGATTGGGTCTGTTGGGGAGGAGGGAGGGGGGATTGGGTCTGTTGGGGAGGAGGGAGGGGGGATTGGGTCTGTTGGGGGGGAGGTGTGGGGGGATTGGGTCTGTTGGGGGGAGGTGTGGGGGGATTGGGTCTGTGGGGGGGGAGGTGTGGGGGGATTGGGTCTGTGGGGGGGGAGGTGTGGGGGGATTGGGTCTGTGGGGGGGGAGGTGTGGGGGGATTGGGTCTGTGGGGGGGGAGGTGTGGGGGGATTGGGTCTGTGGGGGGGGAGGTGTGGGGGGATTGGGTCTGTGGGGGGGGAGGTGTGGGGGGATTGGGTCTGTGGGGGGGGAGGTGTGGGGGGATTGGGTCTGTGGGGGGGGAGGCGTGGGGGGATTGGGTCTGTGGGGGGGGAGGCGTGGGGGGATTGGGTCTGTGGGGGGGGAGGCGTGGGGGGATTGGGTCTGTGGGGGGGGAGGCGTGGGGGGATTGGGTCTGTGGGGGGGGAGGCGTGGGGGGATTGGGTCTGTGGGGGGGGAGGCGTGCGGGGATTGGGTCTGTGGGGTGGGAGGTGTGGGGGGATTGGGTCTGTGTGGGGGGATTGGGTCTGTGTGGGGGGATTGGGTCTGTGTGGGGGGATTGGGTCTGTGTGGGGGGATTGGGTCTGTGTGGGGGGAGGTGTGGGGGGATTGGGTCTGTGGGGGGGAGGTGTGGGGGGGGGAGGTGTGGGGGGATTGGGTCTGTGGGGGGGGAGGTGTGGGGGGATTGGGTCTGTTGGGGGGAGGTGTGGGGGGATTGGGTCTGTGGGGGGGAGGTGTGGGGGTGGGATGGTGGTTTGCATTCTGTGGTCTTATTTCCTACCTGGGATGAAAATTGAAGAATGCATTACCTGAACGTGTGGTGGATGCAGATTCAATAGTAACTTTCAAAAGGAATTGTATATATGCTTGAAAAGAAAAAATTTGCAGGGCATTGGAAGAAGAGTAGGGGATTTGGACTGAATGGATAGCTCTTTCAAAGAGCCGGCACAGGCACGTTTGGTCGAATGGCCTCCTCCTGCTGTAAGATTTTCTCAACGTGTTGAGTAACTGGACCATTTCATTCTGCTTCCCAGTGCCTTTACTCACAATGGTCATCAACTGGGATAACCTGTAATTCAGAAAAATCACCAGAATTAGGAAGAAGGTGTTCACTATAAATCCCATGTACATGAAAAAGTGCTTTGGATGAGATGTTAAACCAAAGTCCCACATGCTTGTTCCATGGTTCAGTTGAATGGTAAAGATCCCACACACTATTGTAAGAAGAGTAGGGAGTTTTTCTGTGTCTTGGCCAACATTCCCCTCTCACCCAACACTGCCAAAAACAGGTCATTCATCTCATTGCTTTTTTGTGGAATCTTGCTGTGTGCACAGTTACTCACATTTGTCTATATAACAATTACTGCACTTCAAAGTAAGACCTTGTGTGAAGCCCTTTCAGATGTTATAAGATGCGTTATTAATACAAATTTCTGTCTTGGCAAAATTGATAATCATATTAAAATATCTAGATAATATTTACCAAAACTTTTATCCTAGCAGTTAGAGTATCGTAAAGCCTGGTCACACCTCTGCCCTCGCTGTGGCTACTTCATCAAAAAGAGTGTACCCTTTTTTACTTTCTCGATAAAATTTCCCAGTTATTATGTATTCTGTTCTGTGGAGCATCTATTCTTCTCTTTCTCCCTGTACACCTCAGTAAATGGTGGTAGTTTCTTTTTGCTTTGTCTGATTCCATTCTTCCAATTTTGTATGTCGAACAGTAGCAGGCAAGATTAAGTTGCATTCATCTCCAATGAACTTTGCGCTCAAGGTTATGAATGAGTCTCTGGTGCCAATCTTGTAACTAAATATTGATACCTCGCTGCTAGGGTCGTGGGCATAATTCACAGAGTTGAGCCCTTTAAATTACTTCTGACGGTTCCCTCGGGATCTGTCCGAGTGCAGAATCCATCCCTCCTGGCTTGTCAGATGACTGAGACTAGCAATTAGTATTTGGGGAACAAAAATATATGGTAGATGCATGATGTGAAAAGGTATCTTGCACTCTGTAACCTCCTCCAGCTCTCCAACCCTCCGAGAACTCTGCGTTTCTCCAATTCTGGACTCTTGTGCATCCCGATTTTAATCTCCACCATTGGTGGCCATGCCAACAGCTGCCTGGGCCCTAAGATCAGGAATTCCCTCCCTAAACCTCACCACCTCTCCTCCTTTATGGCTCCTTAAAACCTACCTCTTTGACCAAGCTGTGGTCACCTGTCCTAATTTTTCCTTATGTGGCTTGGTGTCAATTTTGTTTGGTTACACTCCTGTGAAGCGCCTTGGGACGTTTTACTACGTTAAAGGTGTTATATAAATGCAAGTTGTTTGTCTTTTTTGTTGCATTGCTGGGTGGTCTTGAGGTGCACTATTGCCTGTATTTCTCCCTTGCCATAGCAGCAGCATCTCAGTGTGGTAATGCCTCTCTTATTCCTGGGTAGCTGTAACCTGATACTAATTTAATGTGTCTCGCTCTTCTGTTATCACTTTGCCTTGGATGGTGAACTTGGCCTGGGAGATCCTGAGTGGCGGTATCTAGTTAACATTTATTTTAGGAACCCTGAGTTTCCCATTGATTCCCAACTGTATAGAGGAATGGGAGAGGCAGTACTTTGTACCTATGAGTGTGTAAATTCATCTCTGACCAGTTTTACCTGGGAGGACTCCAAATCTTTAGATATCAGTTGTGATGGTGGGAAGATGAGGTGAGGGTAGGGAGAGTCTGAAAAAGAGATTTCACCTCCTACTCCTCACCCACCCACCCCTCCACTTTGTATTTCTGGATTGGTGCACATTTCAATTCCAAGTGCTTCTATGGTTTAGTGCAAAAGGAGGAGGAGGAGTGGGCATTCCAGGAATGTTGGCGCAGGTTTAAAGTTAGCAATTTAGGTTGTTTGTGGTTACCGAGCCTAAGTATAGTTTGGCGACTATTTTGCTGAATTCCGTGCCTTTGGGAGGTTCTCTGCTGAATGCTCTTTCTACATCTAGGACAGCACCTGGCCTTGTTCTTTCACTGTCAGAGTGTGATGTGGGATGTTGAGAAGATTACAGGCAACCTGCCGTAACTGCCTCTTACAAACAAGTCAATTCTAGCCTTTGTGAACCAGGCAATTTAAGCCAAATTGTGGTATTTTTCTGAGATGTTTCAAGGTCGCAGTTTCCTATTTGGGGGAAATAGACTTGTAGGAGCCAAGTAACAGTGTGTTTTTGTCAGCTATTTAAAAATCTCATCCTTGTTTTCAAATCCATCCATGGCCTCGCCCCTCCCTATCTCTGCAACCTCCTCCAGCCCTACAACCCTCCGAGATCTTGGCTCTTGTGCATCCCCGATTTTAATCGCTCCACCATTGGCAGCCATGCCTTCAGCTGCCTAGGACCTAAGCTCTGGAATTGTCTCCCTAAACCCCCGTAACCCCCTCTCCTCCTTTAAGATGCTCCTTAAAACCTACCTCTTTGACCAAGCTTTTGATCACCTGTCCCAATATCTCCTTATGTGACTGTCAAATTTTGCCTGATAACGCTCCTGTGAAGTGCCTTGGGATGTTTTACTACGTTAAAGATGCTATACAAATGCAAGTTATTGTTATGTGTTTCATCAATATGTATTTCACTGTGTTCAGGAATCTGCCGCTGAAAACTTTGTGCAGCGGAAGAGACCGATATTCATAAAATCATTGGGTATCCAGCTGTACCTAAGGCTGTACTGATCCAGAGGGTCTGTTTGTTTTTTCAGACTGGTATTGTGGCCGTCATTGCTGGGCTCCTTGTTTGGATGAGTCTGGGGATTATTGCCTGAGTAGCATGAGCCAATCACTGTCTCTTTCTTCATTGCAAGTTGCCAAATGCTCTGGTTGGGAGGTGGGATGGGGAAGGGAGGAAGTTGGTGCAAGTGCCCTACAACTGGAGGTAGGGCTGAGCTGGGACCCACGTGTTGTATCTCGAGTTTTCAAAAAGGACTTGTGTGGCTCCGTTAAAATCCGTCTTTGCGCAGTAGTTCTGAGGATACATGCTCTATATGAGCTGCTCTTGAACTCGGGGGGTGTTTTATGGATACGAGCTTCCCTTGAACTCGGGAGGGGTATATGGATATGAGCTGTTCTTGAACTCAGTGGGCGGGGTATATGGATACAAGCTGTCCTTGAATTCAGTGGGAGGGGTATATGGATATAAGCTGACCTTGAACTCGGTGGGAGGGGTATATGGATATAAGCTGACCTTGAACTCGGTGGGAGGGGTATATGGATATAAGCTGACCTTGAACTCAGTGGGAGGGGTATATGGATATGAGCTTCCCTTGAACTCGGTGGGAGGGGTATATGGATATAAGCTGTTCTTGAACTCGGTGGGAGGGGTATATGGATATGAGCTGACCTTGAACTCGGTGGGAGGGGTATATGGATATGAGCTGACCTTGAACTCGGTGGGAGGGGTATATGGATATGAGCTGACCTTGAACTCGGTGGGAGGGGTATATGGATATAAGCTGACCTTGAACTCGGTGGGAGAGGTATATGGATATGAGCTGCCCTTGAACTCAGTGGTAGGGGTCTCCCTTTCTTGGGTTACAGAGTCAGGACTTCCCTCCAGCATCTCTGATGTTATCGGGACCACTTCTGGAGATTTTGCTTGCTGCCTTTGCCCTGAGCCTGGGTGAGGGCCGAGGCCTGCGATGTGAGTTTTGTAAGAGTCTGCAGAGATCATGTTCCCCTTTTCCAGATTTTCAGGTCGGTGGTTGTACTGCTAATTGTGACTATTGGTGTGTCTTCCTTTCACTACACTGGAGAAAAGCCGGTGCGTATCTCATTTTTCGTGATGCATTTGGCGGGGGCGATGTTAATTAGTACGGCTGCAGATGCTGCCACCCTGGCTCAGCTTGTTCTTCAGATTTTTCTTCACTGAAATCTCCTTCCCTTACCAAGTACTTATGAAGGGTTTTGATAGAGTAAATAAGCAGAAACTGTTTCCACTGGCAGAAGGATCGGTAACCAGAGGACACAGATTGAAGGTAATTGGCAAAAGAAGCAGAGGGGAGATGAGGAGAATTTTTTTTATGCAGCGAGTTGTTATGATCTGGAATTCACTGTCTGAAAGGGTGGTGGAAACAGATTCAGTAATAACTTTCAAAAGGGAATTGGATCTTTATTTGAAAAGAAAAAATTTGCAGGGCCATGGAGAAAGAGCAGGGGAGTGGGATCAATTGGACAGCTCTTTCAAAGAGCCGGCACAGACACAATGGGCCGAATGGCCTCCTTCTGTGCTGTATGATTCTAGATACTGCAGATTTAATGAAAAACAGAAGACCAGAGTTTTTATTATTGACGGCCATCATCCTTCTAGTGTAAGAAAATAATTAACTTGGAACATAACGGAATGCCAAGACCTCCATGTAGTTTCAGCCTGCAGGAAGCAATGTGATGCCGTCTAATCTAATGATTAAAGGCTGTTAAACATTCTCCTCAGCGGTGAACGGGTGATTGTCAGTGAGCGAGAATCCTGCCACTGTGGGACTTGCCTTCCTCATGTTAATCTGGTTTGAAAAGAAAATCTTTGCTGTGGGCTAGAAAGAAAGACTTGCATTTATATAGCGCCTTTCATGATCTCTGGACTGAACAGGTGTTCTGTGTGTTAAAGACAAATTGTTCTGAGACTGCAGTTTACATTTTCAGTTTCAGTTTTGCTAAATTTAACCGTTTGTGCCATTTCATGGGTTAGTTCTATGTTATGTTGCTGCTGTAGGATATTTGGGAGGGTTGATTATGTAAGTACATGTTGAAGTGACAGCTGTGGCTCAGTGGGTAGCACTCTAGAGACTTGAGCACAAAACCTAGGCTGACACTCCTAGTGCAGTACTGAGGGAGTTCTGCATCGTTGGAGGTGCCGTCTTTCAGATGAAAAGTTAAACCGAGGCCCCGTCTGCCCCCTCAGGTGGACGTAAAAGATCTCGTGGCACCATTTCGAAGAAGAGAAAGGGAGTTCTCTCCGGTGTCCTGGCCAATATTTACCCTCAACCAACATCACTAAAAAAATTAATTATCTGGTCATTATCACTTGCTGTTTGTGGGACCTTGCTGTGTGCAAATTGGCTGCTGTGTTTCCTATATTACAAGATTGACTACACTTCAAAAGTACTTCATTGGCTGTAAAGTGCTTTCGGATGTGCTGAGGTCATGAAAGGCGCTATATAAATGCAGCTCTTTTTCTTTTTGTGACTGGCTGCAGTTATTATATAAGTGGCCTTGTAACAAGTGTGATTCCGTCCTGAATTCAAGCTTGGGCTCACATTGTACTGTTACTGTACTGTCTAATGTAAGGAATCTTACAACACCAAGTTATAGTCCAACTGTTTTATTTCAAATAAAACAGTTGGACTATAACCTGGTGTTGTAAGATTCCTTACATTTGTCAACCCCAGTCCATCACCGGCATCTCCACATCACTGTACTGTCTGATAGGCTTCACAGAAACAGAAATCTCACTAGCCTCTTATTGACATGTAAATATTAAAAGGGTCGGTAATTCTGGGGGGCAGTACAGTCCCCACCACTTAGACCATCCCCACCTATATTGGGCAAATGGCATTAACCGTTTGCCAGTACCATAGGAGCCAATTACAAAGGCGCCGCTTATAACACACCAACTATTTTTGGGCAGTTCAGTAAGTACTTATCCGGTACTTAGCCATTTAAAAGGCTCTACTGATGTCAGGTAAAGTGGAGTCTTCAAGCAGTTTCAGTCAACTATTCACACCTCTTTAATCCCCTGTATTGTACTGACCGATGTCAAAAGCTCTGTTGATTCCAGCCAAAGTTAGGTCTTCAAGCAGTTGTTCGCACCCCGTTAGAGTGCGATTAACTTTGTGATGAGATTCTGGATGCAACTGCTAACAATTAGGAGAGGCCATTGCTAAATGGAGATTCAGTTTTTTAAAAATATGTTGGTTACTTGCCTTTATGGTTTTATTGTCCATCGCATATAGCGGGCAAATCGCGTCAACACCAATGGGCCTGCTCTAAGCGGTGGGCACTGTAATGTGACTGGTAAATGATACCTCTCGGAGGCAGTAACCTGACTGTTAAAGGAGAAGGCGGGCTAGATTTTCCTCCTGTATTGCCAGAAACGAGCAGCAGCAGAAGCGGCGAGTGACGTACCACTTGATTCCCATCCCTTTAAACCAGCGCTGGGAATTTTCCTCCTCCCTCTCCAAGTGGGCAACTGGGCCGGCTGACCTTTGACCACTCCGCCACGTTTAAGTAATGGGAGGGCAAGAAAAACCAGCTATTTCCTTACCTCCCACCCAAATCAGCACCAGTAGAGATGTGTGACAATACGTGCCAGGACAGTTCGCAGGAAGCACCTTGTGCCCTGCTGGAGGTAGAGAGCCTGGTAGTGGCCACCTATACCTTTTTACCTCCAAAATTTAAACCGAATAACTTTCAGGACATTTTAGAATTACTGTGAGTGGCAAAGGAAACGGTTGACTGTAGGGGTCAGTGTGTGAGTGTTAAAGGAGGCAGTGACTCTTGGGGTCAGTGTGTGAGATTAAAGGAGACGGTGACTCTAGGGGTCAGTGTGTGATGTTAAAGGAGACGGTGACTCTAGGGGTCAGAGAGTGAGTTAAAGGAAACGGTGATTCTAGGGGTCAGCGTGTGAGTGTTAAAGGAGGCAGTGACTCTAGGGGTCAGTGTGTGATGTTAAAGGAGACGGTGACTCTAGGGGTCAGTGTGTGATGTTAAAGGAGACGGTGACTCTAGGGGTCAGTGTGTGATGTTTAAGGAGACGGAGACTCTCGTGGTCAGTGTGATGTTAAAGGAGACGGAGACTCTCGTGGTCAGTGTGATGTTAAAGGAGACGGTGACTCTAGGGGTCAGTGTGTGATGTTAAAGGAGACGGTGACTCTCTGGGTCAGTGTGTGATGTTAAAGGAGACGGTGACTCTAGGGGTCAGTGTGTGATGTTAAAGGAGACGGTGACTCTAGGGGTCAGTGTGTGATGTTAAAGGAAACGGTGACTCTAGGGGTCAGTGTGTGATGTTAAAGGAGACAGTGACTCTTGGGGTCAGTGTGTGATGTTAAAGGAGACGGTGACTCCAGGGGTCAGTGTGTGATGTTAAAGGAAACGGTGACTCTAGGGGTCAGTGTGTGATGTTAAAGGAGACGGTGACTCCAGGGGTCAGTGTGTGATGTTAAAGGAAACGGTGACTCTAGGGGTCAGTGTGTGATGTTAAAGGAGACGGTGACTCCAGGGGTCAGTGTGTGATGTTAAAGGAGACAGTGACTCTTGGGGTCAGTGTGTGAGTTAAAGGAGACGGTGACTGTAGGGGTCAGAGTGTGATGTTAAAGGCGACGGTGACTCTTGGGGTCAGTGTGTGATGTTAAAGGAGACGGTGACTCTAGGGGTCAGTGTGTGATGTTAAAGGAAACGGTGACTCTAGGGGTCAGTGTGTGATGTTAAAGGAGACGGTGACTCCAGGGGTCAGTGTGTGATGTTAAAGGAGACAGTGACTCTTGGGGTCAGTGTGTGAGTTAAAGGAGACGGTGACTGTAGGGGTCAGAGTGTGATGTTAAAGGCGACGGTGACTCTTGGGGTCAGTGTGTGATGTTAAAGGAAACGGTGACTGTAGGGGTCAGTGTGTGAGTTAAAGGAGACAGTGACTCTTGGGGTCAGTGTGTGAGTTAAAGGAGACGGTGACTCTAGGGGTCAGTGTGTGATGTTAAAGGAGACGGTGACTGTAGGGGTCAGAGTGTGATGTTAAAGGCGACGGTGACTCTTGGGGTCAGTGTGTGAGTTAAAGGAGACGGTGACTGTAGGGGTCAGTGTGTGATGTTAAAGGAAACGGTGACTCTTGGGGTCAGTGTGTGATGTTAAAGGAAACGGTGACTGTAGGGGTCAGTGTGTGATGTTAAAGGAGACAGTGACTCTTGGGGTCAGTGTGTGAGTGTTAATGGAGACAGTGACTCTAGGGGTCAGTGTGTGATGTTAAAGGAGATGGTGACTCTAGGGGTCAGTGTGATGTTAAAGGAGACGGTGACTCTAGGGGTCAGAGTGTGATGTTAAAGGCGACGGTGACTCTTGGGGTCAGTGTGTGAGTTAAAGGAGACGGTGACTGTAGGGGTCAGTGTGTGATGTTAAAGGAAACGGTGACTCTAGGGGTCAGTGTGTGATGTTAAAGGAGACGGTGACTCCAGGGGTCAGTGTGTGATGTTAAAGGAGACAGTGACTCTTGGGGTCAGTGTGTGAGTTAAAGGAGACGGTGACTGTAGGGGTCAGAGTGTGATGTTAAAGGCGACGGTGACTCTTGGGGTCAGTGTGTGATGTTAAAGGAAACGGTGACTCTTGGGGTCAGTGTGTGAGTTAAAGGAGACGGTGACTCTAGGGGTCAGTGTGTGATGTTAAAGGAAACGGTGACTCTTGGGGTCAGTGTGTGATGTTAAAGGAAACGGTGACTGTAGGGGTCAGTGTGTGATGTTAAAGGAGACAGTGACTCTTGGGGTCAGTGTGTGAGTTAAAGGAGACGGTGACTCTAGGGGTCAGTGTGTGATGTTAAAGGAGACGGTGACTGTAGGGGTCAGTGTGTGATGTTAAAGGAAACGGTGACTCTAGGGGTCAGTGTGTGATGTTAAAGGAGACGGTGACTCCAGGGGTCAGTGTGTGATGTTAAAGGAGACGGTGACTCCAGGGGTCAGTGTGTGATGTTAAAGGAGACGGTGACTCTAGGGGTCAGTGTGTGAGTTAAAGGAGACGGTGACTGTAGGGGTCAGAGTGTGATGTTAAAGGCGACGGTGACTCTTGGGGTCAGTGTGTGATGTTAAAGGAAACGGTGACTGTAGGGGTCAGTGTGTGATGTTAAAGGAAACGGTGACTCTAGGGGTCAGTGTGTGATCTTAAAGGCGACGGTGACTCTTGGGGTCAGTGTGTGAGTTAAAGGAGACGGTGACTGTAGGGGTCAGTGTGTCAGTTTTAAAAGAGACAGTAACTCTTGGGGTCAGTGTGTGATATTAAAGGAGTTGGTGAAACTCCTTGAACATCACCCACAAAAAGGATGAACTAACCATGGCTAACTAAGGAAGTTAAGGATGGTATCAGGTTAAAAGAAAAAGCATACAGCATGGCAAAGATTACTGTAAGCCCAAAGATTGGGAAAACGTTAAAAACCAGCAAAGGATGACTAAAAGAATAATAAAGAAGGAGAAAATAAATTGAGAGTAAACTAGCAAGAAATATAAAAACTGACAGTAAAAGCTTCTACAAGTATATAAAAAGGAAGAGGGTAGCTAAAGTAAACATTGGTCCCTTAGAGGATGAGACTGGGGAAATAATAATGGAAAACAAGGAAATGGCAGAGGAATTGAACAGATATTTTGTATCTGACTTCACAGTAGAAGACACTAATAATATACCAATAATAGCAGAAAATCAAGGGGCAAAGGGGAGGGAGGAACTAAAAACAATCACTATCACTAGGGAAAAAGTACTAGGTAAACTAATGGGTCTAAAGGCTGACAAGTCCCCTGGACCTGATGGCTTGCATCCGAGGGTCTTAAAAGAAGTGGCTACAGAGATAGTGGATGCATTGGTTGTAATCTTCCAGAATTCACTAGATTCTGGAAAGGTCCCAGAGGATTGGAAAACCGCAAACTTAATACCACCATTCAAGAAGGGAGTGAGACAGAAAGCAGGTAACTATAGACCAGTTGGCCTAACATCTGTCATTGGGAAAATGCTAGAATCCATTATTAAGGAAGTAGTAGCAGGACATTTGAAGACTCATAATACAATCAAGGAGAGTCAACATGATTTTATGAAGGGGAAATCATGTCTGACAAATTTATTAGAGTTCTTCGAGGAAGTAACGGGCAGGGTGGATGAAGGGGAACCAATGGATGCAGTATATTTGGATTTCCAAAAGGCATTCGATAAGGCGCCACATAAAAGATTACTGCACAAGATAAGAGCTCATGGTGTTGGGGGTAATATACTGGCATGGATAGAGGATTGGCTAACTAACAGAAAACAAAGAGTCGGGATAAAAGAGTCATTTTCAAAATGGCAATCTGTAACTAGTGGGATGTCGCAGGGCTCAGTGCTGGGGCCTCAACTATTTACAATATATATCAATGACTTGGATGAAAGAACAGTGTCTTGTGGCCAAATTTGCTGATGATACAAAGATAGGTGGAAAAGCAAGTTGCGATGAGGACACAAAGTGTCTGCAAAGGGATATTGACAGGTTAAGCGAATGGGCAAAAATTTGGCAGATGGAATATAATGTGGGAAAATGTGAAGTTATCCAGTTTGGGAGGAAAATAAAAAAGTAAAATATTATTTGAATGGAGAAATACTACAAAATGCTGCGGTACAGAGGGATCTGGGTGTCCTCGTACATGAAACACAAAAAGTCAACATACAGGTGCAGCAGATAATCCGGAAGGCAAATGGAATATTGGCCTTTATTTCTAAGGAGATGGAGTCTAAAAGCAGGGAAGTCATGCTACAACTGTACAGGGTGCTGGTGAGACCACACCTGGAGTACTGCGTACAGTTCTGGTGCCCTTATTTAAGGAAGGACATACTTGCATTGGAGGCAGTTCAGAGAAGGTTCACTAGGTTGATTCCGGGTATGGAAGGGTTGTCTTATGAGGAAAGATTGAACAGGTTGGGTATATACTCATTGGAGTTTAGAAGAATGAGAGGAGATCTTATTGAAACATACAAGATTCTGAGGGGACTCGATAGGGTAGATGCTGAGAGGATGTTTACCCCTCATGGGGGAATCTAAAACTAGGGGGCATAGTCTCAGAATAAGGGTTCATTTGTTTAAGATGGAAATGAGGAGGAATTTCTTCTCCCAGAGGGTCATGAATCTTTGGAATTCTTTACCCCAAAAAGCTGTGGAGGCTGAGTCATTGAATACATTCAAGGCTAAGTTAGACAAATTTTTGATCAGCAAGGGAGTCAAAGGATATGGGGAAAAGGCGGGAAAGTGGAGTTAAAAATCAGATCAGCCATGATCTCATTGAATGGCAGAGCAGGCTCGAGGGGCCGAATGGCCTACTCCTGCTCCTATCTCTTATGGTCTTATGGAAACTAGGGATGTGTGTGTGGTGTGTGTGTGTGTGTGTGTGTGTGTGTGTGTGTGTGTGTGTGTGTTAAAGGAGACATAAACTCTAGGGGTCAAGTTGTGAGTGTTAAATGAGAAATAACTCGTGGTCAGTATGTGATGTTAAAGAAGATACTGACTCTCAGGGTCAGTGTGTGAGTGTTAAAGGAGACAGTGACTCTAGGGGTCAGTGTGTGAGTGTTAATGGAGACAGTGACTCTAGGGGTCAGTGTGTGAGTGTTAATGGAGACAGTGACTCTAGGGGTCAGTGTGTGAGTGTTAATGGAGACAGTGACTCTAGGGGTCGATATGTGATAAAGGAGACGGTGACTCTAGGGGTCAGTGTATGATGTTAAAGGAGACGGTGACTCTAGGGGTCAGTGTGTGATGTTAAAGGAGATGGTGACTCTAGGGGTCAGTGTGATGTTAAAGGAGACGGTGACTCTAGGGGTCAGTGTGTGATGTTAAAGGAGATGGTGACTCTAGGGGTCAGTGTGATGTTAAAGGAGACGGTGACTCTAGGGGTCAGTGTGTGATGTTAAAGGAGACGGTGACTCTAGGGGTCAGTGTTTGATGTTAAAGGAGATGGTGACTCTAGGGGTCAGTGTGTGATGTTAAAGGAGACGGTGACTCCAGGGGTCAGTGTGTGATGTTAAAGGAGATGGTGACTCTAGGGGTCAGTGTGATGTTAAAGGAGACGGTGACTCTAGGGGTCAGTGTGTGATGTTAAAGGAGACGGTGACTCTAGGGGTCAGTGTTTGATGTTAAAGGAGATGGTGACTCTAGGGGTCAGTGTGTTAGATAAAGGAGACAGTGACTGTAGAGTCAGTGTGTCAGTTTTGAAGGCAACGGTGATTCTAGCGGTCAGTGTGTGATATTAAAGGAGACAGGATCTCCAGCGGTCAGTGTGTAATATTAAAGGAAACAGTAACTCTAGGGGTCAGTGTTTGACTGTTAAAGGAGATGGTGCATGTCGGGGTCCGTATGTGAGAGTCAAAGGAGACAATAACTCTATGGGTCAGTATGTGAGTGTCAAAGGAGACAATAACTCTAGGGGTCAGTATGTGAGTGTCAAAGGAGACAATAACTCTAAGGGTCAGAGTGTGATATTAAAGGAGAGTATGGGAAGAGAGCGAGAATATGGTATTGAGATAGAGGATCAGCCATGATCATATTGAATGGCGGAGCAGGCTCGAAAGGCTGAATGGCCGAGTCCTGCTGGTATTTTCTATGTTTCTATGAGATAATGACTCTAGGGGTCAGTGTGTGAGTGCATAGGGAGACGGTGACTGTAGGGTTCAGTGTGTGATGTTAAAGGAGACAATGACTGTAGGGGTCAGTGTGTGAGTGTTAACGATGACGGTAATTCTAGGGGTCAGTGTGTGAGTTTTAAAGAAGACGGTGACTCTAGGGGTCAGTGTATGATGTTAAAGGAGACAGTTACTTTGGAGGTCAGTGTGTGATGTTAAAGGAGTTGGTGAAACTAAGGGTCAGTGTGTGATGTTAAAGGAGACGATAACTCTACAGGTCAGTGTATGAGTGTAAAAGGAGACGATGACTTTAGGGGACAATGTGTGATGTTAAAGGAGACAGTAACTCGTGCGGTCAGTGTGTGAGTGTTAATGGAGACAAAAGCTCTAGGGGGTCAGTGTGTGTGAGTGTTAATGGAGACAGTAACTGTTGGGGTCAGTGTGTGATGTTAACGGAGACGGTAACTCCAGGGGTCAGTGTGTGATGTTAACGGAGACGGTAACTCCAGGGGTCAGTGTGTGATGTTAACGGAGACGGTAACTCCAGGGGTCAGAGTGTGATGTTAACGGAGATGGTAACTCCAGGGGTCAGTGTGTTGGATAAAGGAGATGGTGACTGTAGAGTCAGTGTGTCAGTTTTGAAGGCAACGGTGATTCTAGGGGTCAGTGTGAGTGCTAAAAGAGATAGTAACGGCAGCGGTCAGTGTGTAATATTAAAGGAAACAGTAACTCTAGGGGTCAGTGTGTGACTGTTAAAGGAGACTGTGCCTGTAGGGGTCAGTATGGGAATGTTAAAGGAGATGGTGAATCTAGGGATCAGTGTGTGAGTGTAAAAGGAGACAGTAACTTCAATGGTCAGTGTGTGTGTTTTAAAAGAGACAGTAACTCTCGGGGTCAATGTGTTGGATAAAGGAGACGGTGACTAGGGGTCAGTGTGAGTGTTAAACGAGATTAACTCTAGGGGTCAGTGTGTTAGATAAAGGAGACATAAACTCTTGGGCTCAAGTTGTGAGTGTTAAAGGAGACTAACTCTAGCGGTGAGTGTGTGATGTTAAAGGAGACACTGACTCTTGGGATCAGTGTGTGAGTGTTAAAGGAGACGGTGACTCTAGCGGTCATTGTGTGCGTTTTAAAAGAGACAGTAACTCTCGGGGTCAGTGTGTGATGTTAAAGGAGACGGTGACTGTAGGGGTCAGAGTGTGATGTTAAAGGAGACGGTGACTCTAGGGGTCAGAGTGTGATGTTAAAGGAGACGGTGACTGTAGGGGTCAGAGTGTGATGTTAAAGGAGATGGTGACTCTAGAGGTCAGAGTGATGTTAAAGGAGACGGTGACTGTAGGGGTCAGAGTGTGATTTTAAAGGAGACGGTGACTGTAGGGGTCAGAGTGTGATGTTAAAGGAGACGGTGACTCTAGGGGTCAGTGTGTGATGTTAAAGGAGACGGTGACTGTAGGGGTCAGTGTGTGATGTTAAAGGAAACGGTGACTGTAGGGGTCAGAGTGTGATGTTAAAGGAGACGGTGACTGTAGGGGTCAGTGTGTGATGTTAAAGGAGACGGTGACTCTAGGGGTCAGTGTGTGATGTTAAAGGAGACGGTGACTGTAGGGGTCAGTGTGTGATGTTAAAGGAGACGGTGACTCTAGGGGTCAGTGTGTGATGTTAAAGGAGACGGTGACTGTAGGGGTCAGTGTGTGATGTTAAAGGAAACGGTGACTGTAGGGGTCAGAGTGTGATGTTAAAGGAGACTGTGACTGTAGGGGTCAGAGTGTGATGTTAAAGGAGACGGTGACTCTAGGGGTCAGAGTGTGATGTTAAAGGAGACGGTGACTCTAGGGGTCAGAGTGTGATGTTAAAGGAGACGGTGACTCTAGGGGTCAGAGTGTGATGTTAAAGGAGATGGTGACTCTAGAGGTCAGTGTGTGAGTTAATGGAGACATTGACTCTTGGGTTCAGTGTGTGAGTGATCGTAAGTTGCAGATAAGGATGAGCATTCAGCTCATCGACCCAGGGAGATCCCAAAACCTCCCATTAGAAAATCGGAAATAGGAGCAGGAGTAGGCCATACGGCCCCTCGAGCCTGCTCCGCCATTCAATAAAATCATGGCTGATCTTCGACCTCAACTCCACTTTCCTGCCCTATCCCCATATCCCTTGGTTCCCTTCATACCCAAAAATCTATCGATCTCAGTCTTGAATATTATCAATGACTGAGCATCCACAGCCATTTGGGGTAGAGAATTCCAAAGATTCAAATTCCTCATCATCCAATTGTTTAATAAATGATTCCAGGATTTTTACCTCCACTACTCCATGTGGAAGTTTATCCCACATGGCCCCTTCAATATCTCTTGTAAACTCTTTTCTCGGTCTCCAATGTAATGCTTTTTGTCCTGTCTTTGGAGCAGTGGGATGACATTCTTCTTGTCTGCAGGGCTTGACTGGTCTGAGGACAGCGAGGAGGAGGAAGAGGAGGAAGATGAACGTGTGCCTCCTTGCCAGTATGCGTGGACGTTGCGGGACAAGTGGTCAGCCTTGCGGCCTGAGTGAGTACCATCCGAGTAAACATTCAGCAACCTGTTTGGACTCTGGTCCAGAAACAAATAACTTGGCTTTGTAGGCACGTTTGACCTGCTTCCACTGAAATAAACCGTGGCAACACAGTGATACTTGCCTGTGACAAATACACGCTTAGAGTAAGGAACGACCCTTTGGAGATGTACATTTCGAATTCTCTACCCCAGAGGGCTGTGGATGCTCAGTCGTTTGGTATATTCAAGATTGAGATTGATAGATTTTTGGACACCAAGGGAATCAAAGGATATGGGGATAGGGCAGGAAAGCGGAGTTGAGGTCAAAGATCAGCCATGATTTTATTGAATGGCGGAGCAGGCTCGAGGGACCGTATGGCCTACTCCTGCCCCTATTTCTTATGTTCTTATCTCTGCTCTCCTTATTGGTTAGACCACACATGGGAGTCCTGGTCTCCATATTACGAAAAGGATATAGAAGCACTGGAGAAAGTGCAAAAAGATTTACAAGGATGATACCAGAACTGAGAGGATCTAACTATCAGGAAAGACTGAACAGCCTGGGACTCTTTTCTCTAGGGAAGAGAAGACTGAGAGGAGACCTGATGGAGCTCTTGAAAATTATAAAGGGGTTCGATAGGGTAGACGTAGAGAAGATGTTTCCACTTGTGGGGGAGACCAAAACTAGAAGCCATTAAAAATAAGATAGTCACTAATAGACCCAATAAGGAATTCAGAAGAAACTCTCTTTACTCAAGAAAGTGGTGAGAATGTGGAACTTGCTACCACATGGAGTAGTTGAGGCATAGATACATTTAAGAGGCAGCTAGGGAGAAAGGAATAGAAGGGTTTGGTGATGGGGTTAGATGAAGTAAGGTGGGAGGAGGCTCATGTGGAGCAATAACACCGGCATAGATTCGTTGGGCCGAATGGCCTGTTTCTGTGCTGTAAATTCTATCATATAACAGTAGTGGGCAAGTTCCTAATCCATGGTGCTGGATTTTCTAAAAACTTCAAATTCCCATGGGAATGGTTGGTGCAGTGGCTTAGATGTTGCCCTTTCACCCCTGCAAACTGGATTCAAATCCAGCCCAGCTTCATTGGCTGAAAATCTCCTCTGTCTGTTGGCTGCAAGGGCTCTACGTGAAATGTATTAGGGCAACTGCAGCGCTGTTCCTAGTTGGCATGGACCCACAGCACAAAACTGTCTCTAGTCCAGTACTAAGAGAGAAGGCACAAGAAACACCATGTGGATACTGTGGGAAATGGAAAAGATGTCACACCAGAGAAGGTTAAGGGGAGATTTAATAGAGGTGTTCAAAATTGAGTGGTTTTGATAAGATTAAATAAGGAGAAACTGTTTCCACTGGCAGGAGGGTCGGTAACCAGAGGACACAGATTTAAGATAATTGGCAATTAACCAGGGGGGAAATGAGGAGAATTTTTTTTACGTAGCGAATTGTTATGATCTGGAATGCACTGCCTGAAAGGGTGATGGAAGCAGATTCATTAGTAACTTTCAAAAGGGAATTGGATATATACTTGAAAAGGAACAATTTGCAGGGTGATGGGGAAAGAGAAGAGAAGTGGAGTGGAACTAATTGAATAGCTCTTTCAAAGAGCCGGCACAGGCACGATGGGCCAAATGATCTCTCTTGGTGCTGTATGATTCTATGGGATAGTACTCTGAGGTTGGGATTCAGGCACATTGTTGAGGGAGAGATATATAATTTTACTCTGCATCTAATTTTACTCTCCCTGTATTGCGTCTGATCAGAATGGTTGAAGTGGCCCCAGGTACCACTGGGCTGAAAGTGTTCTATTCTCCAGCACTAACAGCACGCACTTGGGCCACAATGTTCAGGAGTTCAAGAAAAACAGCTTAAATCCATTATTGCATAGTATTTATAGCACAGAAACAGGCCATTCAGCCCACCTAGTCTACGTGTTTATGCTCCACAGAAGCCTCCTTCCATCCTACTTCATCTAACCTCATCACCATGTCCTTCTATTCCTTTCTCTCTCGTGTTTATCTAGCTTCCCCTTAAATGTATCGATGTTATTCGCCTCAACCACTCCATGTGGTAGTGAGTTCCACATTCTAACCCTCTCCGGGTAAAGAAGTTTCTCCTGAATTCCCTATTGGATTTATTCGTGACTATCTCACATTTCTGACCCCTAGTTTTGGACTCCCCACAAGTGGAAACATCTTCTCTACGTCTACCCTATTGAACCCCTTCATACTTTTGAAGACCTCCATCAGATCACCTCTATCTTTTTTCTAGAGAAAAGAATCCCAGCCTGTCCAATCTTTCCTGATAGTTGTACCCTCTCAGTTGTAAATCTTTTTTGCACCTTCTCAATGCCTCTATATCCCTTTTTTAATATGGAGACCAGAACTGTGCACAGTACTCCAAGTCTGGTCTAACCAAGCTTCTATACAAGTTGAACATAATTTCTCTGGTTGGATTGTTGGATCATTTTTTTTAATACAACTTGCCGGTCAGGCAGCATCTGTGCACAGAACAGACAAGACATTTCAGACATGAACTCTTCCTCAGAATTGGAACCGCACTTCAGATGAAGGGTCATCGACCTAAAACGTTAACTCTGTTTCTCTCTCCACAGATGTTGCCTGACCTGCTGAGTGTTTCCAGCATTTTCTGTTTTTGTTTCAGGTTTCCAGCATCTACAGTATTTTGCTTTTTCTTCAGTATAGCGAGATCACTGGTAATTTGCAGGTCAACATCATGCCACCATACCAAATAACTTACAACCGAGAATCCATAGAAGCAGCAGGTCTGTAGAAATGCACTGAGTCACTAAAAGCTAAAAGATCAGAAAAGCACTGGACATTGAAGTGGTATTTGAAAATTTTAAAAAAATTCTAATTTCTCTGAAGAATTCCTAACCCTGTACATGACTTCATCAGCTCAATTTATTTCCTGTGTGTTTTCTATGGGAGAGCAGCATTGAATATGATTGGGATAAGCATCCAAACCCTTGTTAGCATCTTCTCAGTCTACTTAAGGAAAGGACTTGCATTTATATAGTGCCTTTCAGGATCCCCCAAAGTGCTTCACAGCCAATTAAGTACTTGAAGTGTAGGGATGTAGGGAAACGTGGCACAGCAATGAGATACGTGATCAGATAATCTGTTTTAGTGATGTTGTTTGAGGGATAAATGTTGGCCAGAGAGGAGTTCTACTCTGTGTAGACACTTCATGATTTTGAATACCTCTATCAGATCTCTTCTCAACCTTCTCTGCTATAAGGAGAACAACCCTAGCTTCTCCAGTCTGTCCACGCAACTAAAGTCCCTTATCCCTGGGGAGAACTCCCCTGCTCTTGTTCCAATAGTGACATTTACATCCAGCTGAGCGAGCAGACAGGGCCTCGATTTAACGTCTCAATTGAAAGACAGCACCTCCGATAGTGCAGCACTCCCTCAGCACTGCACTAAGGAGAGGCAATATAAACTAAAGGGTACAATTCTAAGGGGTGCAGGAACAGAGAGATCTGGGGGGATATGTGCACAAATCATTGAAGGTGGCAGGGCAGGTTGAGAAAATGGTTAAAAAAGCATACGGGTTCCTGGGCTTTATAAATAGAGGTACAGAGCGCAAAAGCAGGAGGTTATGATGAACTAGAGTATTGTGTCCAGTTCTGGGCACCGCTCTTTAGGAAAGATGTGAAGGCCTTAGAGAGGGTGCAGAAGAGATTTACTGGAATGATTACATGGATAGACTGGAGAAGCTAGGGTTGTTCTCCTTATAGCAGAGAAGGTTGAGAGGAGATTTGATAGAGATATTCAAAATCATGAAGTGTCCAGACAGAGTGGATGGAGAGAAACTTCCCATTGGCAGAAGGGTCAAGAACCAGAGGGGACAGATTTAAGGTGATTGGCAAAAGAACCAAAGGCGACATGAGGAATAACTTTTTTACACAGCGAATGGTTATGATCTGGACCGCACTGCCTGAGGGGGTGGTGGAGCCAGATTCAGTCGTGACTTTCAAACGGGAATTGGATAAGTACTTGAAGGGAAAAAATTTGCAGGGCTACGGTGATAGGGTGGGGAGTGGGACTAGCTTGACCTCGTTCTCACCAATCTACCTGTCGCAAATGCATCTGTCCATGACAGTATTGGTAGGAGTGACCACAGCACAGTCCTCGTGGAGATGAAGTCCCGTCTTCGCACTGAGGACACCATCCAACGTGTTGTGTGGCACTACCACCGTGCTAAATGGGATAGATTCAGAACAGATCTAGCAGCTCAAAACTGGGCATCCATGAGGCATTGTGGGCCATCAGTAGCAGCAGAATTGTATTCCAGCACAATCTGTAACCTCATGGCCTGGCATATTCCTCACTGTACCATTACCAACAAGCCAGGAGATCAACCCTGGTTCAATGAGGAGTGTAGAAGAGCATGCCAGGAGCAGCAGCAGGTGTACCGAAAAATGAGGTGCCAACCTGGTGAAGCTACAACTCAGGACTAAATGCGTGCTAAACAGCGGAAGCAACATGCTATAGACAGAACTAAGCGATTCCACAACCAATGGATCAGATCAAAGCTCTGCAGTCCTGCCACATCCAGTCGTGAATGGTTGTGGACAATGAAACTACTAACGGGAGGAGGAGGCTCTGCAAACATCCCCATCCTCAATGATGGCGGAGTCCAGCACGTGAGTGCAAAAGACAAGGCTGAAGCATTTGCAACCATCTTCAGCCAGAAGTGCCGAGTGGATGATCCATCTCGGCCCCTCCCGATATCCCCACCATCACAGAAGCCAGCCTTCAGCCAATTCAATTCACTCCACGTGATATCAAGAAACGACTGAGTGCACTGGATACAGCAAAGGCTATGGGCCCTGACAACATCCTGGCTGTAGTGCTGAAGACTTGTGCTCCAGAACTAGCTGCGCCTCTAGCCAAGCTGTTCCAGTACAGCTACAACACTGGCATCTACCCGACAATGTCGAAAATTGCCCAGGTATGTCCTGTCCACAAAAAGCAGGAGAAATCCAATCCGGCCAATTACCGCCCCATCAGTCTACTCTCAATCATCAGCAAAGTGATGGAAGGTGTCGTCGACAGTGCTATCAAGCGGCACTTACTCACCAATAACCTGCTCACCGATGCTCAGTTTGGGTTCCGCCAGGACCACTCGGCTCCAGACCTCATTACAGCCTTGGTCCAAACATGGACAAAAGAGCTGAATTCCAGAGGTGAGGTGAGAGTGACTGCCCTTGACATCAAGGCAGCATTTGACCGAGTGTGGCACCAAGGAGCCCTCGTAAAATTGAAGTCAATGGGAATCAGGGGGAAAACTCTCCAGTGGCTGGAGTCATACCTAGCACAAAGGAAGATGGTAGTGGTTGTTGGAGGCCAATCATCTCAGCCCCAGGACATTGCTGCAGGAGTTCCTCAAGGCAGTGTCCTCGGCCCAACCATCTTCAGCTGCTTCATCAATGACCTTCCCGCCAGAAATGGGGATGTTCGCTGATGATTGCATAGTGTTCAGTTCCATTTGCAACCCTTCAAATAATGAAGCAGCCCGAGCCCGCATGCAGCAAGACCTGGACAACATCCAGGCTTGGGCTCATAAGTGGCAAGTAACATTCGCGCCAGATAAGTGCCAGGCAATGACCATCTCCAACAAGAGAGAGTCTAACCACCTCCCCTTGACATTCAACGGCATTACCATCACCGAATCCCCCACCATCAACATCCTGGGGGTCACCATTGACCAGAAACTTAACTGGATCAGCCATATAAATACTGTGGCTACGAGAGCAGGTCAGAGGCTGGGTATTCTGCGGCGAGTGACTCACCTTCTGACTCCCCAAAGCCTTTCCACCATCTACAAGGCACAAGTCAGGAGTGTGATGGAATACTCTCCACTTGCTTGGATGAGTGCAGCTCCAGCAACACTCAAGAAGCTCGACACCATCCAAGATAAAGCAGCCCGCTTGATTGGCACCCCACCCACCACGCTAAACATTCACTCCCTTCACCACCGGCGCACAGTGGCTGCAGTGTGTACCATCCACAGGATGCACTGCAGCAATTCGCCAAGGCTTCTTCGACAGCACCTCCCAAACCCGCGACCTCTACCACCTGGAAGGACAAGCAGCAGGCACATGGGAACAACACCACCTACACGTTCCCCTCCAAGTCTCACACCATCCCGACTTGGAAATATATCGCCGTTCCTTCATCGTCGCTGGGTCAAAATCCTGGAACTCCCTTCCTAACAGCACTGTGGGAGAACCATCACCACACGGACTGCAGCGGTTCAAGAAGGCGGCTCACCACCACCTTCTCAAGGGCAATTAGGGATGGGCAATAAATGCCGGCCTCGCCAGCGACGCCCACATCCCATGAATGAATAAAAAAAAAAGCTGGGTTGCTCTTGCTGAGAGCCAGCACAGACTCGACGGACCGAATGGCCTCCTTCCGCGCTGTAACCATTCTATGATTCTATAATTGTAAACAATTTTACAACACCAAGTTATAGTCCAACGAAAAAAATCGTTGGACTATAACTTGGTGTTGTAAAATTGTTTACAATTGTCAACCCCAGTCCATCACCGGCATCTCCACATCATGATTCTATAAAGTATTAACCTCGATTGTGCTGGAGTGGTGCTTGAACCTGCAGCCTTCTGACTCAGAGGCTGACACTGAGTTAGAATAAACTAATATCAATGATGCTCAGAACAGGACTTGTACCCTGTGCAAATACAGGACAAACATCATTATTCAAGAAAGTACTGCATTATATCCACGCAGAATATGTGTTCAGTTAGTTCTGTGTAATATACAGGAGCTGGTTTCCAAGGATCAACTGAAGGCTTTTCCTGCTAAACTTGCAGTAATGCTATCATAGTTGTCGGCCCTTTTAATGGCAATGTTTTCATGCCTGAAGGCCACACAATGCAGTGATAGACACTTTCAGCACAAACTGAATTAAACTGTCAGATCGTGGGATATTATACATTAACTAATCAAATACCAGAGAGTGATTTGTGAGTCTAATTAAATCTGAGTTCATAATGATGGTTTCAAGCTAATTAGACTGGTTCCCGAACCCCTTTGTTAAATTGCTGCTTTATCTGTCCCTGCTATCCATTCTGTAGGCCACACTCCAGCTCTTCTATACTGTCTGGGGGTGAGAGTTTTTTAGTACTCGTTAGCAAACTTGCTAAAATTATCGACTTGGAATTTCATCCCCCATGTCACGGTGTCAGTAAAATCATGAAGCTGTCGGATTGTTATTAAAACCTGACTGGTTCACTAATGTCCCTTTGGGGAGCGACTCCTGCCGTCCTTAGCCAATCTGGCCTAAACGTGACTCAAGTCCCACACCAACGTGGTTGACTCTCACTGACCTCTGAAAGTTGCCTAGCAAGCCACTCAGTTGTATCAGGCCGCTTTAGTTCAAGATGGCCCACCACCACCACCTCGGCAACTAGGGATGGGCAATAAATGCCAGCCTTGCCAGCGACACCCACATCCTGAGAGTGAATGATTTTTTTAAAAATCAATCGGAGCTTTTTGTCCTTGTGCACCATGTAGGCATGTATCATGAAGCCGCAGAGGCCAGATCGAGAATTAAATCAATGTTCCCATTAGTTCCCATCTATCTCAAGTTGTTGATACTAACACATCTTGGTGTTCTGATTTAGGATTTAAAGCACTAAGCACTAAGAACAGAACCTGGAGTTCCCAAGCTCCCAGACCCACAAAATTTAAACAGAACAAGCAGCAAACAAGAAATACATTGGCACTAGACTGAGTATCCCGGACTCAGGCACTTGGCCCTCTGGAGCTTAGTTTGGACATCCGTGCTCTAGTAATTTTCATTCTCGGATATCCATTATTATTATTATTATTATGAGGGCACGTCAGCTGTCTGACATCTTAGATGGGGGACAATGTGTTACACAAAGAGCTGCAGACGCTACTAGAAATTGCTTGAGGAGAGACTAGAAGACTTTCCGTCTACATTTGTTCCATGCTCTCTTGGTCTTATAAAATATATTGCAAGATACGTTACCCGTCATAAAACACAGTTGATTTGTAGAAGAACAGTTTCACTTTTGTTAATAAAATGATTACAGTCCTACCAGCTTAGTAGATTGCCTTGTGTTGGAACAAAAACCTTAAGGTCACCTGTTGTGTTCAGAGTGCACCACCCCAATTCCTGTCTTAAGGCAACAGCGATATACAATACCTTTCATGAGTTGTTACTGATTTTGTATTGTGAAAGAGCTCCACCATTTTAGATTTCTTTCCTTCCTCTGCCATTTGTAACTGGACCGTCTGTGTATGTTCCTGGGCGCCTCCCCTCATGTATCGTTGGCTACACTTCAAATCATCCTGGGAACCGGTCTGAAGGATGACTCTTGCTCAAAAACACACCACCTGCCGGGTACTGCTGAGTACTCGGCCGGTACAGGGCTTTCTTGGGTGGCTCCAGATCAACTCCTGCACCAGTCTGAAATGCTGGCTTCTGTTGAAGTTGGTGGAACTGCTCTAAGATGCACATGGGGTAAGCAACATTGAGCAACCAAAGAGGGATGGAGCCCTGAAATGGCAAGCCTCCTCGAGGCTACAAATCAATTGTGTTTTATGACTGGTAACGTATCTTGCAATATATTTTATAAGACCAACACAGCAAGGAACAAATGTAGACGGAAAGTACTTTTTCGAGACTTTGCTTCACGTTCAGGGTTTGGTTTGCAAAAAATCTTAGCTACTGAGTTTATGGCTGAGAGATATTCGGGTGCATATGCACATGGCCTACGATTAGGTGATGTACAAATTGATTTGGGGCATTTTGTTTAAATTAACCCTAGGATGTGTAGAAGTTCTACTGGCACACTTCACTGCTGGGATGTTTCTGACCACTTTCCTGAAATCTCCAACCCCTGTAATAAGATTGACGGTGTCATTTTGGGGAGGAACTGTTTATATGCCAACCTTTACGCAGTTGGTAGAAATCTACCTCCTGGGTTTGAAAGTTATGAGTTTGAGTTACGACTCCAGGACTCGAAATTGCAGCACTGAGGGAGTGCTGTATTACTGGAGGTGCCTGCCTTTAGATTACGATATTAAACCATTAAAGCCTTCCTTTATGTTCTGTTCTGGTGGATGTTACACATTGTGTGGGACTACTCTAAGAAAACCAGGGTATTTTCTTGTCCGATGTCCTGGCCATTATTCCTCGCTCGAACAAAAATACATATGACTGATAGTCTATGTCTATTGTCTGAGGGGCATTGTTAGCACAGAATAGCTTCCACATTTGCCCACGTGTCACTTAACTCCAAAAAGTAATTTTTGGAAATAAGTTGAAAGGTTTTGACGATCTGATAAGGTAGTACATGAATGCAATAATTTCTTTATTTTGTTGTTTCTTACTGGGAATTGCACTGAGGAATGAATTAAGTTAGTGATCACAATGATTCTCCCTCAGCCTTGACTTAACCTTTCCAGTCACACTTTTTTTTTTGTAGTGGGTTCTTTTGTTGTGGTGAAGCCTTGACCACTGTAAAACTTTTCTTTGGTTGTGGCTTTATAAGGCAGTGGAAACTCTAGGGGTAAGAGATAGATAAGTAGATATAAGCATCTCCATGGCTGCAGCCACTGGGCCATGCCTCGAGCCTCACCGTTTCACTCAGCTCGTGGCTGACTTACAGCTCTATGTTTTTAAACATTTCTGTGTGAGGACCCCTTGCAAATATTGATCCATTCCCAAAGCTCCCTGCCCTAACTTCTGAAAGGCAGTGTCAGCAACCCAAATAGAAACAGCAACAACAACTTGCATTTATATCGCGCCTTTAACGTAGTAAAGCGCCCCAAGGCGCTTCACAGGAGCACAATCAGACAAAATTTGACACTGAGATATTGAGACAGAAAGCTTGGTCCAAGAGCTAGGTTTCAAGGAGCACCTTAAAGGTGGAGCGGTTTAGCAAGAGAATTCCAGAGCTTAGGGCCTAGACAGCTGAAGGCACGGCCGCCAGTGCTGGAGCAATAAAAATCGCAAATACGCAAGAGGCCAGAATTGGAGGAGCGCAGAGATCGCAGAGGGTTGTAGGGCTGGAGGAGGTCACAGAGATAGGGAGGGGCGAGGCCATGGAAAGATTTGAAAACTAGGATGAGAATTTTAAAATCGAGATGTTGCCGGACCGGGAGCCAATGTAGGTCAGTGAGCACGGGGGTGATGGGTGAACGGGACTTGGTGAGTTAGGATACGGGCAGCAGAGTTTTGGATAAGCTCAAGTTTACGAAGGATGCAAGGTGGGAGGCCAGCCAGGAGAGCATTGGAATAGTCGAGTCTAGAGATGACAAAGGCATGGTTGAGGCACAGTCTATACAAAGAGCATGGCTCTGCCTTCCTCCAATTCTGGCGCCTTGTGCATCCTCCATTTCCTTCAAGCCACCATTGGTGGCCGTGCTTTCAGCCGTCTAAGCTCTAAGCTCTGAGCTCTGGATTTTCCTCCTTGCACCTCTCCACTTCTCTACCTCTCTCCTCCTTTAAGAGGCTCCTTAAAAACCTACCTCTTTGACCAAGCCCTGTCTTAATGTCTCCTTCTTTGACTCGGTGTCAATTTTTGTCTGATTACACTCCTGTGAAGCACCTTGGGACGTTTTACTCCATTAAAAGCGCTATATAAATGCAAGTTGTTATTGCTATATATTTAGCAGCAGAAACAAAGTTAGTTAACAAATATAGAAAAGCACAGAAACCTGACGACAGAGTAACAATAATCTGACCTCTTGAACCCTTAGGGATCTCCTTCCAAACTTCCTGGGACCTCAAAAACCTATGCTTTAAAACGAGGTCATTTTAAAATAAATTTTTTAGTGAAAAGTATGCGTGAAATGTATCTAGAGGCAAGCACTTATCCAGAATACATGCCACCGGAGGTTCCTTCTCCCATCTGTGCCTTTGCACTTTTACTGTTGCTGAACTTCTGGTTTTGTTGCGCCATGTGTTCGTGCTCGTGTTTGTGTGTGTCTAATTTGTGTGTTCGTACGTCTATTCATGTACGTGTATCTAATGTGTGTGTACAATTTATTGGTGGTGACTGGGAATGGAAATTTATTTTTCTAATGCAGTGGAATTAACACCTGTTGCTCTGGAGCAAGAGTTTTACACAGTTCTGTATTTTGTAAATGCTGTTACAGGCTAGTTGGCATGTGGTTTGGCTTTAATGGGTCATTTCGGAAGGAAGAGCGAAGTGCTTCCTACGCCAGCTGCCAGCTGCCAACTCCTCGTTTTTTTGGTCGATTGTTTTTTTTTCTCAAAGGACGGCTTCTTCCCATTACCTTTTTTGATTTTGAATTGTTTGCATTACAAACGTGCACCTCCCAAGCTGTGGGAGTTGTCAGACATGTTGGCGTTTTATAACAGCTTGCTTTTTCAGCTTTGTCAGAATAGGTTTATGCCTTTTTTAAATCACCTGTTTTGATGATCTGATCTTCCACCCTTTGCTGATTTAGGAGATATTTTAAAAATGCGCTTGTTGCTTCTTGCGTTACTTTGGATATGTGCTAAATACCGGAGCCCGGAATTCGAATTCTGCAAAAACATGCAGCAACTTTGACCTCTCTTGACCTAGAATCAGTGAGGCATACATTGAATCCTGAAAATTTCATTGTCAAAATATACGCAGACTTACAGCATCTCCTCAGCAACCCTGAAGAGAACTCACTCGCTGCTCCCAAATTTAACAGCTGTGTTTATGAAACTCCCACATGGAGACTGTGATGGGAAGTACACAGGTGAAGCAGAAGAATTTGGCAAAGCCCATGCCTTCAATATAACTTTGGTCAACCACTTTGGACCTAAGAAAGATAAATCGGAGTATTTTCTAAATGGTGAGAAACTAGGAACTGCAGAGGAGCAAAGAGATTTGTGAGTCCAAGCAAATCATTAAAAGCTAGTAGACGGGTACAATTTTTTTTTTAAAAAGGCCAATGGATTGTTGGCCGTTATCAGTTATGTAGAGCCTTGGTCAGACCCCACCTAGAGTATTCATTTCAGTGTTGGGCACTGCACTATTGGCCTTGGAGGGTTTGCAGCACAGATTCACCAAAATGATATTGGAACTCAGAGTTAAATTATGTGGACAAGTTGCATAAACTTGGATTATATTCCCTTGAGTATGGAAGATTGAGGGGTGATCTAATCGAGGTTTTTTAAAAGTTAGAAGGATTCAATAGGGTAGATACAGTGAAACTATTTCCTCTGGTTGGGGAATTAAGAACGAGGGGACATAATGTTAAAATTAACGCTAGGCCGTTTAGGAGGAAAATCAGGAAGTACTTTTTAACTCAAAGGGTCGTAGAAATCTGGGACACTCTTTCCTCCAAAAGGCTGCGGGTTATTTGGAGCTTTCAAGACTGAGATTGATCGATTTTTGTTAGGTAAGGGTATCAAGAGATATGGAGCGAAGGCGGGTAAATGGAGTTGAGGTACAGATCAGCCATGATATAATTGAATGGCAGAACATGCTCATGGGGCTGAATGGCCTACTCTTGTTTCTATGCACCCAACACGCTGAGAAAACCCTAGGCTGTGCGAAAAAAAAAAAAACTAGCACAGAGCTTCCAACCCATACAAGAGAATGAGAGCTGACATTATTAGATACTACCAACAGAGCCAGAACTTGTGCTGCAACCTTACCGCGTTTGTACGCAGGTACTTAAGGAACTGTGATTTGACTCCCCGTTGACATTATAATCATGGCTGCATATGGTGACACCACAAGTCCCAGCCAGAATGGAGATGATTAGGTCAATCACACCTGGAGACCGCACTGCTGTAAGTGACTGGGATTGATTTTATGCACGTAATTTGTAAGTAACAACTCACTGCATTTTGCTGGAGAAATAATCCTGCATTTATTGGGAGACTCTGCTGTAGTTTCGATTTATGAGTTCCGTTTGCTGTAGTTTGTAGAGACTCTGTTTAAATAGACTCTGTTTGCTGTAAGTTCTGCCCCGCCTCCAACTAATTGGCTGACACAGTGGTGTCAATATTCATTCTGTATAATCATTGCAGGTTATAGGAATTTGGTGCAAATGGAGCCTGCCTTTTTTTTGCTGGGTTTGTTGGATTCCAACTTTTCAGCAGCACCCTCCCAACAGTACAGCAGGTCGCGCGACCAAATCGGCAGCGGTAAATTAACACCTTCCTGGCTGTCATTCAGTTTGGGACTGACCCACTAAGTGGCTACTTCGGGATGCAGAGGAGGGGGTTGTGGAGGTGCACTGGTGCGTGAGAACATGTCCGGTCCTGGTTTCTGAGAGTGGCCATGGGGCACTCGATACAAGTTAGGATTCATTGGAATTGTTGGGACAGAAATGTGCTACCGGCTTCCATCTCTTGCCCCCTCTGGGTGAACCAGCCTAAGTCGGTACATTGGGAAGGCATTTCTGAGCAGCATTGCGATGTGAGAGTACGGAGATGGAACCGAATGCTGCAACACAAGGGATACTTGCAGAGAGAAACTGGATAGTGTATCTTTACACAGTGAAATGGCCAACTGCAAAGACAGGCTGCAAAAACTGCAAAAAGATTACAAGCCTGCGAAGATAAATCAAAATAACCATGACAAACACACACACATTTCTGTCCGTCAGTTCAGAGGCTTATTCACTTCTCTCTATGTGCTTTTCGAGGATTTCATTTCCACAACATTCACCTGAGGAAGGAGGAAGCCTCCGAAAGCTTGTGAATTTCAAATAAAATTGTTGGACTATAACTTGGTGTTGTAAAATTGTTTACAATTGTCAACCCCAGTCCATCACCGGCATCTCCACATCATGGCTTTTATATTAGAGCAGAGCAGCCGACAGCAAACGTCCGATTCTCTCTCCGCTGGCTGTCATCCTCTGTATAGTCCTGAGGAGTAGCTGACTCCTCAGGTGACAACATTGACTCAGTTGGCAGCACTCTCGTCTCTGAGTTGGGTTAAAATCCCACTCCAGAGACTTGAGCACAAAATCCAGGCTGACATTCCAGTGCAGTGCTGAGGGAGTGCTGCATTATCGGAGGTGCCGTCTTTTGGATGCCCTCTCAGGTGGACATAAAACATTCTATGACACTATTTTGAAGAGCAGTGGAGTTCTCCCCGGTGTCCTGGCCCAATATTTATCCCTCAACCAACATCACGAAAACAGATTCTCTGGCCTTCATCAGGTTGCTGTTTGTGGGACCTTGCTGTGCGCAAATTGGCTGCTGCGTTTCTGTCATTACAACAGTGACTACACTTCAAAAGTATTTCATTGGCTGTAAAGCACTTTGGGATGTCCTGAGGTCGTGAAAGGCTCTATATAAATGCAAGTCTCTCTCCGTTCCTCCCTCAAACAGCAGTGTAAAAGTGCCCGAGAGGGCGGGCGGGTGCCTTGGTTTAAGGTCTCATCCGAAAGACGGCACCTCTGAGAGTGCCGCACTCTCTACTGCACTGGAGTGTCAGCCTGGATATTGTGCTCAAGTCCCTGGAGTGGGGCTTGAGCCATGACCTTCTGACTCCAACCTGGCATTCTGCAGCATGCTTTATTGTTACTGGCTTGCCTCCTTTTTTCTTCCCCTTCCTAGATGTAAAGCATTCTTTTAACTAATAAGCTGAGTATGCAGCACAGATCTAATGGAATTTCCAATCTCTTTCCCCATTTAAGATAGAAATTAAGTTAATTAAAGTGCAGTAGAGGTTTTTTTTCCTCTTATGAATGGCTGTCTATATTGTGCCCCTTCCATTATTTGGTACTGTGCCATCCATCTCATTCAGACTGTAAGGGCCTACATACGTTACCCAATATTTTTGTTTTGGTGTTATTCCTTTCCTCTTGCAGACCACATTCAAACAAACGCCTGTTCAATTAGGTGTCAGCAGTAGCTCAGTGGGGAGCACTCTCGCCTCTGAGGTCGTGGATTCAATTCCCACTAAAGAGACTTGAACGAAAAATCCATGCTGTGGGAGTGCTGCACTGTCTGAGGTGTTGTCTTTCAGATGCGACGTTAAACCGAGGTCCCGTCTGCCTTCTCAGGTTGACATAAAAAAGTCCATTGTATTATTTGGAGAAGAGCAGGGGAGTTCTGCCTGGTGTCCTGGCCGACATTTATCCCTCAACCAACATCACTAAAACAGATTATTCTGGTCACTATCACATTGCTTTTGTGGGACCTTGCTGTGCGCAAGTTGGCTGCTGCGTTTTCTATAATACAACAATGAATTCATGTCAAACGTACTTCATGGGCTGTAAAGCACTTTGGGGTGTCCTAAGGTCGTGAAAGGCGAGACAGGTGACTTTAAATGATAGACGAGGCCCACTTGCACCTAAAAACTGTGCATTGCCTATTACTGCCTCTGACAAGTAGCCATAGCTACATGTAGCTGTTGTATTGGTGCTGTTAATAACCCATAGGTGATCAGAGTTTTAGGAAACTGGGAAGTGTAACACCAACTTGGAGGAGCACTTGGAGTTAAACGTTGAGAAATTCTTACTTGCAAAATCTCTTAAAGCGATTATTCTGTGACTAACAGGGATTAATTTCTTGTTCTTTAGGCGTTCTTACAGGACAGGAGTGCAGCTTGCTGCTTGGTGTGTGGTTCTGCCTCTTGTCGATTGTACTCAAATAGTATGGACCAAGAATGTGCAATGTTTTTAGCTGGGAGGTGGATACACTTGTCAAAAGCAGTGTGAGCAGCATATTATTACACAGAAATGCAAGGCCATTATGAGGCCCTCCCCCTCCTTTCACCATTCTCCCCATCCCACCAATCCCTTTCCTTCCCTCCCCTCCCCGTTCCTCCACCTCCCTCCCCTCCCCGTTCCTCCACCTCCCTCCCCTCCCCGTTCCTCCACCTCCCTCCCCTCCCCGTTCCTCCACCTCCCTCCCCTCCCCGTTCCTCCACCTCCCTCCCCTCCCCGTTCCTCCACCTCCCTCCCCTCCCCGTTCCTCCACCTCCCTCCCCTCCCCGTTCCTCCACCTCCCTCCCCTCCCCGTTCCTCCACCTCCCTCCCCTCCCCGTTCCTCCACCTCCCTCCCCTCCCCGTTCCTCCACCTCCCTCCCCTCCCCGTTCCTCCACCTCCCCCTCCCCTCCCCGTTCCTCCACCTCCACCTCCCCTCCCCGTTCCTCCACCTCCACCTCCCCTCCCCGTTCCTCCACCTCCACCTCCCCTCCCCGTTCCTCCACCTCCACCTCCCCTCCCCGTTCCTCCACCTCCACCTCCCCTCCCCGTTCCTCCACCTCCACCTCCCCTCCCCGTTCCTCCACCTCCACCTCCCCTCCCCGTTCCTCCACCTCCACCTCCCCTCCCCGTTCCTCCACCTCCACCTCCCCTCCCCGTTCCTCCACCTCCACCTCCCCTCCCCGTTCCTCCACCTCCACCTCCCCTCCCCGTTCCTCCACCTCCACCTCCCCTCCCCGTTCCTCCACCTCCACCTCCCCTCCCCGTTCCTCCACCTCCACCTCCCCTCCCCGTTCCTCCACCTCCACCTCCCCTCCCCGTTCCTCCACCTCCACCTCCCCTCCCCGTTCCTCCACCTCCACCTCCCCTCCCCGTTCCTCCACCTCCACCTCCCCTCCCCGTTCCTCCACCTCCACCTCCCCTCCCCGTTCCTCCACCTCCACCTCCCCTCCCCGTTCCTCCACCTCCACCTCCCCTCCCCGTTCCTCCACCTCCACCTCCCCTCCCCGTTCCTCCACCTCCACCTCCCCTCCCCGTTCCTCCACCTCCACCTCCCCTCCCCGTTCCTCCACCTCCACCTCCCCTCCCCGTTCCTCCACCTCCACCTCCCCTCCCCGTTCCTCCACCTCCACCTCCCCTCCCCGTTCCTCCACCTCCACCTCCCCTCCCCGTTCCTCCACCTCCACCTCCCCTCCCCGTTCCTCCACCTCCACCTCCCCTCCCCGTTCCTCCACCTCCACCTCCCCTCCCCGTTCCTCCACCTCCACCTCCCCTCCCCGTTCCTCCACCTCCACCTCCCCTCCCCGTTCCTCCACCTCCACCTCCCCTCCCCGTTCCTCCACCTCCACCTCCCCTCCCCGTTCCTCCACCTCCACCTCCCCTCCCCGTTCCTCCACCTCCACCTCCCCTCCCCGTTCCTCCACCTCCACCTCCCCTCCCCGTTCCTCCACCTCCACCTCCCCTCCCCGTTCCTCCACCTCCACCTCCCCTCCCCGTTCCTCCACCTCCACCTCCCCTCCCCGTTCCTCCACCTCCACCTCCCCTCCCCGTTCCTCCACCTCCACCTCCCCTCCCCGTTCCTCCACCTCCACCTCCCCTCCCCGTTCCTCCACCTCCACCTCCCCTCCCCGTTCCTCCACCTCCACCTCCCCTCCCCGTTCCTCCACCTCCACCTCCCCTCCCCGTTCCTCCACCTCCACCTCCCTCCCCTCTCATTGCGCTAACTCGTGTAAGGGAGTCTGTAACCTTATCGATCCCCACCACAGTGTAATTGTGCGCTGTGCTTTGGTCTTGGCTCACACATAACTGTGATATTGTAAAATATATGTTAAAATGGCAAATAAAACTGGACGTACTTTTAGATTTTCCCTCCTGCAGCGAAATGCAGAGGCCCTGTGCTATATAATAAATGTTATTCCTTTTATAAAATGCAACAAATGGCCATGGTAATGTAGCACGTGGCTTGGATTTTCAATCCTGGAGATTGAAAAAGAAATTTTGCTTCCAAACTTTTGGCAAAAGAATGTTGTGTTTCTCATCTCTTTTACCCACCCGCCACCCCGCAAGAAAAAGCTGCAAGGAAATTGTCCAGTGCTCAGTTATAAACTTGTAATGATTCATTCATCACTTCATTGATGGAAAACCCTCATCATCTCATAAGCAGCTCTTCCGAGCAGCTAGTTTTAAGCGTGGTTTTGGCTGAGAGGAGAGAGAAGGTCACCGTCCTAATAATGTGCTACAGGTATACCCCTCAACAGAAAGTGCTATCAGGCTGACACTCCAGTGTACTGAGGGAGCTCTGTATTAGCGGGAGATGCCATCCTTCAGAAGAGACGTTAAAACCCATCCTCCCGTCTGCCTGTGCTAGTAGTTCAGGTGAATGGCCGATATTCCTCCCTGAACCAACAGCGCCAAAAGTACATTAACCGTCCGTTTGTCTCATTGCTGTTTGCAGAATCGTACTGTGTGTGGGATCTTGCAGTGCGCAAAATGGTTGCCGCATTTACCTAGATAATTCACCACACTTCAGAGTAACTCGTGTGTAAAGTGCTTTTGCTGAGACGCTTTGGAAATACAAATCTTTAATTTTTTCTCGTGCTTGGTGTGCCATGACTTATTAATTAATATACACACACACACACACACACACACACACACACACAGCTGCATTTAGTGACACCGCCCCGATGTAATTAACAAGATTTGTAGTTGCACCGTCAGGAAGTGGGAGGACAATAATCACCCAACACTTTGCCTGGAATGCCTAATTTGATGCAGTTAACACTACCAGCTAGGACTGTACAAGGGGCCTGACTCTGGAGCTCTTCCATTATACAATTCTAACTGTATCCCCGGCACTTACAAATGCATTCAGAAGAGATAGTGAGAAACACCCATGTGCAAAGCGAGAATAAAATAAAGGCTGCATGTAGTTACACTACTGGTACAATTAACAAAGCGGTGTAATGTCTCATTAGATGCAGCCAGGCCGTAGACTGGCAGTTACTCCATTGAAGTTCTCCACTGAAGTTCACTGCGTGGTTAAATGCAGAACTCAACAATGTATAGTGTATGCGTGTCATCGGCCTGGCAGTGGTAACGGTATTCACTCCGAATATATATTTACGTGGGTTTCTCTGAGGGCAGGAGGGTTAAACTTTGATTCCGTTCTTTTGTGCAGCCCCGAAGATGAGGCGACGAGCACGAGAAGCTTGAGAGTGACACGGCTCTGCACTTACTTGCAGCACAGATACATGCAGCTCTGTCGCGTGGAGCGAGCAGCGGCACGCCAACAGAGGTGTCGGCACGTCTTCCGGAGGGCGCTACTGCAGGCGGCCAGCAACGAACCCGACTACGCCGGGCAGCTGCTTCAGGAACTCAGAACGGCGCCCCCCACACAGACCAGGTCAGCCACTGTGCGCAGGCTTCACTTTAAGGAGGGGTCGGTCAGGGAAACGATCTCTTGGTGGCATCTTCCCAGAGGCCATTACGATCAACAAAAACTGGCCCTTTGGGAGGCTTGTATTGAACATAATGGCCAAAAATAGCAATGTCTCGAGCTTCCAACATTCAGAATAATTTGTTATATTTTTAGCACTCTAAAGCTCTCGCGTTCTTTCTTTCTTTTTCTCTCTCTCTCTCTCTCTGTCTCTCTCTCTATAATGACCAGTGTTCCTTTTAAAACCCTTGGTGGTTTTGCGTTGAGTCCTGAAGTTCTCCCTCTCGTGCTTCCACCTGCGTGCTAAACTCTTATAAGAAACAGGAGTTCATAGAATCATAGGTTACAGAACAGAAGGAGGCCATTCGGCCCGTCGAGTCCGCGCCAGCACAAGTGCAGAATCTTTCATTGGACCATGGTAATATAACATCCTTGTCCCTGAAATCTTTAGTCATCCTCCTCGGTCCTTAAAGGGTGAACGTTTTCTCCCCCCACCCCCCCCCCACCCCCGACTTCCTTGATGGCCTTGTGGCTAAAGGCACTGCCCAGGATAACACCAAACCACACAGACTAGAAAGTGCCAGGTTCAACTGCACTTGCAAGATCGATGATGAAATTGAGGTGTTATTACTTATTCATTGGGGTAGGGGGGAACCCTAAATCTAAATGCTATGGTACAGGACATTTTGTCTGGATACTCATGGGAACTCTCTTGTTTTTGGTCCCCTAATATAGCAGATGCAGCGCCCAAATTGTTTCCCATTAATGGACAATTCTTACATTTTCAAGTAAATTGGAGGCATGGAAAATATTTTTACCAGTTTTTTTTCTTTTAAGCTAAGTGGCGTGAATTGTCTGATCGAATTAATATGGCAAAATGGCAGAGCGATTGATACAAGAATTGACGGTGATCAGACTGACCGTGCAAGTCCGCAAATCAGAGATCATAGTTTTGCTGACCATTTATTGAAGTCATTGGGAATCGGGGAAAACTCTCCAGTGGCTGGAGTCATACCTAGCACAAAGGAAGATGGCAGTGGTTGTTGGAGGCCAATCATCTCAGCCCCAGGACATTGCTGCAGGAGTTCCTCAGGGCAGTGTCCTGGGCCCAACCATCTTCAGCTGCTTCATCAATGACCTTCCCTCCATCATAAGGTCAGAAATGGGGATGTTCGCTGATTATCGCACAGTGTTCAGTTCCATTCACAACCCCTCAGATAATGAGGCAGTCCATGCCCGCATGTAGCAAGGCCTGGACAACACCCAGGCTTGAGCTGATAAATGGCAAGTAACATTCACGCCAGACAAGTGCCAGGCAATAACCATCTCCAACAAGAGAGAGTCTAACCACCTCCCCTTGTCATTCAATGGCATTACCTTCGCCGAATCCCCCACCATCAACATGCTGGGGGTCATCGTTGACCAGAAACTTAACTGGACCAGCCATATAAATACTGTGGCTACAAGAGCAGGTCAGAGGCTGGGTATTCTGCGGCGAGTGACTCATCTCCTGACTCCCCAAAGCCTTTCCACCATCTACAAGGCACAAGTCAGGAGTGTGATGGAATACTCTCCACTTGCCCGGATGAGTGCAGCTCCAACAACACTCAAGAAGCTCGACACCATCCAGGACAAAGCAGCCCGCTTGATTGGCACCCCATCCACCACCCTAAACATTCACTCCCGTCACCACCATGTGTACCATCTACAGGATGCACTGCAACAACTCGCCAAGGCCTCTTCGACAGCACCTCCCAAACCTGCGACCTGTACCACCTTGAAGGACAAGAGCAGCAGGCACATGGGAACAACACCACCTGCACGTTCCCCTCCAAGTCACACACCATCCCGACTTGGAAATATATCGCCGTTCCTTCATTGTCATTGGGTCAAAATCCTGGAACTCCCTTCCTAACAGCACTGTGAGAGAACCTTCACCACACAGATTGCAGCGGTTCAAGAAGGCGGCTCACCACCACCTTCTCAAGGGCAATTAGGGATGGGCAATAAATGCTGGCCTCGCCAACGACGCCCACATCCCATGAACGAATAATAAAAAAAGTAAAGGCAATATCCTGGTGATGGGTAAACAAATGCACAAATATGACTGAACGCTCGTCGTTACCATGATTAAAGGAACAAACGGAAGAAAAACTGTGCTGCAGTCTGTCACTGTGCTGGTGGGAAAGACTGCAAGCTGCTCAGCTCTTTGATTAACCCAGGAGAGTGAGTGTTCCCTTTACCATAGGTTCTGAAAGCGCCTGGTCCAATTCCTTGTCCCTGGCCAACATTCCTCCCTCAATCGATATCACCAGAAACCAATTAATCTCAATGCTATTTGTGAAATCTGGCTATGTGCAAAATGGCTACTGCATTGCTATCGTAATGGTCGTGGTGAGATACCATGTAAATGCTGGTCTTTTTTCTGTACTGATTTGTCTGACCTCACCTGGGGCAGCAGTTGGGCTGCCCTGGGGCTAGAGAGGGGGAAAATCCGCCATGATTCCTGATATTTAAAATATATATATATATATATATATATATATTTTATTCTTGGGATGTGGGCGTCAATGTACCCATCCCCAGTTGCCCTGAGAAGGTGGTTATGGGGCGCCTTCTATTTGGTACAACTGAGGCCACTTCAGAGTCAACCACATTGGTGTGGGACTGGAGTCACATACAGGCCAGACCAGGTAAGGAAGACAGGTTTCCTTTCCTGAAGGACATTAGTGAACCACTTGGGTTTTTAGGACAACTTTTCTGATACCAACTTTCCATTACCAGATTTTCTTTTAAACTTAGTTCAAATTTCCAAACTATCTTTGTGGGATTTGAACTCCCATTCTCTTTATTCAAGCCTCTGGGGTTACTAGTTCAATAACATAACCACTACACTACTGTGCCCAATACGTCCAAATTGTTGCTGACCACTGATTGCTACCTAGTGACTGCTGCTGGAAAGTGAGCGTGCAATGACAGTGGGGAGAGGAATATTGTGCGTGATGTGAGGGGTGGTGGGGCAAAAGGAGAGTGAGAGCTCCCAGTAGGACTCATTAAAAATCAGACTAATTACTGTTAACGTCAACATCTTTTTTAACTTTTGTAAACGTTTGCTTAGAATATTTATCTTTTAAACAATGATTACTGAAAAGCTCCTGAAGGGAGGAAATCATCCTCAATAAACTATTGAGCTTGACGGTGCAGAAAGCTGGATTAACTCTCACGTGCTTTGCGTTTAAAGCATCCCTGTTTAAGGATGATTGAAGTTTAGCTCCCTCTCTGTTTGACAGAGTAAATCATCCATGATTCTCCCCAAAAAAAGCCTTCAGCACTCCTGAGTTCAAATAAGAATCAACAGTTAATATTTTCTTGTAACAATTTTCCTGATGGGGATGCTTTTTTTCTCTCTGGTGCTGGAACTATTTCAGACATTACAATCTGTGTCGACCGGCAGTCAGGTACTGACAACACGGCGAGACTTCTGAACTGCTCGTTCTATGCATTTGTCTATGCACTGGTCCAAGAATTGTTTTCTTGGACCAGTTGATCTCCCTTGACTTTGCACACAGAGTCAAGAGCAAGTGTAGTAGTCAGGTCAGTCGGGTTAGAGGGCAGGGGATTATTGGGCCACGGCAGGAGTGGAGGGGAGGGGAAAAGGAGGATAGGAGAAGGGGGAAAACATGCTCAGTGGAGGTGGGGGGAAGCTAGGTGAGTCAGTAAACATGCCCATTACAGCATTTTCCCACTTCATAGAAGGGCTTGCGTGCATACAGATAGCAATGTTAAATCGACTGTATTAAAACTGTTCATCTCTTAAACACCTAATGATCAGACTCGTTTTCAGCCTTTCTACTTGGAGGTTGCCACAATTGTTGGGTGTGGAGTTGCATAGCTATTTGAAACGGCAAGGGTAGCAAATGGTGCTTTGGCATGAATCATTACCTTACATTACTGCCACTGAAAAGATCCCTCACAGCGCCCCCTACAGGCGTTACAGGTATTTCATAGAATCCATTGACCCACCCAACGATTTTAATATATAATAGGGTTGGGGGAAGTTGAGGAGGAAATCTTTTACTGTTCAGCCGATTGCATTGAGCACTAGGGCTTGTTAAACTTCCAGTTAGTTGGCTTTATTTTGGCCTTCAACCACCTTAACAATGCAGGGAGGGGAGTCTGAAGATATTGTTGCTGGTATAATGCTCAGCGATCTGCTGTGTTAAACCGCTTAAATGCAGCAGCTTAATATGACCTCAGAGCTGTATGTGGGTAATGCAGCTTTTTTGCTAAGTGGTTGTATCATTGATTCCCAAATGGAGCAGTCACTGAGATTCTGAGTTCATTCTACTCAACAGCAGGTGTCTGGATCAGGATTATACTTGGATCAGGAGTTCTGCAAACTAGGAAATGTGTAAATATTTGTATTACAGGCCATTTTATCCACCTTCATTAATTCAAACCCAACACAAGGATATTACACAAGTGATTAAGCTTGTGCTGTGCTTTGTATGTAAAAGTCAGTGATGCATTTATTGAATGCAGTGCGCTGATCAATCAGTTTTGGGGATGCTATGTTTGGTACTGCATTTTGTATTGAAGTGTCATGCTCAGAGAAATTCTATACAACGAGACTGAATAGGGACAATGAATATAACAGCAAGGAAGTGTATAAATGACGCATTTATACAAGACATTGGTTCAGCCACAGTTTTGAGTATTGCATGAAGCTGGGCACACCCCATTATAGAAAGGATATTAGAGCCATGGAAAGAGTGCAGCAAAGAATCACTACAGTGGTAGCAGTTGTGAAGGTAAGCTTGGAAAAGTTAGCTCATGTTTCACTGCTTGGAGACGGTTAAGGGAGGATCTAATGGAGATTTTCAAAATTCTGACAAGTTTTGAGAGGGTAAATCGTGATGGTTTGATGAATCGCTAATCAGAGAGCTTCGACTCTGAATTCTTATGAGAAGAACGCAAGGGGAAGTTATTAGAACATGGGATGCTTTGCCATAAGTGGCAATTGCGGCAGAGACTATAACATCATATAAAGGGGAATAGGACTAGTATTTGAAATGTAGAAAGATACAGAGAATATGCAGAGAAATTAGAGTAGATAATTCTAGTTGAACCCAGCACAGGCATCTTTCTCTGTGCTGTCAAATCAATGAATGGAAAGTGATTTGGTTCATTGGAATTGTGTCGATTTTTCCCTTTTGTGTGTCTGCAGTGGATGTAGAGCGACGACTATAAATGTGGCTCATTTGGAGTTGCCTCTCGGAAGTTAGGAGGATATCTCCAAGAGCTCAAACCGTGGGTTTTTAATAACACTAGGTGGTATTCCTGAATGTGTTAAAGACCTGTGGCGTACTCATCGACATCTGAAGAGTCTGTATTCGGATTGGAAAGGGGTGCAGTATCAGACAGAATTGCAGCTGGGGTAATAGGTGATGAAGATCAAACTGCATTACAACTGGAGACAGAATGAAAACCAGGAGGTTTTGACATAGGGTGAGAAAGAGAGAAACCAGATACAATTCTACCAGAGTCAAATCAGACCAGACAAGACAAATTACAGCCAGACAAGGGAGAGAAATAGATTGAGGTTGGCGGGGGGCGGTGGGGGTTTGGTGTGTGCAGGACGACAGGAGAAAGAACAACGGACAGGATTGAACATGAGGAGAGGAGGGGCAGAGACAAGTGGAAGTTCCGAGGATTATTAGAGAATAGAATCACGATGCGGGTAAGAAGAGGAACAATAGAATCATAATGGCTGCGTGGATCCTAAATTGGCTGAGGGTCAGAGAGCAGAGAGTCGGGGTGAACGGTTATTTTTCAGACTGGAGGGAAGTGTACAGTTGTGTTCCCCAGGGGTCACTTTTTGATACATATTAATGACCTGGACTTGGGGTAACAGGGCATAATTTCAAAGTTTGCAGATGACACGAAACTCGTAAATGTAGTAAACAGTGAGGAGGATAGTAACAGACTTCAGGAGGTTATAGACAGACTGGTGAAATGGGCAGACACAGGGCAGATGAAATTTAATGCAGAGAAGTGTGAAGTGATTTATTTTGGTAGGAAGAATAAGGAGAGGCAATATAAACTAAATGGTACAATTTAAAGGGGATGCAGGAACAGAGACAGCTGGGGGTGTACGTACACAAGTCTTTGAAGGTGGCAGGAAAAATTGAGAAAAGGCATATGGGATTGTTGGCTTTATAAATAGAGATATTGAGTACAAAAGTAAGGAAGTTATGCTAAACCTTTATAAAACACTGGTTAGGCCCTAGCTGGAGTATTGTGGCCAATTCTGGGCACCACACTTCAGGAAGGATGTCAAGGCCTTGGAGAGGGTGCAGAGGAGATTTACTAGAATGGTACCAGGAATGGGGGACTTCAGTTATATGGGGAGACTGGAGAAGCTGGGATTATTCTCCTTTAGACCAGAGAAGGTTAAGGGGAGATTTGATAGAAATCATGAAGGGTTTTGATAGAGTAAATAAGGAGAAACTGTTTCCAGTGACAGAGGGTCAGTAACCAGAGGAAACATATTTAAGATAATTGGCAAAAGAACCAGAGGCGACATGAGGGGAAAAAATGTACTCAACGAGTTGTTATGATCTGGAATGCACTGCCTCAAAGGGTGGTGGAAGCAGATTCAATAATAACTTCCAAAAGAGAATTGGATAAATACTTGAAGGGAAAAAATTTGCAGGGCTGTGGGGAAAGAGCAGGGGAGTGAGACTAATTGGATAGCTCTTTCAAAGAGACACGATGGGCTGAATGGCCTCCTTCTGTGCTGTTTCATTCTATGTTTCTATAATAGAATCCCAATGGGGATGAGGAAGAGAGCGATTAGAATCACATTGGGTAATCACCTACCTGTTCAGGTGGATCTTGACGATCCGGTGGCACTCTTTTTGAAGAGGAGCCTGGGGGTTCTCCCAGCGTCCTGGCCAACTTTCGTCCTTCAACCAATACCACCAAAAGCAGACTCACTGGTCATTCATTTTGTTGCTATTTTCGGATCTTGCTGTGTGTAAACTGGCTGCAGATTTTGCCTATGCAACAACTGTCACTGCACTGCAAAGTAATTCATTGTGTGTGACACGCTTTGAGACGTGATCACTGCAAGTCTTTCAAGCTGTGGTTCAAATCCATTAGTTCACTCATGCGATGTGTACGTTTTTCTGTTTTTAGGTGGGGAAGGAGAGGAATACTTTGTGGTGGTGGCTTGTGCCCTTAGGTTTATGCAACTCCTGATGATATAGATAGATAGATAAATAATTGCTTGATTTGGACAGAAGGATTTATAGTTTGAATACAAGGAGACGATGTGTATGTTATTTTGCATTTTTTCCCTCCCCCTTTCCCACTTTAAGTTTCTCTGCCACCCACCATACTCCAGCTGAGACGGGCATGTGACCTCTGCCACTGCCATGTAACTGGCTGCCAGCAGATGCACATATAGCCTCCAGTGGTGATTTTCGCTCCCCGTTGGAAACTACTTCAACCCCCAACCCCCGATGGCACGGATCTGGGATCCTGCTTTCAGGTGCCTATACCTTGTCGCACTGTGGCATGGCGCATGGGAATTACTGTGGGACCTGGCCTCGAGACCGGGCTATAATCGGTACTTATCAAGGTTGACTAATCTCACCAGTTGTGTTCTTTTCAGCATGAAGCAGCCAGACCACAGAGTAGTGGAACCAGCACTGTGTACAGGAACCATCAAGGGCCAGCACTGCCCCAACATGTCTCTTCCATACACCAGGCACTGTTTTCAACGTATCCTTAACGCTGTCCCTCTCTCAAACTGCTGACCTGAGTTTACACTGTAACGACAAGGATAAAGAGAAGATCTCTGCAAACAACCACCTAACTATCAAACTGTTCAGAGGAATTGCTGTGTGATTAATTTCTAACATCCATCCCTTTTGTCTTTTGATTTGAGAGCGCAGCTAAATTGATGGAATCACTGAAGTTTTCGGCACAGTAGGAGGCCATTCAGCCCACTAGGTCCATGCCAGCTCTTTGCTGGAGCAATCCGACACTAATCTCAATGCCACACACTCTCCCCATAGCCCTGTGTCTTTCACTGCTTCGAGTGTTTATCCAATTTCCCCTTAAAAAATGCAATGGTCTCTGCCTCAACTATTCCCTGTGTCTAACAACGCTCCATGTGAAGAAATTCCTCCCAACCCCTTTTCCCTCATTCTTTTAAATTGATGATTCCCTCATCTGTGATTCCCCAACCAGAGAAAATAGTCTTTCCCTATTCACCATATCAAAACCTTTCATGATTTTAAAAGCTTCTTATTAAATCTCCTCTTGCCGATTTCTGCTCCAGTGGAAATAGTCCCAGTTTCTTGAGTTCCTCCTCATAACTAATTTCCCATTCCTGGTATCATCCTGGTGAATCTACACTGTAGTTTTTCTATGACTTTAACGTCCTTTCTATAACAAGGCACCCAAAACTACACAACTCTGGCCTAACTATTGCTGTGTACAAATTTATCATTGCCCCTTTACTCTTGTACCCTGTGCTCCTTTTATACAATCTAAACCACTATTAGCCTTTTTTTAATCTTACTTTCACGTATTTGAACCCGAGGCTTCTCTGTTCATCCACACTCTTCAGTGTCTTTCTATCAAGTGTACATTCCTAGTTGCCCCCCACCCCTCTCAAAATATTCTATCTCACACTTGTCTACATTAAATTGTTTGCCCATTCTGCCAACCTGTTTCTTTCTGTCCTCCTGAAGTGCTTTACAATCTTCCTTGCACTTTACCCATTCTCCTACTTGTGTCCTAAGGAAATTTCAATCATGCTTCCTATGCCCAATTCCAAATTATTTATATAGGCAGAGAACAAAATTGGACGCAGCACTGGCCCCTGGGTACACCAGTTCTAACCCTTCTCCAAACCGCTTATCCGTAAAGCACACCCAGCCTCGAGATGGTTATTTCACAGTGCTGTCGTTAAATGAGACCTTTTGTGACTAACTTCTTGGATAGATGACCTTATAAAGGCGCATTTACCGTGGGGCCTGATGTTAAGCAGTCACTGAATAAAAACAGAAAATGCTGGAAAACACTCAGCAGGTCAGGCAGTATCTGTGGCGAGAGAAACAGAGTTAATGTTTCAGGTCGATGACCTTTCATCAGAGCTGGAAGAAGTTAGGGATTTTGTTAAAAGGCAGGTGACGTTTCCTTGACCGTGCGAGATTCAGATATCCTGTTAAGTCGCTCACAGCAGCTGTTCTCAAGCTGCACGGCCAAGTTCGCAGACGGGCAGCAGTGTTCCATTCCAGTGTTTGACATCACGCACCAGACGCCACTCTGCGAAGAACATGCAAAGAAAATGGTAACTATCTTGAAAAACGTGTGTGCTTTTTTATATTTTTATGGTGAACCTGTGGTTATTAAGTTCTGTGCTGGAATGTAAAACCCTCCGTACTTTTTGCACCCGTGTCAATGTCGAGCATTCCCAGGTCAGGGTGATACCAGGGATGAGAAGCTGTAATTATGAGGAGAGGCTTGAGATACTGGGCTAGAAGGAGCTTTCTGAAACATAGAGGACTAAGAGGAGATTTAATGGCGGTTTTTGAAACTATGAAGGGCTTTGATAGGGTGAGTGGAGAAAAACTATTTCCCCTGTTGGGGAGTCAGTGACAAGGGGCCCATCAATCTTATGTTCTCGGGAGGAGAGAGGTTAGGGAAAATTTATTTGCAGAGAGGGTAGTTGGAGGATGAATTGCTTTGCCACAGGGAATAACTGAGGCAACAACAACTTTTATTTATATAGCGCCTTTAACATAGTGAAACGTCCCAAGGCGCTTCACAGGAGCGTTATCAGATAAAAATTGACACCGAGCCATATAAAGAAATATTAGACAGGTGAGGTCAAAGAGGAAGGTTTTAAGGAGAGTTTTAAAGGAAGAGAGAGAGAGGTAGAGCGATGGAGAGGTTTAGGGAGGGAATTCCAGAGCATAGAGCCTAAGCAGCTGAAGGCACGGCCGCCAATGGTGGGGCGATGGAAATCGGGGATGCGCAAGAGGCAGAAACGGTTGCACCCTTTAAGGGAAGAGGAGGTAAACAGATGATACTGGGCTATGGGGAAAGCGCATAGCATTGGGATTAGTTTTGGAATGCCCCAGCAAAGAGGTGGCGCTGCCACAGATGGGTTCCTTCCGCGGTATGGTTCTTCTAGCTTAATGTCAAGTGCAGAGTAAAGTTGCCTATATACTGCTGCAATGACTAGTCCCAGACCAGGTGCAGTCTTC